>NW_021703776.1:30151210-30661593 GCF_005190385.1 Monodon monoceros | reverse complement strand
GGGAGCATACGCATTTCTAGAGAGAGAGAGAGAAAAAAAAAATTTTAAAGCTATATACCAAGTATATAGGTATATACCAACCATGGTTACCTCTGAGGAATGTGGATGGGATATATTTTTCTCTAATTTATTCATTTACTAAAAAATATTTATTGAAAACTTACCTTGAGCCACACAGCAAATGATAGTTCTAAATTATCTCACCTTTTTGGTATGTATTACTTTAGGGCTAGAGGAAGGTATTTTATTTTATTCCCTTTCTGGATAATTAACAGATGCACATGGTACAAAATTCAATGCACAAGAGGGTAAAGACTGAAAAACCTCCCTCTCCTCAAGGCCCCAAGTCATAAATTCACCCCACTTAGAGGCACCCACTGCTGCCAGCTTCTTACACGTGCCCCCAGAGATATTTCACATATACAGGAGCACGCATGGATTGACAAAAGCATTCCCCTTAGTTGGGGCAGATTTGTCTTTTTTCTCTATGTTGGTATGTGAGGATCTTGCTCAGGTGCTGAACAAAAAGCACCAGGCTGCAGTGGAATCATTTATAGGAACATACCTCTTCATTGTCTCATTAGTCTCAGCCACACACCATCAACACTGTGAACTCATCAACAAAAGTGATCCTACTGCAGACCCACCCTTTAACCCCTAACCTCCCACTGGGGTGGGGCAGGGCGGTTACCCAGCAGCATGGATTGAGAGAATCCGGCTTTTCAGACAGCTCTCCCCCACTCCTCCACAACTCACGCCAAGATCCAGAGGCATCTTGGTGCTGCCAGTTACCACCTAGTACCTCACGGATCTTAGCAGCTTTCCTCACTACCAGCTCAGAATTCCACTGCCTTGAGTTACCCATTCAGTTACCACTCATTTACTCACATTCCAGCTTCTAAACTAAGTTCATTGTTTTCTCTTTCCCTGTCCTTCCTGCACTTGTGGGTCTATGACTATATTTCATCCATTTACAGTAGGTCTGGAGAGGTTTTAGGTGGGAGAAAAATGAAATAGATGTATTAAAGCTGTCATCTTAACCCTGAAATTCTCATTCCTTTTTTTTTTTTTTTTTTTACATAAAATAAAGCGATTTTTAGGGCTTCCCTGGTGGCGCAGTAGTTAGGGGTCCGCCTGCCGATGCAGGGGACACGGGTTCGTGCCCCAGTCCAGGGGGATCCCACATGCCGCGGAGCGGCTGGGCCCGTGAGCCATGGCCGCTGAGCCTGCGCGTCCGGAGCCTGTGCTCCGCAGCGGGAGAGGCCACAACAGTGAGAGGCCCGCGTACCGTAAAAAAAAAAAAAAAATCAGAAAAGCTAGTGGCCCTGGGCTCACAGTCATGCATGGTCACAATGAACTGAAGGTAAGAGCCAGCAGCTGCCCTATTAAAACACGGTGCCCTAGGCAATTCACCACAGTCCCACCCCACCTACTTTCCTCCTTATATTACTTGCCGGGCCCTATGGGCATTTTAGTTTTCAAGCTCTTTAATAAGAGAGGCTCAAAAAATAGAAATGAAGAAGTTAATCTATAAAGCTACTAGTAATATAGTAATCCCAGGATACCTGATTTAACTCCCCATTCTTCATTCATTTAAATGATGGCGGTGGGATATATTACATTTAAGGTATACTGAGAAAGATGAGTAAAAATTTTATTTTTTATAAAGTGACATTTTATAAATGTGATAGTGAATTTAATTTCCTAATTGTATGTTAGGATAATAATAAATTTAGAGAACAAAACTGACTCTAACACTTTTTATAGGATCACAAAACCAATTCAAATCTACTTAGAAAATGAGTCATCAAAAGAGACTATATATCCACTCAGAACTGAATTGCCACAGCAAATAGCTGGGAAGAAGAAATAACAAGTACATGTAATTTAGGTACGTAGGTATTGTGTAGCTTTTTGGGAATTGTAAATGAGACAGCATATTGGACTGCGGGCATCAAGTCCCTCTTGCCACTTCCTAGCTGTGGGAGATTTGACAGAAGAATGAGAATAATATTATTCATTTTAAGTTACACTGATAAGGAGATAGTACATGTGACAATGCTTGTAGGCTATAATGCAGTATTCAAATGGGAGCTATTACTTGTCTACAGTGTGCTGTATTTCTTAGTTCCCATCAGCTCAGTTCTACTCAAAGTGTGGTCGATGAACTGACACTGGCCCATGAACTCTTTGTTACAGGTCTGCAATAAGACAAATACCAAAGTTGATTGAGTAAACCTTTGGAAATAGCAATTTGATACTGCTACATTATCCAAGCCTGTGATCAGTGACTCCTCTGACCAAGGTACAGACCAGTCAGTATTAGTGAACTCAGAAGATGAGGTGCATGTGGCATGAGCTGCATACAGGTCAGGAGCAGAAGGAACATTTATTTTAAGGTTAGTTTGTCAACTGAAACCCCAAGGTATATAAAAACCTCAAAAATGTAAGTATTTTTAATAACTTATTTTTACAGTTAATTTGAATGTTAATTAAGCCTTTTAAAAAATATGATGGCTAAATAAGCTTCACTGGACATTTTTGCCAGAAACAAAAAACAAACAGACAAAAACCCAAACATACCTTTTCTGAATGTAGAAATAGTAGTTAACCAAATGATGACAATAGGAGTGATTCCAAAGAAAGAAAGGTTAAAGGAGTTTGTACCTGTTTTATTCAGAGTATGATCCCTTGGTTTTGCAGCCATAAGTGATGGCCAAGTGCTAAAACCACAGTTGTGTTATCTGTAGAAACGTATAGCTAATGAAGCAATGAAGCCAGCTAAACTCCTAACCTTAAGTGATAGGTTTTCTATTGTATTGTATTTATTTATTTATTTATTTATTTATTTATTTTGCGGTACGCGGGCCTCTCACTGTTGTGACCTCTCCCGTTGCGGAGCACAGGCTCCGAACGCACAGGCTCAGCGGCCATGGCTCACGGGCCCAGCCGCTCCGCGGCATGTGGGATCTTCCCGGACCGGGGCACGAACCCGTGTCCCCTGCATCGGCAGGCAGACTCTCAACCACTGCGCCACCAGGGAAGCCCTATTGTATTTATTTTTTTAACATCTTTATTGGAGTATAATTGCTTTACAATGCTGTTAGTTTATGCTGTATAGCACAGTGAATCAGCTATATGTATACAGATATCCCCACATCCCCTCCCTGTTGCATCTCCCTCCAACCCTCCCTATCCCACCCCTCTAGGTGGTCACAAAGCACTGAGCTGATCTCCCTGTGCTATGTGGCTGCTTCCCACTAGCTATCTATTTTATATTTGGTAGTGTATATATGTCTATGGCAGTCTCTCACTTCGTCCCAGCTTACCCTTCCCCCTCCCCACGTCCTCAACTCCATTCTCTACGTCTGCGTCTTTATTCCTGCCTTGCCCCTAGTTTCTTCAGAACCATGTTTTATTTTTTTAGATTCCATATATACGTGTTAGCATATGGTATTTGTTTTTCTCTTTATGACTTATTTCACTCTGTATGACAAACTCTAGGTCCATCCACCTCACTACAAATAACTTGATTTCGTTTCTCTTTATGGCTGAGTAATATTCCATTGTATACATGTCCCACATATTCTTTATCCATTCATCTGTCGATTGACACTTAGGTTGCTTCCATGTCCTGGCCATTGTATATAGAGCTGCAGTGAACATTGCGGTACATGACTCTTTTTGAATTATGGTTTTCTCAGGGTAAATGCCCAGTAGTGGGATTGCTGGGTCGAATGGAAGTTCTATTTTTAGTTTTTTAAGGAAGCTCCATACTGTTTTCCATAATAGCTGTACCAATTTACATTCCCACCAATGGTGCAAGAGGGTTCCCTTTTCTCCACACCCTCTCCAGCATTTATTGTTTGTAGATTTTTTGATTATGGCCATTCTGACCGGTGTGAGGTGTAGTTTCTCTAAGGATTAATGATGTTCAGCATCCTTTCATGTGGCAATCTGTATATCTTCTTTGGAGAAATGTCTATTTAGGTCTTCTGCCCATTTTTGGATTGGGTCGTTTGTTTTTTTGATATTGAGCTGCATGAGCTGCTTCTATATTTTGGAAATTAATCCTTTGTCAGCTGCTTCATTTGCAAATATTTTCTCCCATTCTGAAGGTTGTCTTCTCATCTTGATTACAGTTTCCTTTACTGTGCAAAAGCTTTTAAGGTTCATTAGGTCCCATTTGTTTATTTTTATTTTTATTTCGTTCTCTAGGAGGTGGGTCAAAAAGGATCCTGCTGTGATTTATGTCATTGCGTCTTCTGCCTATGTTTTCCTCTAAGAGTTTTACAGTTAGTAAATGTAAGTCTAGCCTTACATTTAGGTCTTTAAACTATTTTGAGTTTACTTTTTGTGTATGGTGTTAGAGAGTGTTCTAATTTCACTCTTTTACATGTAGTTGTCCAGTTTTCTCACACCACTTTTGAAGAGGCTGTCTTTTCTCCATTGTATATTCTTACCTCCTTTATCAAAGATAAGGTGACCATATGTGCATGGGTTTATCTCTGGGATTTCTATCCTGTTCCATTGATCTATAGTTCTGTTTTTGTGCCACTACCATACTGTCTTGATTACTGTACCTTTGTAGTATAGTCTGAAGTCAGGGAGCTTGATTCCTCCAGCTCCGTTTTTCTTTCTCAAGATTGCTTTGGCTATTTGGGGTCTTTTGTGTTTCCATACAAATTGTGAAATTTTTTGTTCTAGTTTTATGAAAAATGCCATTGGTTTTGATAGGGATTGCACTGAATCTGTAGATTGCTTTGGGTAGTATAGTCATTTTCACAATGTTGATTATTCCAATCCAAGAACATGATATATCTCTCCATCTGTGTGTATCATCTTTAATTTCTTTCATCACTGTCTAATAGTTTTCTGCATACAGGTACTTTGTCTCCTTAGGTAGGTTTAGTCCTAGGTATTTTATTCTTTGTGTTGCAATGGTAAATGGGAGTGTTTCCTTAATTTCTCTTTCAGATTTTTTCATCATTAGTGTATAGGAATGCAAGAGATTTCTGTGCATTAATTTTGTATCTTGCTACGTTTCCAAATTCATTGATTAGCTCTAGTAGTTTTCTGGTGGCATCTTTAGGATTCCCTATGTATAGTATCATGTCATCTGCAAACAGTGACAGTTTTACTTCTTTTCCGATTTTGATTCCTTTTCTTTTTTTTCTCTGATGGCCATGGTTAAAACTTCCAAAACTATGTTGAATAATAGTGGTGAGAGTGGACATCCTTGTCTTGTTCCTGATCTTACTGGAAATGGTTTCAGTTTTTCACCATTGAGAACGATGTTGGCTGTGGGTTTGACATATATGGCCTTTATTATGTTGAGGTAAGTTCCCTCTATGCCTACTTTCTGGAGGGTTTTTTATCATAAACAGGTGTTGAATTTTGTTGAAAGCTTTTCCTTCATCTATTGAAATGAACCTATGGTTTTTCTCCTTCAGTTTGTTAATATGGTTTATCACATTGATTGATTTGCATATATTGAAGAACCCTTGCATTCCTGGGATAAACCCCACTTGATCATGGTGTATGATCCTTTTAATGTGCTGTTGCATTCTGTTCGCTAGTATTTTGTTGAGGATTTTTGCATCTATGTTCATGTGTGATATTGGCCTGTAATTTTCTTTTTTTGTGACATCTTTGTCTGGTTTTAGAATCAGGGTGATGGAGGCCTCGTAGAATGAGTTTGGGAGAGTTCCTCACTCTGCTATATTTTGGAAGAGTTTGAGAAGGATAGGTGTTAGCTCTTCTCTAAATGTTTGATAGAATTCGCCTGTGAAGCCATCTGGTCCTGGGCTTTTATTTGTTGGAAGACTGTTAATCATAGTCTCAATTTCACTGCTTGTGATTGGTCTGTTTATATTTTCTATTTCTTCCTGGTTCAGTCTCAGAAGGTTGTGCTTTTCTAAGAATTTGTCCATTTCTTCCAGGTTGTCCATTTTATTGGCATAGAGTTGCTTGTAGTAATCTCTCATGATCCTTTGTATTTCTGCAGTGTCAGTTGTTACTTCTCCTTTTTCATTTCTATTTCTGTTGATTTGAGTCTTCTCCCTTTTTTCCTTGATGAGTCTGGCTAATGGTTTATCAATTTTGTTTATCTTCTCAAAGAACCATCTTTTAGTTTTATGGATCTTTGCTATCATATCCTTCATTTCTTTTTCATTTATTTCTGATAAGATCTTTATGATTTGTTTCCTTCTGGTCACTTTGGGTTCTTTTTGTTCTTCATTCTCTAATTGCTTTAGGTGTAAGGTTAGGTTGTTTATTTGAGATTTTTCTTGTTTCTTGAGGCAGGGTTGTATTGCTATAAACTTCCCTCTTAGAACTGCTTTTGCTGCATCCCATATGTTTTCTGTCGTCGTGTTTTCATTGTCATTTGTTTCTAGTTATTTTTTGATTTTCTCTTTGATTTCTTCAGTGATCTCTTGGTTATTTAGTAGTGTATTGTTTAGCCTTCATGTGTTTGTATTTTTTACAGGTTTTTTTTTTCCTGTAATTGATATCTAGTCTCATAGCATTGTAGTTGGAAAAGATACTTGATACAACTTCAATTTTCTTAAGTTTACCAAGGCTTGATTTGTGATCCAAGATATGACCCATCCTGGAGAATTATCCATGAGCACTTGAGAAGAAAGTGTATTCTGTTGTTTTTGGATGGAATGTCCTATAAATATCAATTAAGTCCATTTTGTTTAATGTATCATTTAAAGCTTGTGTTTCCTTATTTATTTTCATTTTGGATGATCTGTCCATTGGTGAAAGTGGGGTGTTAAAGTCCCCCACTATGATTGTGTTACTGTTGATTTCCCCTTTTATGGCTGTTAGCATTTGCCTTATGTATTCAGGTGCTCCTATACTGGGTGCATATATATTTATAATTGTTACATCTTCTTCTTGGATTGATCCCTTGATCATTATGTAGTGTCCTTCTTTGTCTCTTGTAATAGTCTTTATTTTAAAGTCTATTCTACCTGATATGAGTATTGCTACTCCAGCTTTCTTTTGATTTCCATTTGCATGGAATATCTTTTTCCATCCCCTCACTTTCAGTCTGTATGTGTCCCTCGGTCTGAAGTCTGTCTCTTGTAGACAGCATATATACAGGTCTTGTTTTTTGTATCCATTCAGCCAGTCTATGTCTTTTGGTTGGAGCATTTAATCCATTTACATTTAAGGTAATTATCAATATGTATGTTCCTATTACCATTTTCTTAATTGTTTTGGGTTTGTTTTTGTAGGTCTTTTCCTTCTCTTGTGTTTCCTGCCAAGAGAAGTTCCTTTAGCATTTGTTGTAAAGTTGCTTTGGTTGTGCTGCATTCTCTTAGCTTTTGCTTGTCTGTAAAGGTTTTAATTTCTCCGTCGAATCTGAATGAGATCCTTGCTGGGTAATCTTGGTTGTAGGTTTTTCCCTTTCATCACTTTAAATATGTCCTGCCACACCTTTCTGGCTTGCAGAGTTTCTGCTGGAAGATCAGCTGTTAACGTTATGGGGATTCCCTTGTATGTTATGTGTTGCTTTCCCTTGCTGCTTTTAACATTTTTTCTTTGTATTTAATTTTTGATAGTTTGATTAATATGTGTCTTGGCGTGTTTCTCCTTGGATTTATCCTGTATGGGACTCTCTGTCCTTCCTGGGTTTGAGTGGCTATTTCCTTTCCCATATTAGGGAAGTTTTCAACTATAATCTCTTCAAACATTTTCTCAGTCCCTTTCTTTTTCTCTTCTTCTCCTGGGACCCCTATAATTCGAATGTTGGTGCATTTAATGTTGTCCCAGAAGTCTCTGAGACTGTCCTCAATTATTTTCACCCTTTCTTTATTCTGCTCTGTCATAGTTATTTCCACTATTTTATCTTCCAGGTCACTTATCCGTTCTTCTGCCTCAGTTATTCTGCTATTGATTCCTTCTAGAGAATTTTTAATTTCATTTATTGTGCTGTTCATCATTGTTCATTTGCTCTTTAGTTCTTCTAGGTCCTTGTTAAAGGTTTCCTGTATTTTCTTCATTTTATTTCCAAGATTTTTTTTTTTAATGTTGAGCCTTCTTTTAATTTATTTATTTTTATTTTTGGCTGTGTTGGGTCTTCGCTTCTGTGCGAGGGCTTTCTCTAGTTGTGGCAAGTGGGGGCCACTCTTCATCACAGTGCGCGGGCCTCTCACTGTCGTGGCCTCTCTTGTTGCGGAGCACAGGCTCCAGACGTGCAGGCTCAGTAGTTGTGGCTCACGGGCCTAGTTGCTCCGCGGCATGTGGGATCTTCCCAGACCAGGGCTTGAACCCGTGTCCCCTGCATTAGCAGGCAGATTCTCAACCACTGCGCCACCAGGGAAGCCCCTATTTCCAAGATTTTTGATCATCTTTACTATCATTATTCTGAATTCTTTTTCAGGTAGACTGCCTATTTCCTCTTCATTTGTTAGGTCTGGTGGGTTTTTATGTTACTCCTTCATCTGCTGTGTGTTTCTCTGTCTTCTCATTTTGCTTAACTTACTGTGTTTGGGGTCTCCCGTTCGTAGGCTGCAGGTTTGCAGTTCCTGTTGTTTTTGGTGTCTGCCCCCAGTGTCTAAGGTTGGTTCAGTGGTTTGTGTAGGCTTCCTGGTGGAGGGGACTGGTGCCTGTGTTCTGGTGGATGAGACTGGATCTTGTCTTTCTGGTGGGCAGGACCACGTCCGGTGGTGTGTTTTGGGGTGTCTGTGAACTTAGTATGATTTTAGGCAGCCACTCTGCTAATGGGTGGGGTTGTGTTCCTGTCTTTCTAGTTGTTTGGCATGGGGTACCCACCACTGGAGCGTGCTGATTGTTGAGTGGAGCTGGGTCTTAGCGTTGAGACAGAGATCTCTGGGAGAGCTCTCACCAGTTGATATTACCTGGGGCCAGGAAGTCTCCGGTGGTCCATTGTCTTGAACTCAGCTCTCCCACATCAGAGGCTCAGGTCTGACACCCATCCGGAGCACCAAGACCCTGTCAGCCACACAGCTCAGAAAAGGGAGAAAATAAAAAAAGAAAGAAAAATAAGTAAAATAAAATAAAGTTATTAAAATAAAGAATAAAAAAATTGTTAAAGTAAAAAAGGTAATAAAAGAAAAAGAGAGCAACCAAACCAATAAACCCACCAATAATAACAAGCACTAAAAACTATACTAAGAAACACATAAAAATGAGAAACTAGTCCGTCGCAGACAGCAAACCCCAAGTCTACAGTTGCTCCCAAAGTCCACGGCCTCAAATTTGGGATGATTCGTTGTCTATTCAGGTATTCCACAGATGCAGAGTATATCAAGTTGATTGTGGGGATTTAATCCACTTCTCCTGAGGCTGCAGGGAGAAATTTCCCTTTCTGTTTTTGTTCGCACAGCTCCTGCAGTTCAGCTTTGGTTTTGGCCCCGCCTCTGCATTTAAGTTGCCGTCTGTCATCTGTTCTTCGCCCAGACAGGAGGGCGTTAAAGGAGCAGCTGATTAGGGGGCTCTGGCTCACTCAGGCCGGGGGGAGGGAGGGGCATGGAGTGCAGGGCAAGCCTGCAGCGGCACAGGCCAGCGTGACGTTGCAACAGCCTGAGGTGCACCGTGTGTTCTCCTAGGGAAGTTGTCCCTGGATCACGGGACCCTGGCAGCGGCAAGCTGCACAGGCTCCCGGGAGGGAAGGTATGGATAGTGACCTGTGCTTGCACACAGGCTTCTTGGTGGCTGCAGCAGCAGCCTTAGGGTCTCATGTCCGTTTCTGGGGTCTGTGCTGATAGATGTGGCTCGCACCCGTCTCTGGAGCTCGTTTAGGTGGTGATCTGAATCCCCTCTCCTCACGCACCCCGAAACAATGGTCTCTTGCCTCTTAGGCAGGTCCATACTTTTTCCCAGACTCCCTCCCAGCTAGCTGTGGCACAGTAGCCCCCTGCAGGCTGTGTTCACGCAGCCAACCCCAGTCCTCTCCCTGGAGTCTGACCTCTGAAGCCCGAGCCTCAGCTGCCAGCCCACACCCACACCGGCGGGCAGGTGAGCAGACAAGCTTCTCAGGCTGGTGAGTGCTGGTTGGCACCAATCCTCTGTGCTAGAATCTCTACGCTTTGCCCTCTGCACCCCTGTTGCTGCACTCTCCTCTGTGACTCTGAAGCTTCCCCCGCTGCCCACACCCCCATCTCCACCCGCGAAGGGGCTTCCTAATGTGTGGAAACTTTTCCTCCTTCACAGCTCCCTCCCAGAGGTGCAGGTCCCATTCCTATTATTTGTTTCTGATTTTTCTTTTTTCTTTTACCCTACCCAGGAACGTGGGGAGTTTCTTGTCTTTTGGGAAGTCTGAGGTCTTCTGCCAGCATTCAGTAGGTGTTCTGTAGGAGTTGTTCCACATGTAGATGTATTTCTGATGTATCTGTGGGGAGGAAGGTGATCTCCACATCTTACTCCTCTGCCATCTTGAAGGTCGCTCAAGCAATAAGTTTTCGCATTAAAAAAAAAAGTTCAGGGGCTTCCCTGGTGGCGCAGTGGTTAGGAGTCCGCCTGCCGATGCAGGGGACGCGGGTTCGTGCCTCGGTCCGGGAGGATCCCACATGTCGCGGAGCGGCTGGGCCCGTGAGCCATGGCCGCTGGGCCTGCGCGTCCGGAGCCTGTGCTCCGCAAAGGGAGAGGCCACAACAGTGAGAGGCCCGCGTATCAGAAAAAAAAAAAGTTCAAAACAAACAAAAAAATTATGGAAGAAAAAATATTGGATTAAAAAGTTGACATAGGGGCTTCCCTGGTGGCACAGTGGTTGAGAGTCCGCCTGCCAATGCAGGGGACACAGGTTCGTGCCCCAGTCCGGGAAGATCCCACATGCCGTGGAGCGGCTAGGCCCATGAGCCATGGCCGCTGAGCCTGCGCGTCCAGAGCCTGTGCTCCGCAATGGGAGAGGCCACAACAGTGAGAGGCCCATGTACCGCAAAAAAAAAATAAAATAAAAAGTTGACATAGACATTTAACATTTCTTTAACAAACATCTGTGCTTTGAGAGCTTCCTATAAAATGGCACTTCAGGTTGCTAAAACTAACAAACCATATACAGTTTCAAGGACATTAGTGAAAGACTGAATCAAAAATATTTTCTTCAAATTTTCTCATGAATGTAAAGCAAAAAAAAGTAGCTCAGGTACCACTTTTTCTAGTGGTACTATAGATTGATGTTTTCAGAAACTGGCTAATGATATGAAGGACTAACTTAATGATAAATAAAGCTAGCAAAATATTTTTCACTGCGTGGCGCAATGGTCAAGAATCTGCCTGCCAAAGCAGGAGACATGGGTTCGAGCCCTGGTCCGGGAAGATCCCACATGCCGCAGAGCAGCTAAGCCCCTGTGCCACAACTACTGAGCCTGCGCTCTACAGCCTGCGAGCCACAATTACTGAACCTGTGTGCCACAACTACTGAAGCCCACGTGCCTAGAGACCATGCTCCACAACAAGAGAAGCCACTGCAATGGAAGCCCGTGCACCACACGAAGAGTAGCCCCCACTTGCTGCAACCAGAGAAAATCTCTCGTGCAGCAACAAACACCCAACGCAGCCAAAAATTAAATTAAAGTAAATAAATTTTAAAATATTTTTTTCATTGCAAATTGATATGCACAGATGTAGCTAACATGTAAAGTTATTAAAACAAAACACAGACACAACTTAGATATATGTTATCTCCTATGAGTAATATTACAAGCAATCCAACCTGGACTGTCCATTAAAATCTTTAATGCTGATAAACATGTGTACATTCAGATATAAATGAACTTATTTACAAAACAGAAACAGACTCACAGACATAGAAGACAAATTTAGTTACCAATGGGGAAAGAGGGGGGAGGGATACATTAGGAGCTTAGGATGAGCAGATACAAACCACTATATATAAAATAAACAACAAGGTCCTATTGTATAGCACAGGGAACTGTATTCAATATCCTGTAATAAACCATAAAAACCAATGGAAAAAAATATGAAAAAGAATATAAGTATATATGTGTATATATATATAGATATATAGATAGATACAGATATAATACTGAATCACTTTGCTGTACACCAGAAACTAACACAGCATTGTGAATCAACTATACTTGAATAAAATTTTTTTAAAAACGTGTACAGGGAATTCCTTGGTGGTCCAGTGGTTAGGACTCCACACTTCTACTGCTGGGGGAACAGGTTTGATCCCTGGTCGGGGAACTAAAATTCCACATGCCTCAGTGTGGCCAAAATAAATAAATAAGTAACATGTGTACATTCAAAGTATTCACATAGGCATTTAACATAAGAATCATTATTTCCCTCATAACTTTGTTTAGTTACGACTGCAGAAGACAAAAAGTTGAGTGTATAGCAATTTCTATACTAACCACCTGTATGTACACACCCAGTGAGCGTGTACAGTTCTTGTATCTTTTTTCCTGTATGATGTCATATATACGTCTCACAAAGTAAAACCAGAGTGTGGAGATTGAATGAAAGAGGAAAAGAGCTAAGAATAATTTCCAAGTTTCTGACTTTAAGCAAATGAAAAGGTGGTAGAGGCAATTTACTGACATTTTGAAGAAATAGGATTAGCGAGAAAAATGTTTCATTTTTGACATGTTTTTAAGATATACTTGTGAGATATCAAAATAAAGATATTCAAAGTGGATATGATTTTCTTACTCAGAAAACAAATAGAAATTTGAGGAGTGTTCAGAATTTCACAGCCCACTTCTAAATTAGTTTTATGTAGTAGAAAGAGCTGGAACTCACATATCCCATGTTTTACTACCAAATATGCTACAAACTAGCTGTATAACTAGACATATCACCAAACCTTTCTTAGCTTCCATTTCCTCAGGGAGATAGAAATCCTACCTCATTCATAGGGTAGGTAATTCAACTATGAGCATTTTGAAAATGGAAAACGCAAACCAATGTCCAGAGTTACTATTATCTCTTACGCTTTTGGATAACAAATCAAACAAGCCATTTATTTTCTTTGTTTTCATAAGAATATCATTCCTTCATAAAATTGAAGGAAGCAAGTTTACAAGAATTTTTCTTTTTTAAAATAAATAAACTTTAAAAATAAAAAAAAAGAACAAAGTTTTAAAAGAGCAATTCTATTGCGGTCATTTTTAAAAGACCCAGTATCAATTTTAGAAATCCAATGATCATAGAATTTAAATGAAAAGAATAAGTTCTCCTAAATTCATATTTTATCAAAGCTCTTTACATTTTCAGAATTAAACCACTCACCACAGATTTTCTGTTACTATTTTGCAAAGTGTTGTAAGTATTAAATATATAAAGACTATCATCATTAAAGAAAATACTTTGTAAGCCCCAAAACAAGAAGAGCATTAGAGTTACTGCATGTGCTTTTAAGTCAGAGGGTCTGTGTTCTAACTCTGTCTCCACTTTATAGATGCCTGAACTTAGACACATTATTATTATTATCATTATTTTGGCCACGCCATGCACAGCTTGCGGGATCTTGTTTCCCTGACCAGGGATTGAACCCCTGCCTTCTGAAGTGGAAGCATGGAGTCCTAACCACTGGATCACCAGGGAATTCCCCTAGACACATTATTTAAAATAATGAACCCTAGCTTCCAATCAGTAAAATGTAAATATTAATAGTATCATCCTAAAGGAATGGTTAGGAGCATTAAATGAGATGATATATGTAAAACACTTAGCACTGTGTGAAAGGGCTTGAGAGCAATTAGATAGATGTCTCATGAAATCAGAAAAAAATGATTAGAATATATATGAAAAATTGACCAGCTTCAACAGTAATCTAATCAACAGTGGGTTTTTTTGTTTGCATTTTTAAATTTTGTTGTTAAAAGCATCTAGTGCTGGCAAGAACAGAAAAGGAAGGATTCTATTATTACTAACACAAGAGTAAATGGATAGAGGGAGATGCCAACATGGCGGAGTATGAAGACCCTGAATTCATCTCCTCCTACAGACACACCAAAATTACAACTACTTATGGTGCAACTATCTATAAGGATGACCTGAAGACTAGAAGAAAAATTTTCCACAACTAACGACATAAAGAAGATATCACAATGAGACAGGTAAAGGGGGATGGAGACCCAGTATAGTCAGGACCGATACCCCCAGGTTGGAAACCCACAAAAGGAAGAATAGCACAATTGTAGAGGTCCTCCCCAAGGAGTCCAGGAGTGCTACACCAGGAAGACAAACCCCCAGAGTGCCTATCTTTGAAAAATAGCACGTTTTATGTTCAGGAGAGCCAGAGGGCTATAAGAAACAGACACTCTACATAAAAAGGGCACACACAAAATCTCACAGGCTCTGAGTCCCAGAACAGAGGCAATAGCTTGAAAGGGGTCTGTATCACCCCAACTGCTGATCTTGGAGCACCTTCTGGAGAGGCAGGAGGAAACTGAGCCTCCCCCTGGGGATGGAGACACTGGGGGCAGACATTTTGGGGAGCTCGTACTCCTGCAATAACACCGGTACTGCAAAGTGCCATTGTGGAATCCTCCCTCTAGCCTATTAGCACCGGAGACCCAGCCACACCCACCAGTGGATCGGCATCAACCCCAAGCACCTCTGGGCCATGCAGCCAACTATGCAGAGCCTACCCTATCCTCCAATAGCCCACAACCACCACACAAGGAAGAGCCTGACAGAGGCCAGCCCTGCTTACCAGCATGCCCATGAAGGTTGGCTCCCGCCACAACAGAAGGGCCCACACAGCCCACGCAGGGGCACCCTTAGAGGATATGGCTCTGGTGACCAAAGGGGAGCATACTGCTGAGCCCCATAGGAGATCACCTACATGAGGCCATTTCTCCAAGACTGAGAAACAAAACTGACATCCTAACACAAAGAAATCAAAACAAAGAACTGGGCAAAATGGATAGGGAGGAATACATTCCAAACTAAGGAATAAGACATAACCTTAGAAAAAGAAGGAAACAAAGTGGAGATAAGCAATCTACCTCATAGAGAGTTCAAGGTAATGAATATCGGAAAGATACTCATAGAACTCTAGAAAAAAAATGGATGAATACAGTGAGAATTTCAACAAAGAGTTAGAATATATAAAGAAGAACCAAACAGAGCAAGAGAATACAATAACTGAAATTTAAAATTCGCTAGAAGGAACAAACAGTAGATTAGATAATACAGAGGAACCAATCAACAATCTGGATGACAGAGAAGGGGAAATCACACAAGGCAAACAAACAAAAAAATTTTTAATAAGATAGCTTCAGAGACCTCTGGGACAACATCAAGCGTACTAACATTCACATTATAGGGGTGCCAGCAGAAGAAGAAAGAGAAAAGGGGGTAAGAACTTACCTAAAGAAATAATAGCTGAAAACTCGCCTAACATGGGAAAGGAAACTGACATTCAGGTCCACTAAGCACAGAGAGTCCTGAACAAGATAAACCCAAAGAGTTCCACACCAAGACACATTATAATTAAAATGGCAAAACTTAAAGACAAAGAGAGACTCCTAAAAGCAGCAAGAGAAAAGCAATTAGTTATGTCAGGGAACTTCCATAAGATATTCAGCTGACTTTTCAGCAGAAACTTTGCAGACCAGAAGGGAGTAGCACAATATATTCAAAATGATGAAAGGGAAAAGCCTACAACAAATAATGCTTTACTTGATAAGGCTATCATTCAGATCTGAAGGAGAGATAAAGAGTTTTACAGACAAGCAAAAGCTAAGAGTTCAGCATCACTAAACCAGCTTTACAAAAAATGTTAAAGGGACTTCTCTAGGTAGAAAAGAGAAGGCCACAATTAGAAGTATGAAAATTATGAAAGGACAAATCTCACTGGTAAAAGTAAACACATGGTAAAGGTAGTAGATCAACCACTTATAAAACTAGTAGGAAGGTTAAGAGACAAAAGTAGTAAAATCATATATAACCACAATAACTAGTTAAAGGGATATACAAAACAAAAGATGTAAAATATGACATCAAAAGCATTAAATATTGATAGGGGAGTAAAAATGTAGGGTGGTTAGAATGTGCTTGAACTTAAAAGATTATCGACCTAAAATAATCACATATATATGTATAAATAAACACACACACACATATATATAAATCTCTGGTAACAACAAACCAAAAACCTAATAGATACACTCACAAAAAAAGAGAAAGTACTCTAAGCATAACAATAAAGACAGTCATCACATCACAAGAGAAGAGAGCAAAAGAAGAAAGGACAGAAGAGAATTACAAAAAACAGAAAACAATTAGCAAAATGGCAAGTAACAACAATTTTTTCTTCAATGAGCTATCAATAATTACTTTAAAAGCAAACAGGATAAATGTTCCAATCAAAAGACATTGAGTGGCTGAATGGATTAAAGAAACAAGAGCCACACACCAAGGGGGGAAAGTGGCAGGGGTGGTGGTGGGATGAATTGGGAGATTGGGATTGACATGTATACACTAATATGTATAAAACAGATAACTAATAAAAACCTGCTGTATGAAAAATAAATAAAAGAAAATTCAAAAAAATAAAAGAAAAACAAGAGCCATATATAATATATTCTACCTATAAGAGACTCACTTCAGATCTGCCTATAAAAGACTCACTTCAGACTCACTTCACATACAGACCAAAACTGAGGGGATGAAAAAATGGTATTCCATGCAAATGAAAGCAAAAAGAAAGCTGGAGTTACAATACTTATATAAGACAAAAGAGACTTTAAAACAAAAACTGTGGGCTTCCCTGGTGGCGCGGTGGTTGAGAGTCCACCTGCTGATGCAGGGGACACGGGTTCGTGCCCCGGTCCGGGAAGATCCCACATGCCACAGAGCGGCTGGGCCCGTGAGCCATGGCCGCTGAGCCTGCGCGTCCAGAGCCTGTGCTCCGCAACGGGAGAGGCCACAGCAGTGAGAGGCTTGCGTACGGCAAAGAAGAAAAAAAAAAAAAAAAAAACTGTAATAAGAGAAGAAGAGAGATAATACATAATGATAAATGAATCCATCAAATAAGAAAATATAACAATTGCAAATACATACGCACCCCACATGGGAACACCTAAATACATACAGCAAATATTAACAAACATTAAGGGAGAAATTGATAGTATATAACACAATAATAGTAGGGAATTTTAACACCCCACTTAAATCAGTGGACAGATCATCAGCTATACATGAATGGCTTATAACTTATGGCATATCACCTTCTGAACTGATGCACTGAGAAGGACACAACATCGCTTCCATAGTATTCTTACCCAAAATGCATAACCTGAATTTAATTATGCGAAAATATCAGAGAAACCCAAAAGGAAGGATATTTTACAAGATAAGTCAGGATAATAAAAGGTAAAGAAAGATGGAGGAACTATATCAAATTGGAGGAGACACTACAACTAAATGCAATGCATGATCCTGGACATTTGCAAAACAATTGGTAAAATTTGGATAAGGTCTGGAGATTAGTTAATAGTATTGTATCATAATTAATTTTCTGGTTTTGACCATCATATATAATTATGTATGATGTTAGCATTCATAAAAACTTGATGAAAGATATGCTGAAAATCTTTGTATTATTTTTATAACCTTTGCTAAAACAAGTTATTTCAAGATGAAAAATTTTTTTTTAATTTTTAATTAAGTAATGGAACATTCATACAATAATTATGCAGCCATTAAGCATGTTTATATATAAGTAATCTTAATGATGTTGGAAAATGCTCACATATAGCATTGTGGAAGAGAAAACAAAAACAAAAACCAGATTATGAATTGGATTATAAGTACAAACTCAGCTATGTAAATTATATAGTACATGCCTTGAAAACTAAAGCCCAGAAAGAATCCACTAAAATATTAAGAGTAGTCATCTCTAAGTAGAAGATTATAGGTGATATTTTCTTTATTCTTTTTGTACTTTTACATTTCCCAATTTTCTCTTCAATGAGCATCTACCATTTTTAGAATTAGAAAAATGTTATTTTTTAAAGCACACCATAAATTTTGTAGCACAAAAATTCATTTATACATATTTCTTCAGATTTTAGTAAAAAAATATTTTCAATACTTTGAATTTCCAAAACTATGATTTTGATAAGCCAACAATGATAAGTCTTGGCTTATGTTAGTTTCTTAATTTAGTATCAGTATGTAGCCAAAAATGATTAATGTTTCTACCAGCTATTTGGAAATAGGTTCTTGGCACTATGCCCTTCTAAATCCTATGGAACTCATGTGTTGAAACAGTTACTTTATTTCCACCTAATAACTGGAACCATTCCCCAGGTCATCAGAGAAGGTTGAACATATGCCTGAATCTCAGTCAGGAATAGAAGGAGCAGAAACCTAATCATTTCTTTTTAGCCTACCACAAGTTAAGAGAAGAATGCATTTGTGCCAGAAACTGGAAAATAAAAAAGAAATCAGATCTTGCTGGGAGACAATTCAGGACGGCTACCAGGTGTCTTGAACGCCCCTTTCTTCATATGACAGCCTCCCGAGTAGTAGGATATTTAGCAATGCACAGTTGAAGGGGTATAAAGCATGGCTCCCTATCCCAAAATACCTCATCTATGAGATAATATATACGATATATGATATATGATTGTTATACACATGTGTCTGCTCTCTCCATACAGGCACTGGATATCCCATAATATTCCCCTAAATATATTCCATAAATATTCCCCCATTCCTACCCTGACAAGCCTAAGACCAGGCCCCCATTCATGTCTCCAGACTTTGCACTCCCTACTCCCACTTCACTGAATTGTGAAACTTCAGTCACAATTCTGAGCTTGGGTCACCTTTGCATCCTTACCCAGCTAGTCTTAGCTTTCAGTCATAACTGCATCAATACCAGCTCTGTTCCAATCTCATCTCTGCAGGTCAAACCGGATCTACAAAGCTCCCAAGGCATGCAGTAGCAACTGCTTAGTCATTCAGCCCACTGTCACCCTCCTGGACCCCCAGGGCTTCATCAGCCTGCCTCTACACTTCAGTACAGCTCTCCTGGACCATCTCTACCATCTGTTTTCTACACTCTGCTTCCTGGGGGCTCTGTCTCCCCACATGTAACATGCCAGGAAAAGACTGATTTACACTGTCTCCTATTTTTACTTTTTCTTAATTCATTACTGTTCTTATTCCAGAAAGGACTTAATATAACATATACTCTGATTCTATATTCTATTGGGGTAAAGTTGATGTACAATATTATGCTAGTTTTGGGTATACTACATAGTAATTTGACATTTGCATACATTATGAAATGATTACCACAATAAGTCTACTAACAATCTGTCCCCATATAAAGTTACTACAATATTATTGACCATATTCCTTATGCTGTATATTATATCCCCATGGCTTATTTTTTATATAATTGGAGGATTGTACCTCTTAATCCCCTTCACCTATTTTACCCAGCCCCCCAACTCCCCTCCCATCTGGCAACCACCTGTTTGTTCTCTGTATCCCTGAATCTGTTTTCATTTTGTTTTGTTTTGTTTATTTTTTAGATTTCACATATGTGAGATCATAAAGTATTTATCTTTCCCTTCTGACTTATTTCACTTAGCATAATCCCCTCTAGATCCATCCATGTTGTCCCAAATGGCAAGACTTAATTTTTTTAATGGCTGAGTAATTTTTCATATATATATGGTATATATATATATATATATCTCACATCTTCTTTATCCATTCATCTATCTATGGACACTTAGGTTGCTTCCATATCTTGGCTATTACAAACAATGCTGCAATGAACGTTGACAAGCATACCTTTTCGAATTAGTGTTTTTGTTTTCTTTGGGTAAATACCCAGAGGTGCAATTGCTAGATAATACAGCAGTTCTGGTTTTAATTTTTTGAGGAACCTCCATATTGTTTTCCATAGTGGCTGCACCTATTTACAGTTCTACCAGCAGTGTATGAGGGTTCCCTTTTCTCCACATCCTTGCCAATACTTGTTTTTTGTTCTTTTTTTTATACATAAATGTATCTATTTATTTATTTTTGGCTGCATTGGGTCTTCATTGCTCTGCGCGGGCTTTCTCTAGTTGTGGCAAGCGAGGGCTACTCTTCGTTGCAGTGCGTGGGCTTCTCATTGCAGTGGCTTCTCTTGTTGCAGAGCATGGGCTCTAGGTGCGCGGACTTCAGTAGTTGCGGCACACGGACTCAGTAGTTGTGGCTCGCAGGCTCTAGACCGCAGGCTCAGTAGTTGTGGCGCACGGGCTTAGTTGCTCCGCAGCATGTGGGCTCCTCCCAGAGCAAGGATCGAACCCATGTTCCCTGCATTGGCAGGCAGATTCTTAACCACTGCACCACAAGGGAAGTCCCTTTTGTTCTCTTTTTGATGATAGCCACTCTGACAGGTGTGAGGTGGTATCTCATCGTGGTTTTGATTTGCATTTCCCAGACAATTAGTGATCTGAGCATCTTTTCATGTATCTGTTGGCCATCTATGTGTCTTCCTTAGAAAAATGTCTATTCAAGCCCTCTGCCCATTTTTAAATAGTTTACTTGATTTTTTTTTTAGGTTGAGTTGTATGAGTTATTTGTACATTTTGGATATTAACCTCTTATCATATATATTGTTTGGAAAATCTCCCATCCAGTAGGCTGCCCTTTTGTTGAGTTTCTTTCCCTGTGCAAAAGCTTTTTAGTTTGATGTAGTCCTATTTGTTTATTTTTGGGTTTGTTTCTGAGGAGACAAGATCAAAAAAAAAAAAACATTGATGACACCAATGTCAAAGAGTTTACTGCCTATGTTTTCTTCTAGGAGCTTTATGGTTTCAGGTCTTACAATTAAATCCATTTTTGAGCCTATTTTCCTATATGGTGTGAGAAAGTGGTCCAGTTTTTCCAGCACCATTCACTGAAAATGTTCTTTTCCCCATTGTATATTCTTGCCTCCTTTGTTGTAGATTTATGGACCATATAAGCATGGGCTTATTTCCTAGCTCTCTATTCTGTTTTATTGATCAATGTGTCTGTATCTGTGTTGGTACCACACTGTTTTGATAACTGTAGCTTTGTAGTACAATTTGAAATCAAGGCGTGTGATACCTCCAGCTTTGTTCTTCTTTCTCAAAATTGCTTTGGTTATTCAGGGTCTTTGGTGTTTTCATGGAAATTTTAGAATTATTTATTCTAGTTCTGTGAAATATGTCACTGGTAAAAATGGGCATTGCATTGAATCTGTAGATTGCCTTGGTCATTTTAACAATATTAATTCTTTCAATCCATAAGCACAGTATAACTTTCCCTTTGTGTTGTCTTCAATTTCTTTCATCAATGTCTTATAGTTTTCAGAGTACAAATCTTTCACCTCCTTGGTTAGGTTTATTCCTAGGTATCTTATTCTTTTTGCTGCAACTGTAAATGGGATTGTTTTCTTAATTTCTCTTTCTGATGGTTTGTGGTTAGCGTATAGAAACAAAACAGATTCCTGTATATTAATTTTGTATCCTGAAACTTTACTGAATTCATCTATGAGTTCTAATAGTTTTTGGTGGCATCTTTAGGATTTCCTATACATAGTGTCATGTTGTTTGCAAAAAATGACACTTTTACTTCTTCCTTTCCAGTTTGGATTCCTTTCATTTCTTTTTCTTGTCTGATTGCTGCAGTGAGGACTTCCAATACAATGTTGAATAAAAGTGGGGAGAGTGGGCATCCTTGTCTTGTTCCTGAGCTTAGAGGAAATGCTTTCAGTTTTTCTGCGTTTAGTATTAATGTTGGCTGTGGGTTTGTCATCTATGGCCTTTATTTCAATATGTTGAGGTATGTTTCCTCTACACCTACTTTATTGAGAGTTTTTATCATCAATGGATGTTGAATTTTGTCCAAAGTTTTTCTGCATCTATTGAGATGATCATATGATTTTTATTCTTGGGTTGTTAATGTGATGTATCATATTGATTGATTTGTGGATTTGAATCATCCTTACATACCTAAGATAAATCCCACTTAATCATGATTCATTTAATGTACTGTTGAATTCAGTTTAATATTTTGTTGAAGATTTTTTGCATCTATATTTATCAGTGATATTGGCCTGTATTTTTCTTTTTTTGTGGTGTCTTTGTCTGGTTTTGGTATCAGGGTGATGCTGGCCTCATAAAATATTTGAAATCGTTTCTCCCTTCTCGATTTTGTGGAATAGTTTGAGAAGGACAGGTGTTAACTCTTCTTTAAATGTTTGGTAAAATTCACCTGTGAAGCCATCTAGTCCTGAACATTTGTTTATTCGGAGTTTTTTGATTACTGATTCAATTTCATTACTGGTAATTCGTCTGTTCATATTTCTTATTTCTTCCTGACTCAGTACTTAAAGATTGTACATTTCCAGGAATTTATCCAACTACTTCTTATGGTTATAGATGATTTTACTATTTTTGTCTTTAATCTTCCTACTAGCTTTATTAGTGATTGATCTACTACCTTTACTGTATGATTGTCTTTACAAGTGAAACTTTTCCTTTCATGAATTTCATATTTCAAGTTGTGGTCTTCTCTTTTCCACTTAAAAAAGTCCTTTTAACATTTGTTGTGTTGTCAAGCTGGTTTAGTGGATCTGAACTCTTTTATTGTTTGCTTGTCTGTAAAACTCTTTATCTCTCCTTCAAATCTGAACGATAGCCTTGCCAGGTAGAGCATTCTTGGTTGTAGGTTTTTTCCTTTCGTCACTTTGAATATATTGTGCCAATCCCTTCTAGCCTGCAGAGTTTCTGCTGAAAAGTCAGCTGAGTATCTTATGGAAGTTCCTTTGCACATATCTAGTTGCTTTTCTATTGCTGCTTTTAAGATTATCTCTTCATCTTTAATTTTTGCCATTTCAGTGTAGACCTCTTTGGGCTCATCTTTTTCAAGACTCTGTGCTTCCTGGAAGTGGATGTCTGTTTCCTTTCCCAGGTTAGGGGAGTTTCCAGCTAATTTTACTTCAGAAAAGTTCTCTACCCCTCTTTCTCTCTCTTCTCCCTCTGAGAACTCTATAATGCAAATGTTAGTATGCTTGATGTTGTCCCAGATATCTCTTAAACTATCCTCATTTTTTAAAATTCTTTTTTATTTTTTCTGTTCCACTTGGATGATTTCCACTACTGTCTTCTAATTCACTAATACATTCCTCTGTATCAAATAATCTCCTGTTTATTCCTTCTAGTTTTTTTTTTCAGTTATTATATTCTCCAGCTGTTTGATTCTTCTTCATATTTTCAAACTCTTTGTTAAATTCTCACTATGTTCATCTATTCTTCTCCTGAGTTAAGCACCTTTGTGATTGTTACCTTGAACTCTTTATGGGGACTACTGCTTATCCCCATTTCATTTCATTCTTTTTCTGAAGCTTTGTCTTTTTCCTTCATTTGGAACATATTCCTCTGTCTCCTCATTTTGCCTAATTCTCTGTGTTTATTTCTATGTATTAGGTATATCACCACACTTCCCAAACCTGGAAAAGTGGCCCTATGTTGGAGACATCCTATGGGACCCAGTAGCACACTCCCTCTGGTTACCAGACCTATATGCTTTTAGGGTGTCCCCTATGTGGGCTGTGTGGTCCCTCCTGCTGTGGTGAGGTTGACTATCGTGGGTGTGCTGGCAGGCAGAGTTGACCCCAGCCCTTTTGGCTGCCAGGCCCTGCCTCATGTGGTGGCCGCTGACCCACTGGTGGGTAATGTCAGATCCCAGTATGGGTGTCTGTGGTGCCCAGAGTGTCCTAGGCTGGTGCCAGCCCACTGTTGGTCAGGTAAACCCCCAGTGCTACGAGGCTAGAGGGAAGACTCTGAAATAACCCTTGCCAGCACCAGTGTCCTTGTGATACAATGAGCTACCAAAATCTGCTGTTGCTAATGTCTGTGTCCCCAGGGGGAATTCCAGTTGCCTCCTGCACCTGAGAGGCTCTTCAAGATCAGCAAGTTGGTCTGACCCAGGCTTCTTTCAAATTACTGGCTCTGTGCTGGGACTTGGAGCATGTGAGGCTTTTGCATGCACCGTTTAAGAGCAGAATATCTGTTTCCTACAGGTCTCTGGCTCTCCTGTACCCAAGTCCTGCTGGCCTTCGAAGCCAGACATGCTGGGGGCTTGTCTTCCTGGTACAGGACCCCCAAGCTGGGGAACCTGATATAGGGCTCTGACCCCTCACTTCTGGGGGAAAACCTCTGCAATTGAGATTTTACCCCCATTTGTGGGTCACTTACCACCTGTTGTGGATCTTGAGCATACTACATTTCTGCCCTTCCTACCCATTTTGTTGTGGTTCCTTTTTTTGTATCTTTAGTTGTAGAAGATATTTTCTGCTAGTCTTCAGCTCATTCCCATAGATAGTTGCTCTGTAAGTAGTTGTAATTTTGGTGTACCTATGGGAGGAGGTGAGCTCAGTGTCTTCCTACTCTGCCACCTTGGCCACTCCTTCTAAGATGGGATCCTTAACCCACATGGCTTTTCATAGGGCTTCTACCTGCCCTATGAAGTATAATGGGATCCAAAACAGTGTTTCTCTATGACATCAATTCCTGCCCCTTCTAAGACAATAGTGTCAGAGGCAATTCTTTTCCCAAAAGAAAAACAAAGATAAGGCACTGACCTTGAACTACAAGCTAGAAGCCAAGTAAAATACTAAGACAGCAAAGGTTACAACAGTGATCTTGCTGTGTGTGCAGCTCAGACCTTTTTACCAGCCAAGTGCTGCTCTCCCACGTCCCCTGCTGGATATATAGTAGCTGCTGCAACTCTTCCAAAGTCCACAGCCCCAGGCCAGCTGGTCTGACACATATTTACACCTCAGAATGTATAGACTAAACTTTAAAGAGAGGCCACACTTGCTAATCACATTTCATTAACGTCAATGCCATACTAGAGAGAGGGAGCACCCCTCAGTGCAAAAAGTTATTTGATTTTAGGAAAATTATTCTGAGTTTCCCTGGGCTTCGGTTTCCTCATCTATAGCATGTGATGTTAACATTCACCCCCATATGGTTGCCGTAAGGATTATATGAGCTAGTACTTGTAGTAGAGCCTGGCCCTGACAGGCATCCAACAATTTTCTCTCTCCAGTGCCCTCTAAGTGGCACCCAACCTCTTGGCACCCTAGTGACTTTACCTATGAAATGGTGATAATACCTGCACAGTCTACTAGTAAGAGCTGGCTGTGCCCAATGAGATAACAGATGTGTGTCAAAGCACTCTGTAAACCATGAGGTGCGCTGCTAATTAATTCATCAGTGACAACACCTGCCTGGCACTTTGAAGAGACAAAGGTGGCAATACTAGTTTCGATCCTTACAGAATTTTATAAATTTGTGGATGAAATAAGCCTGTGTGAGAATAACTATGTTTCAAAGCAGAGTCTAAGTGGCATATTTAGTTTTACAGAAAAAAAAACAATGGGATCATAGAGGAAAGAAAAATTGGTTTTTGTCTGAGGTGGAAAGTGGGACAAGAATCACAGATGACCTCCTGAGTGTGTTCACAATCGAACCAGGTCCTAGAAACAAGTAAGATTTGTGGCGCCAAAAATGAGGAGAGGGCCTCCCAGACTCCGAAAAGAGTGAGGGCAAAGACGCAGAGGAATAGAGGTTCTGGGGACAATAAGGACTCCAGTTTGGCTGCAGTATGGGATGAGGTGCCAGAGTAGAAAAGAGGGTTAGAAAGAGAGGTTTGGACACCATAGGGTCCTGTTGAATGGAACTTTATAGCCAGGCAATGATGAGCCATCTAAGGTTTGTGAGCTGCCTGTCTGAGGAATTTTACAGAAGACAATGTGAAGGATGGCAAGATATGGGAAGAATGAAGGTGAAAACAGGAAAGAATTGATTGCCAAATAGAGACAATGGCTTGAAATGATTTGGCAAGGGCAGGGGGAGAGAAGGGACTTAAAGGAAGGGGAAAATATAAATGGAAAGCATTACAATCAGAGTATTGAAGAAAGAGGGCCACATATTATCACTTGGTTTTACACATACCAAAGAAAAAATATCAGAAGAATGTCGCAAGCTCAAATTGGTCCTGTTGGGTTTTTTTGCGGTACGCAGGCCTCTCACTGTCGTGGCCTTTCCCGTTGTGGACACGCAGGCTCAGCGGCCGTGGCTCACGGGCCCAGCCACTCCGCGGCATGTGGGATCTTCCCGGACCGGGGCACGAACCCGTGTCCCCTGCATCGGCAGGCGGACTCTCAACCACTGCGCCACCAGGGAAGCCCAGTCCCGTTCTTAAGTAATCTTCAAAAAGACAGAAGCAGTGAGATGAAGTTGTAAGGTGCTTCTTTTACAGACTTCTAGAATTAATAGGGCAAAAGTGGGGGGGGTGGAATTACTTAGCATCTGAGTAGGTTTCAGAAATAAATCTCCGCAATACGCATTCAGTAAACATATACTTTGATATCTGCTTTTGACTTTTAAAGTTCCATAACGTGTTACAAATTACATTACTCTTAAAATATGTTTACCTGAGAGCAGAAGCTTATCTGCCTGTAACTCCACGATCATCCTGCACAATGAGGAATTTACCCTGCTGCTTTTTCAAGGTAGATTGGAAATCAACCAATGCAAATCAAACCTTCTCATTTCATCAAATATTATTCACCCCACTGACTAAATTGAGAAAACAAAGACAAATACACTACGGAATGGTCAATTCATAACAGCAAGGATGGGGTTCTTCTGCCTTCAGCACACTATCTAACATATTAGCAATAATTAACATATATTAAAATAAGCTATCTCATCAAGCATATGCCCCAAATTAAGATGCTTATTACATAACACCTTCACACAAAAACACATTTTTCAGGGTTTGGCAAGTTGTTCTTTTAAAGTCATATGTGCTTAATGTAGAAAATAAGAAAAAAGAAATAGCAAGCATGGGACTTCCCTGGTGGTGCAGTGCTTAAGAATATTCCTGCCAATGCAGGGGACACAGGATTGAGCCCTGGTCCATGAAGATCCCACACGCTGCAGAGCAACTAAGCCCATGCACCACAACTACTGAGCCTGTGCTCTAGAGCCCGCGAGCCACAACTACTGAGCCCATGCACCACAACTACTGAAGTCCACATGCCTAGAGCCCATGCTCCGCAACAGGAGAAGCCACTGCAAGGAGAAGCCTGCACACTGCAGAGTACCCCTGCTCGCCACAACTAGAGAAAACCCGCACACAGCAGCAAAGACCCAACACAGCCAAAAAAAAAAAAAAAACTTCACAAAATTATTTTTTAAAAAGAAAAAGAAATAGCAAGCATGATCTAATGTACCATGATTGATATGCATGTATCGTTAATTTTGGGTAGTCTTTTTTCTATGCTTAGTCTTTTTTCTATGCTTTTTTAGTCTTAGTCTTTTTTCTATGCTTTTTTTCTTTGGGGCCTCACAGCGTGGCTTGTGGGATCTTAGTTCCCCGACCAGAGGTTGAACCCAGGCCCTCAGCCATGAAAGCCTGGAGTCCTAACCACTGGACCACCAGGGAATTCCCCTTTCTGTGCTTTTTAAAGAGGCATGTTAAGATTAGAATGTGTGTGTGTGTGTGTGTGTGTGTGTGTGTGTCATCCTGCTGTTTTATTTTGCTTATCATTACAAATATTTTCCCATTGTTAAAATCTGGAAGAGTTCCCTCATAACCCATATTGCTTTAAGAAGACAAGCTGAGAAATTAATCTGTATTAATTTAGAAGTGAATGGAGATTTCCAGTTTGCAGTCCAACATTTAAAAGCTTAGAAGTCATCACAAGAAAAAAGCTGAACAAACTGATAATCAACAACCCTTCCTAGATCCATAGAGAATTAAGGTCACAGGGCAAACCCCAGCCCCCAAATTGGAAAAACAAACAAATATAGAGAATCACTGCTTACCAGGAACAGAAGCCCAGGGACAGAAAGCCCACTGCTAGAGCCAGTACCAGTAAGAACACGTAAACTATAATCGATGAATTGCTGGAGTCTCATTGTACACAAACGTGAAAGTTAAAAACTCTGAGGGGTCATGTCTTAGGAAAGCTCCCATACTTTCATGAGTTTTACCTCTAAGAGCCCCACTAGGTTCTCAGTATGAAGACTGGAGGAAAATTCCCAAGTGCTTCCAGCAGGGGGAGGGGAAATATAATTATTTTGAAATACACACAGAGAATTCTGCTCTCCTTAACTAAAGCCTGCCCTCAAGGGAAACTGTTTTACCTTAACCTAACAAATTTGGGGTTTACAAGATCCTAACCAATCTGGGAAAAGGAAAATACCCAATTTCAACCCCCTCTAGACTACCTGTCTCACCTGTGGTGGGGAGGTGGAGGCAGGAAAGAAAGCTGAGAAGCACTTGTGGAGGCCACAGCCCCGGGGCACAGGCGCACTAACTATAGGACTGTAGAATGCCTCCCATCCCCATATCCCCACCTTACAACCACAAAACAGGGCCCCTGTGTAATAACAAGGGATTACAGCTTGAAAGAACTGCCAACCTCAGACCCTATTTGAGTAGGAGTCTTTTAGGAAACCAAAAGACAAGGGAGACAAAGGCAGGCCATTAGAGGAAATTCTAGGCTCTACCACAGCTACAGCAAACGGTAAACACAGCCTAACTCCCAGCCAGATAAACATACGACCTCACATTAAAATCCTATTAACCTCATTTCCCTTAATCCAATACATCATGTCCAGCTCTGAACAAATAATTACAAAACATGATAGAAAGCAAAAAAAAAAAAAAAAAAAAGTCAAACAACAAAGTAAGCATCAGGACATATGACAGAAATTTTGTAGATAACTATGATCATATGCTAAGTGCTCTAATGGAAAAAATGGACAATATGCAAGAACAGATGGATAATGTAATCAGAGAGATGAAAACTCTAAGAAGCTATAAATCAAACACACTGTAAGAGAAGTGAAGAATGCCTTTGATGGGCCTCATCAACAGACTGCACGTGGCTGAGGAAAGAATCATTGAGCTTGAAGACATCAATAGAAACCTCCCATACTGAAAATCAAAGAGAAAAAGGAAAGAAAAGTGGAACAAATTACCTAAGGACTGTGAGAAAATTACAAAAGGTATAACATTACATGTAATGAGAATACCAGAAGAGAAGGTAAATGAAATATTTGAATTAATAATGGCTGAGATGTTTTTCAAAACTGATGACAGACACCAAACCCCAGATGCAAGATGCTCAGAGAACAATAGGATAAATACCAAAAGTCCTACACCTAGGCACATCACATCCAGACTACAGAAAATAAAGGACAAAGAGAAAATCTTGAAAGAAGCCAGTGAAAAAGAGCATCTTACCTATAGAGAAAAATAAGAATTATATCAGATATCTCTTCAGAAACCATGCAAGCAAAAAGAGAACGGAATGAAATATTTAAATTGTTGAAAGGAATGGAATGGGGACGTGTTTGGGGTTCCCTAAGACCACCTTCATGTTCCATGACTCACTAGAGGGACTCACAGGATTCAGAAAAGCCAAATCATAACCATACTCATGGTTATGATTTATTACAATGAAAGTATACAGATTAAAATCAGCAAAGGAAAAAGCACATAGGGCACAGTCCAAGAGAAACAAGATACAAGCTTCCAGTTGTCCTCCCCAGTGGAGTCACACAGACAGTGCTTAATTCTCTCAGAAATGAAGTGTGACATGCGTGAAGTGTTGCCTAGCAGGGAAGGCTCACCCAAGAGTTGATATCCAGGGTTTTTATAGAGTGCCCACATGACTGATATTAGCTATTTAGCCTTCAGTCCTCTCCAGAGGTCAAGCTGATACAGTGTGGCCCAGGGCCCCAGGGAAACAAAATCAGATGCTCACCATAAATCACATTGTTAGTGTAAACTATCTGACGTAGTCCAAGACACCAGATATACAGATACACTCTTATCAGGCAGGAGATTCCAAGGGCTTAGAAGTTATCACTCAGGTGATGGTCAAGGACCAGTCCTAAAGACCTTTCTTTGGAATGTATGGGATTTGGACAACACAGGCCTGATGAGTTGATCATTTACTACACGAGAAGCCATTAAGGACACAGTTGCCTAGATGTGAAAAAGCTCACCAGATAGTAATGGAATTGGATGCAGAGCTCCTTGGTTCTGTGTGCCCCTTTCCCACACAGGCACTGTGCACTCAGTAGAACATATACTAATATATGGCTGTCAAACAGGAAGGGCAACAGTGTTCCTATGATCCTTGCTGAAGGGTCCATCAGTGGGAAGAGGACTTTGCAGAAGCTTCTGTTCGATAGAACATAGGATTACTGCTGTAGGAAGGCAGTGTGATGGAGAGAAAGGAATTGCAGGCTCAGAATGAGGACACCTGATCTAATTATGACATTTGTCTAACGGCTTCAGGGTCTTCATCTGTAACATTTTTCCTACATAGAGACAGAAGGCATTATTGCACAGTAGGTAGGAATGCCAGCCAGGGCAGGCTTAATGGGCAAGCAACCTGTGTGGGCACACACAGCCCTACACTCAAAAGAGCCAAGAACTTCGTTTCATGCTCTATTACCGTCTTGAAATTCCTAACAATTTTTAAACAAGAAGCCCCACATTTTTGTTTTTCACAGGACCACACAAATTATGGAGCCTGTCCTGGTGTCAGGACTGGAGTGGGCCTATGGGTTCAAATCCCCACCTACACTTTTTTAGGAACATGACCTAGGACATATTATCGAACCCATTTTAATATTTTTTTAAATTAAATTAAATTTTACTTTATTTTTACTTATTTTTGGTTGCCTTGGGTCTTCATTGCTGTGCGCAGGCTTTCTCTAGTTGTGGCGAGTGGGGGCTACTCTTCGTTTCGGTGCGTGGCCTTCTCATAGTGGTGGCTTCTCTTGTTGCGGGGCATGGGCTCTACGCGCACGGGCTTCAGTAGTTGCGACACACGGGCTCAGTAGTTGTGGCTCACGACTCTAGAGTGCAGGCTCAGTAGCTGTGGCGAACGGGCTTAGTTGCTTCGCGGCATGTGGGATCTTCCTGGACCAGGGATTGAACCCATGTCCCTTGCATTGTCAAGCAGACTCTTAACCACTGTGCAACCAGAGAAGTCCCTTGAACCCATTTTAAACCTATTTTCTTTTCTGTAAACTGAGGATAAAAACAGGTTGTTGTGACAATGAAAGGAGATAATATATGGAAAGAAACAGCATTGTACTACACATAGTCTACAAGTGGTAACTATTATTTGTTCTCAACAATGACAAAATGAGAATATATTAGCTGCCCTCATTTTATATAGAGTTTATAGAGAGTATATCCATTGCTGTGTAACAAATTACTTCAAAACTCAGTGGCTTAAAAGAACATTTATTATCTCACAGTTTCTATGGGTCAGAAATCTAGGTGCAGCTTAACTGGGCCCTTGGCTTGGTCTCTTACCCATCAGGTGTCACCTGAGACTGCAGTCACCTCAAGACTCAAGAGGAAAAGAATATGCTTCCAATCTCACTCATGTGGCTATTGGCAGGATTCAGTTCCTACTGGGCTGTTGGACAGAGGGCCTCAGTTCCTTGGGGCTGCTGGCTGTAAGACCCTCTGTTCCTTGCCAAGTGGGCCTCTCCATAGGGCAACTCCCAACTTGGCAACTCGCTTCCATCAGAACAAGCAAGCAAGAAGAACCAGAGAGCGAGACTGAACAAGACAGAAGTCACAATCTTTTAAGCCTAATATCAAAAATAACCTATCATCATTTTTGCCATATTTGAATCATTAGAAGCAAGTCACTAGGTCCATCCCACACTCAAGGGGAAGGGATTACACAAAGGCATTGTTAAAGACTGAACAGTCACCATAAAATCAATATGCTGAAGTCCTAACCCCCCAGTATCCTAGCATATGACTGCATTAGGAGACAGGGCCTTTAAAGAGGTAATAAGATTAAATGAGGTCATATGGGTGTGGCCCTAATCCAATATGACTGGTATCATTATGAGAAGAGGAAGTGATACCCGGGACGCGCAGGCAGAGGAAAGGCCCTGTGAAGACACAGTAAGAAGACAGCCACCTACGGGGCATGGAGAAAGCCCTACGAGAGATACCAACCCTGTCAAGACCTTGATCTTGGGCTTCCAGCCTCTAGAACTGCGAAAAAATACATTTCTGGTTTAAGTTGCCCAGTCTGTGGTATTTTGTTATGGCAGCGCTAGCAAACTAACACAGGCATGAATACCAGGAGGCTGGGAAACACTGAAAGCCATTTTAGAAGCTGCCACAGAAGACCCTGGCCTAGCTTACTGTCAAGGCCCTTTTATGCAACAATCTTTTAAGACGAACTTCTGCTTTTGCAGAAAAGAATACAGTTGGCACTCTCCTCCATGGCAAAGTAGCCTGACAGCCATTAAGCAATCTTCAATAAATCTGTATCCAGGAAATTTTAAGCTCTGTGATTTACAGTCACCTGCAAAGATGTCAATTGCTAGAATTAACATTCCTAAACCTTCAAAATTTAAGTAATCTCAGATTACAGAACATTAAAGATTTTCAGAATCACGCTGATGTGTCCTAGTTTGTTGTATTTCAAAAACTTGTTTTGAGATTAGACCTATTTCATTTGCCATCATTTTTATATCTATGCATACCCTAGGCATTTTCTGATCTAAACAGAAAGGAAAGCCAATAATATACTTTTTTCCAACCAAGTTCTTTAAAAAGGATTGACATATGCCGAATTTCCTACAGCTGCAGCCTTTCAGACAGCAATCTTGCTCTTTAAGAAAAAGAAAGTAAACTAATAGTTCTATGAAGACCTTTTCAATGTAAAATAACTCGTGGGAGTTTTCTTCAAAGCATTTGAAAATTCTAATAATCTAGCTACCCGCCCACATCAGTACTCTTAATTAGAGCCTCTTTTTACTTAAAAGGAAGTGTAACAACAACAACAACAAAAAGGCAAGAAAAAATAAGATTAAGCCAAGCATATATGCCAACTCCACCTCTCATTAACCACTATGTCAATTAAAAAAATAGTCTGGGACTTGCAGTTCCAGCCGTGACAAAATAGCTGATATTAGACTTAGCCTTACTGACATATTCTGGGCAAAATACATAAAATAACAATTTGCAGAACTGGACACCAATCAAAACAGAACTATCATACTTGAAAGAAGGAAAGCAAAATGAGCTTCACATTTCACCCAGCTTGGGAAGTTGAGTCCAAGAAGAAGTTGCATTTCAAAGGACAAAGGAAACAAACTGGAGTTGGAGGTTGCCATGGTGGCAGGCATTCAGAGGTCAGGGGCTTAAGAGGAGGGAACTGCACAGGAGAGAATTTCAGGGAAAAGATCTCATGAAATTTTATAGAAATTCTTCCCATATCCTTGGCCCCAACCTCTCTGAGTACAGGGTGAGACTCCCAGAATCCTAGCAGAGAATAACTGCTAGGATACTGGAGAGCTGGGAAGAAATTTCAGAGGCAGCACAGTGCTGGGAGGATGGTGGAGTTCTAGCCATCTAACCAGCCAGAATGGTTAGTTAGATGGATATTGGATCCTAGATTTTCATATGAGTCACAAAAAAAGATCATGCTCTAGGTATAAGGACTATACCCTGGGAGAAAGGTCAAAACTGAAATAAACCCACCATAACAGTCGAAATCCAATCCCCATCAGAATTAAGGTGATTTGCCAGTAAATTAACTGGCAGCTAGAACAAAATTCAACACTTTTTAGAGGAAGATAATGCTATCCGAACTTCTAAAAGTATCATCTACAATATCTAGCTTGTGTTGACCTTAAAAAAAACAAGACAGCCAGTTATTTTACCAGGAAAATGAGTTTATTCGGAAATAGCAAAGGAATTGTTGTTCAGGACATGCAAACTACGGCACGCCACAGGCAAGTCTGAGGACACAAGGAGAAGGTGGGCTTTTATTAGGTTTTTAGGACGTAACTGGAGAGGGCTATGGTGGGTCTTCATTGGCTGCAGGCGGTGGGCAGCCTGTTGTTGATGGGTCAGAAGGAAATCTTTCCTCCTACTGCGGTCTGTAAGCTGTGGTGAGTGATATATGGGTGAGAGCGCCCCCTTCAGGCTTCCTGATTCCATTTTAAATGAAGTTTCCTTTATTTTCTCACATGAAACAAAAACTTACCAGATGAGAAGAATCAAAGTAAAGAGACTAATAGCCAAAAGTTAGAATATTGAGATGATCCACATATTGGAGTTAGCAGAGATGACTTCAAAATAACTATAATTAATACATTAAGTAAAACAAGTTGATTGACAGTGAAGATAACAAGAGGGAGTTCATCAACAGAGAATTAGGATTTTTTTTAAAAAGAAATCAAGTAGATATACAATAATTGCAAAATTCAATATGAGAAATTAAGAATTTATCAGGTGGGTTAACAGCACAACAGAAAACACAATTAATGAATTTGAAGACTGGCCAAGTAAATATATCCACACTGAAGCAAGGAAAGAGAAAAAATAATAATACAAAAAACAAGTCACCTAAAATCCATTTTTGGAAAGATACTCTCTTATATACCTTTCTTTTTCTTCTCCTTTTCCCCAAACAGGTTACTTTTGAGAGAAGTAAGGTAAGATTGAGATTTAAAAGAATACATACCAGGTGAGAAATATCTACATGATAAAGACAGTCTCTGACTTAACAATGTTTCAACTTATCAATTTTTTGACTTTACAATGGTGTGAAAGCAAGATGCATTCAGTAGAAACCATGTTTAGAATTTTGATCTTTTCTTGGGCTAGTGAAATGTGGTACGATAATCTCTCGTGATGCTGGACAGAGGCAGGAAGCTGCAGCTCCCAGTCAGCCACTCCATCATGAAGATAAACAGCTAGTACACTTAAAACCATTCTATACCCAAACAACCACTCTATCACTTTCAATACCATATTTAACAAATTAAATGAAATATTCAACACTTTATTATAAAATAGGCTTTGTGTTAGATAATTTTGCCCAACTGTAGGCTAGGCTAAACTATGATGTTCGGTAGGTTAGGTGTATTAAATGCATTTTTTAATTATTGTCAACTTACAATGGGTTTATTAGGGTGTGGAAGACAGTCTGCAAATAAGAATTAGGCTTGGCCACAAAAATTAAGCAGAAAGAATGCCTGGGCAATTCAAATCTCCCCCTTTCAAAGCCCCCACCCTCTCTACATCCAGAGTCCAAAAGCCAAACCATTGCACTCTTCTTCAACAAGTTCAGAACCTCTACTGGACTGCCCACTCTTCCAAAATTTGGTCTCAGACCCTACCGTTTTTTTTTTAACCTTAATGATTTTTTTAATATCTTTATTGGAGTATAATTGCTTTACAATGGTATGTTAGATTCTGCTTTATAATAAAGTGAATCAGCTATACATATACATATATCCCCATATTTCCTCCCTCTTGTGTCTCCCTCCCACCCTCCCTATCCCACCCCTCTAGGTGGTCACAAAGCACCGAGCTGATCTCCCTGTGCTATGCGGCTGCTTCCCACTAGCTATCTATTTTACATTTGGTAGTATATATATGTCCATGCCACTCTCTCACTTTGTCCCAGCTTATGCATCTCTCCCCCCAAGTCCTCAAGTCCATTCTCTACATCTGCATCTTTATTCCTGTCCTGCTCCTAGGTTCTTCAGAACCTTTTTTTTAGATTCCATATATATGTGTTAGCATATGGTATTTGTTTTTCTCTTTCTGACTTACTTCACTCTGTATGTCAGACTCTAGGTCCATCCACCTCACTAGAAATAATTCAATTTCATTTCTTTTTATGGCTGAGTAATATTCCATTGTATATATGTGCCACATATTCTTTATCCATTCATCTGTCGATGGACACTTAGGTTGCTTCCATGTCCTGGCTATTGTACATAGAGCTGCAGTGAACATTGTGGTACATGACTCTTTTTGAGTTATGGTTTTCTCAGGGTATATGCCCAGTAGTGGGATTGCTGGGTCATATGGGAGTTCTATTTTTAGTTTTTTAAGGAACCTCCATAGTGTTCTCCATAGTGGCTGTATCAATTTACATTCCCACCAACAGTGCAAGAGGGTTCCCTTTTCTCCACACCTTCCCCAGCATTTATTGTTTGTATATTTTTTGATGATGGCCATTCTGACCGGTGTAAGGTGATACCTCATTGTAGTTTTGATTTGCATTTCTCTAATGACTAGTGATGTTGAGCATGCTTTCATGTGTTTCTTGGCAATCTGTATATCTTCTTTGGAGAAATGTCTAGTTAGGTCTTCTGCCCATTTTTGGATTGGGTTGTTTGGTTTTTTGATATTGAGCTGTAAATTATGCTTGTAAATTATGGAGATTAATCTTTTGTCAGTTGCTTCATTTGCAAATATTTTCTCCCATTCTGAGGGTTGTCTTTTCGTCTTGTTTATGGTTTCCTTTGCTGTGCAAAAGCTTTTAAGTTTCATTAGGTCCCATTTGTTTATTTTTGTTTTTATTTCCATTTCTCTAGGAGGTGGGTCAAAAAGGATCTTACTGTGATTTATGTCATAGAGGGCTCTGCCTATGTTTTCCTCTAAGCGTTTTATAGTGTCTGACCTTACATTTAGGTCTTTAATCCATTTTGAGTTTATTTTTGTGTATGGTGTTAGGGAGTGTTCTAATTTCATTCTTTTACATGTAGCTGTCCAGTTTTCCCAGCACCACTTACTGAAGAGGCTGTCTTTTCTCCATTGTATGTTCTTGCCTCCTCTGTCATAAATTAGGTACCCATATGTGTGTGGGTTTATCTCTGGGCATTCTATCCTGTACCATTGATCTATATTTCTGTTTTTGTACCAGTACCATACTGTCTTGATTACTGTAGCTTTGTAGTATAGTCTGAAGTCTGGGAGCCTGATTCCTCCAGCTCTGTTTTTCTTTCTCAAGATTGCTTTTGCTATTCGGGGTCTTTTGTGTTTCCATACATATTGTAAAATTTTTTGTTCTAGTTCTGTGAAAAATGCCATTCGTAGTTTGATAGGGATTGTACTGAATCTGTAGATTGCTTTGGGTGGTATAGTCATTTGCACAATGTTGATTCTTCCAATCCAAGAACATGGTATATCTCTCCATCTGTTTGTATCACCTTTACAGACCCTACATTGAAAAGGTGCTCACCCTGTGTCTCATTCCCTCAAGCTCTGGATATTGAGCAAATTGATATGCTAATTAACATAATGCAATTCACTTGTTAGCCCTTATAGATTACCATTCAACATAATAATCCTGGAAATACAATACATAATGCAGAGAAGTAAATTACTGAGGTTGGAATTTGGTACTCTAAGACATGCAAGTTAAATATGGCAATACTTTAGATAGAGACACTTTATTTTAAATAACAGTAATGAGGAGCAAGAGAAGGATGATAACAAAAATGACAATACCTCTACTATTTGCTCTAATTGCATATAAACTCTTGATCCACATGGCATTTAAACAACTCGTCAATATCAGAAACAATGTAAATGCATAATCTTAGGTATTTTACTTACCTTCCTTCAATCTATTACTTAGAAGACTCAAAAAGTAAAAGAAAAAAATTAAATTGTGGAGAATGATCTTGTTAAAAGATATTCAGCATTAAATATATCACAGAGGAGGGAGTTCTTCAAGACAGTAAATACATAATGTTACAGAACTTATAATCATATACTTGTTGAACAAAGCATTTCATAAACTGTTTTATTCTAGTTCTTAAAATGCACTTGTAGCTCTTCTATAAAGTTTAGTTTTCAACTAAATAATAATAGCTCTCCACTGTCTATCAGAAGACATCTGAGCTCTTTCTTCTAACATAACAGACCCCCTATTATCTGCTTCTATCAAACTTATCCACCACATCTCTCTAACTACAGTCCCCATATACAGTTCTCCTCACATCAGAGCAGTGCCTGTTTCTTGCATATACCTCTCATCAAAAATGCATCCAGTGACGAATCTTTACAGAAACTCTTCCCAAATCTTTGGTCCTGAGCTGTATGAACACAGGGTGAGTGAGACTCCAGGAAACACAGCAGAGAACAGTTACTGGGACACCAGAAAACTGAGCTGAGCAGAAAGACAGAGGTTGCACAAAAATTTACTTTTGGTAGGCAACTAACATTCTATGCCATTTCTACTTCTTTGCTTACCAAATATTGAGACCCCACTATGTGCCATGTACTATTCTAGGTGCTAGGGATATAGCAGCAAACAAATCAACTAGGTCCTTCCCCTTACGGTAAGAAAGCCAGGAAAATGGGGAGGGTTGAAAGAGGGAGCAGGAATAGTGAGGGAGAATTAATTGGCATTTGTTGAGGTCCAAAGGCAAGAGAGGGTATGACTCTAAGAAACTAATGTGATCCTTTTGGAATTTATTACTAAAACCTCTTCTCATTTCACTTCACCTTCTCTAGTTGATCCTATCTATTCTAGATAAGATCTATTTGATCTTATCTCCTCCCTGGAACCTGGAGTCAGGGTAGTAAATAAGATAATTAAGAGAAGTTGTGGTGAAGTAAAATGAGAAACTGTATTAGTTATAAATTACAAATGGAACAAAATATAAAACTGTAAACCAAAATATACCAAAAGATAAAGAAGATGTGGTATATATACATATAAACATATACACACACACACACACACACACACACACACACACACACACACTGGAATACTACTTGGCCATAAAAAAGAATGAAATTTTGCCATGTGCAGCAACATGAATAGACTTGGAGGGCATTATTCTAAGTCAAATAAGTCAGACAGAAAAAGACAAATACTATACGATATCACTTACAGGTGGAATCTAAAAAATACAACAAAATAATGAATATAACAAAAAAGCAGCAGACTCACAGATATAGAGAACAAACTAGGGGTTGCCAGTTGAGGGGAGGGGTAACATAGGGATGGGGGAGTGGGAAGTACAAATTATTGAGTATAAGATAGGCTACAAGGATGTATTGTACAACACAGGGAATATAGCCAATATTTTATAATAACTAAATGCAGTGTAACCTTTAAAATTGTATAAAAAATAATTAATTTTTTAAATTAAAAAAATAAAAACTATGTTTTCTAACAAACGAATAAATAAGAATGAAAACATATACCAAAGGAAACCTTAGGAAAATATTTTTTTCCAATCTCAAGACAGAAAAAGACTTTGTTAAGTATGAAATAAAACTCAAAAGGCATTTTTAAAACTCAATGATTTGATTAATAAAATTCAAAACTTCTGCATGGCAAGGATGGTCATAAGCAAAGTCAAAAGACAAATGAAAACTCAGGGGAAAATATCTACAAGTAATATCACAGATAAAATTTCCCTAAAATATAAAGTGCCTATAAATCAATGTGGAAAAGATCAATACTCCAACAGAAAAATGGGCTAAAGGAAACACAAATGGTTATTTAAAATATGAAAAGATGCTTTACCGCACTCATAAGAAAAATGCTAATTTAAAGAACAATACACCAGATTTAAAGGACAATACACCATTATCTGTTTGGAAAGACGGAAAATTTGATAACACACAAGGCAGTGAAGCTGGGAGCAAACTGGGGCTTAGTCTTCAGAGACCTACTAGACTCCTAACAGCACACCACTCAACCATTCCTAGGGCATGGCCTTTATCTTCATGGTCCAGAACAGTTGTGATCCAGTTATTTCAGATCCAAGAAACATATCGATACTTCCCTTTTAGCGAGACTTCCCAGAAGTACCACACAACACTTCTGCTTACATCTCAAATATCAAATTATTAGTCATAGAGCCACACCTAACTGCCAAGGAGTCTGGGAGCCTTTTAGCTTGATTGCAATAGGAGCAGCTAAATATCACAATTTGAGAAACAGAAAATGGATTTTTGATAGGAAACTAACATTCTCCGACATGTCTACTTTTTGCTGACCAAATATTCATACACACTAATTCTCAAGTCTCATCTAGATATTGCATCCAGGTCATAGTTCGGGAATTCTGGGAAATGTGCACCTCCCATTTGGACTGGATGGCTCTCCAGGGTCCAGCAATCTAAGAACTTAAAGACAAGTTAACCGCTCCCAATTTACCCAATATACAAAGGTAAAACAGGAGCAAGATAACCACATTAACACTGCCATTCAGAAAAGGGGAGAGAGGAAAACCTGCAGTGGTCACTGGTCTATAGCAATACAGATTTACATGGGGCAGAAACAGAGACTTCCTTTCCTGGCAGTATCCGGTGCTTTCAGTTCTGCTTTCATGGAAACTCCTTCTGGGCCCTCTAATTTTGCTCTCTAGGAGTTTCTTTCTTGCCCATGGCCTCATCCTCAGTAGGCATTAGGGAACACCAGGGAGCTACTGACATCTCTAAGCTCACTTCCTGTTAGTGGCACAGTTTTCTTCAGGAAAAAAATGTATTTCTCCCTCTCTGTCTCCATGCCCTTTTCCTTACTTCCTCTTCTGGACTGTCCTTGATGTAAGAGGAAAGAAAATGCTGCAGTACCTTTTTTTCATCATTCCAGTTATTATTATTTAACTTTTAATATCTTTGCTTCTTACAGGAAAGAGAACATCAACTCAAATTTCCCAGTACAGTTTCTGTCAACCTCAAAAAAGTTTTTTACATTTAATTCAAAAGCATTTGTTGAACACCTACCACGTATGATGCACTAAGGATCCCAAGTTCGAGGAGATCCTGGTCCCTATCTTGGCATGGTGGTTACAAGGCATAAACAACTGGCAGCACTCATCAAACTGTCTGCTTAAGATCTGCTCATTTTACTTTATATAAAATATACCTCGATAGAAACGTAGGCTATTCAAGATAAAAAAAAATGTTTAGTTTACTGTAGCTGGCATAATAATTTCAAGCAAGTTAAATTTACAATGTGAATTTGACTACCCCATGTGCTATTGTGTATACAGCCCTGGATACTGGATAAAGTAGTTGGGCCCTCTCTATGGAACTTGAAATGTTAATATTTTGTAGTGTTGCAAACATCCATTATACCATTTCATTCGTTGTATAAATTACTTTTAAATGTGGCATGTATCAGTAATAACATCATATGCTTTTAGTTAGCAGACGTGGGTTCAAATCCAAGTTTTCTCTGTGATCTGGGGAAAATGACCCAAGCCTCTGTTTCATCTGTAAAATGGAGATAATGTCCTACTTCACAGCATCGTTGTGGTAACTAAATGAAAAAAGTGCCAAGTCAGAGCAAACATTCCCTTTCCCACATTATCTCCTCCCAACATCTTTTGATGTCATCTTTCGGCCAGGATTCATTTACCAATTATGACTAACACAGAAAAATACTGGCCCTTTACAATGACTCATGTTATAAAAGTTTACAGTTCTCAAAGCATTTCACACTTAACACATATAATCGTATAACTCACCCATTCATTCTTATTGGACATCTACTATGTCAGTACCTGTGCTAGCCTCTAAAAATACAGTCCTGTGTTTACGGAGCTTGCATTCTAAAGGTGAGATAAAATTATTTATATACATATAGAAAAACAGGTGGGTGAAAGTTTTTTGAAGAAAAGTAAGACAAGGTTAAAGGAGAGAATGGGCTGAAGAAGACATACAGATGTCCAACAAGCACCATGAAAAGATACTCAACATCACTAATTATGAGAGAAATGCAAATCAAAACTACAATGAGGTATCACCTCACACCAGTCAGAATGGCTATCATCAAAAAGTCTATAAATAATAAATGCTGGAGAGGGTGTGACGAAAAGGGAAGCCTCCTATGCTGCTGATGGGAATGTAAATTGGTGCAGCTACTATGGAGAACAGTATGGAGATTCCTTAAAAATAAAAATAGAGCCACCATATGATCCAGCACTCTCACTCCTGAGCATGTATCTGGAAAAGATGAAAACTCTAATTCAAAAAAATACATGCACCCCAATGTTCACAGCAGCACTATTTACATTAGCCAAGACATGGAAGCAACCTAAATGTCCATTGACAGATGAATGGATAAAGCAGATGTGGTATATATATACAATGGAATATTACTCAGCCATAAAAAAGAATGAAATTTTGCCATTTGCAGCAACATGGATGGACCTAGAGATTATCATACTAAGTGAAGTAAGTCAGCCAGAGAAAGACAACTATCATATGATACCAGTAACATGGGGAGTCTAAAAAGATGATACAAATGAACTTATTTACAAAACAGAAAAAGACTTTAAAAACAAACTTACGGCTGCCAAAGGGGAAAGGTGGTGGGATGAGGGATAAATTAGGAGTTTGGGATTAACAGATACATGCTACTATATATAAAATAAACAAGGACCTACTGTATAGCACAGAGAAACTATATTCAATATCTTGTTATAACCTATAATGGAAAAGAATTCAAAAAATATATATATGTATACTGAATCACTTTGCTGTATACCTGAAACTAACACAATATTGTAAATCAACTATACTTCAATTTTAAAAAAATAAAATTAAAAAAGAATGGAGATAAGACTGGTGTAGGGTTTGCTGTTTTACATAAGGATCAGAGAAGCCATCTCTATCAAGATGGCATTTGGGCAGAGAACAGAATAAAGCCATGCATATGGATATCTGGGAAAAAGAGTTCCAGGAGAGAAAACAGCTAACTCAGACTCAAAAGTGAGAACATGCCTGGCCTTTCTGAAGGACAAGAGATCAAAACAGCAAGAGTGCAAGTGAACATGGATGAAGAATCCTAGGTGAGGAAGAGATCAAAGGCACATAAACCAGATTACAGTTCTGTAGGTCATAGAAAGGATTTGGGCATTTACCCTCAGTGAAATAGGAAACCACTGGAAAGTTTTGATTAGGGTGTAAGGAGATCTTGCTTTTAAAAGGATGTGGAAAAGACTTTATTGCATATGGGAAAGCAAGAGGGCTACTGCAAGTCTAGGACAGTATTCTCAAATCTGAGTTGTATCCGCCACCTACAGGACTTTCTAAAACAGACTGATCACACAAAAAGAAGTTCACAAATGTTCACAGCAGCTTTATTCATAACAGCTAAAAACTGGGAACAACTCAAATGTCCTCTAAGTACATCTATACCATGGACTACTCAGCAATAAAAAGGAATAAACTGGATAAACACACAACCTCAATTGATCTACAGAGAATTACGGTGAGTTAAAAAAGCCAATCCCAAAAGGTTACTCCCTGTATGATTCCATTTATATAACTTTTTTTTAATTAATTTATTTTTGGCTGTGTTGGGTCTTCTCTGCTGCGCACCGGCCCCCTCTAGTTGCGGTGAGCGGGGTCCACTCCTCGTTGCGGTGTGCAGGTCTCTCATTGCGGTGGCCTCTCCCGTTGCGGAGCATGGGCCCCAGGCACGCGGACTTCAGCAGTCGTGTCTCCTGGGCTCCAGAGCACAGGCTCGGCAGCTGTGGCACACGGGCCCAGCTTTTCCGTGGCACGCAGGATCCTCCCAGACAAGGGATCGAAACCACGTCCCCTACATTGGCAGGCGGACTCTCAACCGCTGTGCCACGAGGGAAGCCCTATATAACTTTCTTGAAATGAGAAAATCATAGATGGACAACAGATTACTAGTTGCCAGGGGTTAGGGACAGGGATGGGGTGTGAGGGAGGAAGGTTGGCTATTAAAAGGGCAACCTGAGGGATCCTTGAGGTGATGGAAAAGTTCTGACCGTATCAAGGTCAATATCCTGATATTGTATACAGACTTACAAGATGTTACCATTGGAGGAGACTAGGTAAAGTTTACAGGGATCTTTCTGTATGGGTTCTTACACTGCATTCAACTCTACAACTAACTCAAAACAAGAAGTTTAATTCGAAACAATGGTTGAAGTAATTAAATCACACACACAGACCACTGGGGCTCATCCCCAGTTTCTGATTCAAGAAGACCTCAACACATGCATTGTTAACAAGCTTCTAGGTGATGCTAGTCTGGGATCAGCTATGACAGCCACTGGTTTAGTGAATAACACATTGGGGCAAATATTATTCCTATTTTGTGGAAGAAACTCAAGTCTATAGAGTAAGTGACTTCTCTACCAAGGGTAGTAGGAACTAAGCGGCAGGGCCAGGATTCAAATCAGGTCCTATCAGCTCAGCGTTTGCCTAAGCAAAATCAAGGTCAGAAATAATCTTATTTGTACGGACTCTCTAGTACCTAGCACAGAACAGAGACCAATGCTTGCTAAACTGGACTGCACCGCCCTGAAATCTAAAATTCAATACAATGTAGGAGCTTAGTTATAAACATTTCACAAACCTTCAGAGATACAGACATTAAAATGGTACTAGTCTCAGCTCTTATCCTATGCCTTGAACAAATGCTTAAACTCTGTTCCTCAGCTTCCTCAGATGTGAGAAAAAGGAACTGGTCCCTTTCCACTTAATTCTAGATTTCTTCCTTTAAAATCTTCTGGGGTTTTATAAACAGCTACAAGTTAGCTCCTGAAAGAAAAAACAAAGTTACATTTCCTATCTATGTTAGTATTTTATCAAAGTGGACACTTGCCATAGCTTTATTTCAATTTCTGGAAACCCTAAATGAAAAAGAAAAATGTGCACCAAAATACTAACTAAACAAAAATTCACTGACAACACGTTTAGTAGAAAGGATGAGGGCGTGGGGGGAAAAGGCCACAATCTTAAGCAATTCTACGGGGATTTAAAAGCTGCTCAGAGCTTTTAGCAAAATCATACCTGTACCGATTCACGGAAATGTTAAAGCAATTACATTAAGTGCATACCAAAAATGGTTTCCCTGCAGTTAGCTCTCCAGAATTCCACTTTAAAACCCCCTTATGCAATAAGCCTCCACAATAGTCTTATCTCCTTGTCTCCTAAGCAAAGGTAACAAAACTTGAGGAAATAGTCTTAAATAGCTAGGACGGTTTTACATTAGAAATAAGATATTTCTGGAGTGATAGCTCCAGTTACCGGAGATTACATTCATGATCATTCTCTAACACTGGATGTTAGAAACATTCAATCCAATGGGCACCTCCCAAACCGTGTCATACCTTGTTTCAGGCCTACTTTCCTATAATTAATTACAATTCCCAAAACTAACTAAATAGATCTATTTTGTTAGAATTACAAAAAAAACTAAGTTTAAAAGGGGGGGGGGGCCTTCAAATACAGATAAAGGTCCCAGGAAACCAGGATGTAGAACTGAAAACTAGTTCCATTAAATGCCTTTTCTTCTATCAGAAAACAGGTAGTGTTACTATTCTGTGTAGCTCACTATGGGCTCTTGCCCAGCCACCTCTAGCTTCCTAACAGTACTGAGGGAAATCTTAGACTCACGTTTAACTCACAAATCATACACACAACTCGCCAATGCCACGCCCATTCCCTACCAACACAGCCAAAGAACTCTATTTCTTTTAATGAGAATGTTACTCCAGTGCAGTACAGGAAGTAAGGACTCAGTTTGTCACAGAGAGCTGTCTCTACTTTTACTACTTCAGAACATCTCAGAAGGAGTTATTAATTCACTGCAAAGGGAAACTGGAATCCATTTGTTAAGTGAATGGACAGGAATTAACTTGAAAATTTTCTTATTTTTTTAAAGTAGCATCTAGGCACATACATAGATTCCCTGTTTTGAAAAAGTACCAAAAGGCTAAATTTTTACCTAACAGTCCTATCATGTTCAATTCAAGAAGGACTCAAGGCATAACATTGTTAAAAAAACATTTATTTTAATACAGTCTATCATAAATAAGTCAGTAGAGGTTCCACTCTGCCACAGACGCATCTGAGAAGTAAGAGCCCTGTGCCATCCAACTGGTGAACGTCTGAACGATGTCCCATCTCTTATCCCAGCCAGAGTGCACACCTTCCATGTTGTTCCTCTGCATTGATTGCTTCCAAAACCAGATGACCAAATAGTCCTTTATCCCCAAAGTAAGCTAAAATGTTTGTGAAGAGGAAAAATAAATTAAACCCCAAAGTAAAAACTTCTTAAACATAGCTTAAGAATTAGAAGATTTTATACATTTATGTTTGTGTTTACTCATCTATCAAATTCAGTTAGCAGAAGGATCAATCTCATTGGGCAAAAAAAAACAAACATAGAGACCTATTTAAAGAAACATAATTTTATTACTTTTTGTTGTAGTTACCTATTATAAACAAAAAGGAAAACATAAATTGAGGTCAATCAAAATATTGATATGAAGGACTGATGAACCCAGAAAATAAAGCTGTATCATTATTAGGTCCAGGAAAGAGACAAGAGGTGTTTTACTTCTAAGTCCTGTTGATTAAAAATGTAGTTTCTAGTAGTATGTCAACTTAAATAAAATTGCATTACAAAATGACAATCTGAGCATTGTTAATTTTTAGAAATTATTTTCCCTCTGCATATAAAACAAACCAACATGCATCTATTCCCAGTTTTCAAAAGTGTATTAAAATCTCACAATAAACCCCAAGTATTTTTGCATACAGTTAAGCTATGAAAACAAATTATTCATTTATCGAAGTCTCTTCCTCACTGGTAATGAGCATCTAAGATAAAGAGAAAAGAAAATCTTCCTTGGCTTTATAAAGATAATGGGAACAATCATTCTCTCAGTTACTTAGTATTCATATATTTTGCCTAAATAATGTTTTACTAAGATATTGTCCCTTATTCATTAAATTCTGCATTTTAAATAAGGCATTCATATCAACCAACCACGTACAATGCACCATCCTGAGTGAAAGAGGAGGACACTAAGACAAATGGGGACCTAATCCCAAGGAATCTAACAACTTAACAAGGGAAACAGACCAGTAAATCATGAACCATATTATCTCCACAAGTGTGATATATATAAATGTATATATAAACAATAAACTTTATATTGCTAAATAAGTTTTATATTAATAAAACATTTACATTACTGAAAAGCCTGGCAGATACAAGTCTATTCCTTTCAGGGTACAGACCAGGTAACCCAGGAAGACCGCTTAGTCAAGTCTCTCCAGTGCAAGCAGCACAGTATATGAAATTCTGTAACAGGATAACTCTTATCAGCATTCCTCAATCCCTTCCTAAATCACAAATATCCCTGGAAAGAAATCAGAAAATGTCCCTAATGACAGAAAAGAATGATCATCAGCACCAGCAATGACAAGAGCACTGAGATGACAGTAAGGTGAAGAAATAAAAAGCAGGGGGGTGGCTGCTTCATCCAGTCTGCAACTTTCAAGGGTCAACTCTTGGTGGGATAACTGAAGCCAGTACAACAAAAGGGTACATCTAGCACCACCTCTGGATCCTGGATCACCTGGGGCTCAAAAAACACTATTTCTCAGGATGCAGGTCTAGTCTAAAAACTGTACAGGAGGAAATGCTGTATCAGTTCCTGTTCCAAGACCACCAAGAGGTTAGGATCATTTAATTAAGTTAATTCAACATTTAAAAAAGTGTTGCCAAAGTAGTTGGCAGCTACTTTAGGTACTTGCAGGACAACATAGAATGCAAATAAGCAACAAGCATAATACAAAGCAAAGAATGACAGACACAAAATACTACTATAGGAACACAAAAAATGGTGCAATTTCAGTTAGGAGAAGGGGGAAAAGATTTAGGGAAGAGGTGACATTTGAGATTGGGCTTTTCTAGACAAGTGAAAACTGAATGGAAGAAGCATTCCAGGCTGAGGGAGAATAAGCATACAAAGGCACGAAAAAATACAGTTTATTCTGGGATTAGCATGCAGTGTCACGTAGCTAGAGCATAGTTCTCACAGGAGAAAAAAGTGGGGTAAATGAGGTGACATCGAAAAGATTAAAAATTATTATTAATAGTTTACTGCTCAAACATTACTTGTCAAGCACTGTAATACTTTACACACAATATTCTTATTCAATCCTCATCGCAATCTTATAAAGTAGATAGTATGCCCAACTTATAAAAGAGAAAACTTATCTTAAAAAGGTTAATGGCCTCTTGGGAAGAAGTATTTGATGGTAACTTTCAGGGCTTGGAAAATGTTCACACAGCTTGACCAGGTAGTTCCATCTCTGATAATGTTTCCTAAGGTACTGTTTCCCTAAGGAAATAACTGGTCTGAGGTCAATCGGCTACTCAGTAGCAGATACATTACCTGAAACCCCATTTCACAAAAAAGAAAACTGATAGTTCAAAGAGTAAAGGCTAAAAAAAAGGAGCTTGGTGGGGACCTTTGAAAGCAGTTTTAAGAAGCTCTACCATAAAAGGTTAAAGAAAGAGAAAAGTGAAGAAAGGAAGCAGTGAGTGAAGACCATTTACTGAAGAACTGTATCAGGGAAAAGAGAGTAACAGCACAAATGGACACAAAGAGGGCACACGTGGCAATAACCCTTAAGAAGGAAAAACCCTTGCTTTGAGAAAGGAGAGACCAGCAAGTCAGAGAAGATGGAGGAAATTCATATCAGATGGCACTGTGCTAAGTAACAGGTCATATTACCTAGGGAGGCCACATGACCCAGTGGAAAGTGCGTAAGCCTTGGAGACAGACATACTCTACCACCTACTGACTGTGTGATCGGCTCTGAAGGACTGAAGTGACAATTAGAGATACTGCACATAAAGCACTTAAAACAGTGGCTGACACACTGTAAATGACTGTTAGTAACATGACTATTATTATTTCTGCTCATTCTAGAAAAGAGTGGCTTAGATTATAAGTCTGAAGAAGCTGAAGACCTAGAATAGCCAGTGAAAAGTCTGCTAGGACAATCAATAAATGTCTTAAGACAGAGGGTAAAGCTGAAATCCCACAGCACCTGTGCAGGGGTCCTAGTCATCATAGTGCCAGTCCTTTCTACAGAGCAATCCTGCCTGTTCCAGATTCTGCCTTCACACATACACATATACACACACACACGCAAACATATGGCTTTCACAAGTATATACATACACACACACATACGGTCTGAGTATATGAATATATATACTCCGTATATCTGTGTGTGTTGTGTGTGTGGAAGTTTTCACAAGTGCTTATCCAATAACTACAAGGTTGTTTCAGAGAAAGGAATTTGACAATGCATTTTCAGAGTCACAAATGTTCATACACTTTGATAAGGAAATAAATCAAAACCTATGCACGTAAAAATGTTTGTTATATTGTTATTTGAAATACTAAAAAACTGAAAAACCTAAGTGATCAACAACTAGAAAATATATGGGCTATCAACTCTAACATTGGGTGAAGAAAACAAAATTCTCTGTACTCTTGTTAGAATGACATAAAAGGCCGTATTTATCTGAATAAGGATAAGACAGGAATACAGGTATTAAAAAAAGTTCAGCTTTTAAAGTGGTAGGATAAGTTAGTTCTTTTCCTTTTAAAATATGCTTCATTATGGTTATAACACCAACGCAGTATATACCGGGCTAGCCAAAAAGTTCGTCTGGCTTTATCCATTCTTACAAAAAAACTCGAACGAACTTTTTGGCCAACCCAATAAAAATTAGGAAGGGGAGAGAAAGCAATTATCTGATAACATAAGTTAGACTGGTCTGCAAACTGCTGCAGTTTTCCAACAGCCCAAAACTACACTTGACTGATAAAGCTCTGTTACAATACGTACCACTATTTCTCTTTTGCTTGCCATGACTTAGTACTAATGTATGAATATTTGCCCTGCAATGCTTATTTGTAAGAGCAGTACCTCAAAACAGTTGGTTCAGGCATTCCAGGATCTGCACCCCTCTTAAATCCTGAGGGAGATGGGGAGGGAAGAAAGAGAAAGAGAATAAAAACTAATTAAAACCGCAGACAAAAAATTTACAATCAAGACTTTTTCTTTTTAAATCAATCTAGGGTAGCTAGAATGATATCCAGATCTACCAGAATTACCTAGATTTACCTGCGCAACAGAACAGTCTTGAATCTTCACTAGAGTATGTGATTATGTGCAGACCTAATCAGTAGGGAAGACAAACTACCTTATTCCTATAATACACACAATTAGCACAGCAACCCTTAGCACGCACTCTTCCATTATTAGTCATTACCCACAAAAAAGATATCACAACAACCAAATCACACTGGATGAACTACAAAGAGCACAGGGATTTTTTTTGAACTATACTTTTTTAAAGAAACAATTGAAGATATCTTATTTTATCCCCTATGAACCACTCTTTTCATAAAGCAGCCAAAGATTGGTGATAGAAAGAGGGGGAAAAAATTTCAAGTTATTTTTAATTAAATCAACACTCATTACAATTACGATTAAATAAAACTTTTACCTTTTAAAATATATCAATTAACTGGACAACATATATACTAATTTGCTGAAATAACTGATTAAAATTAGACTTGGCATTAAGAACTGTGGAGTATGAAATTTTACCCCATTTTCAAGACAACAAACTGGCCCACCAGTTTCACAGATGCTGGTAGAAGATACAAGATTCCAAGTCAGAAACAAGGACAGGATTTCCCTGGTGGCGCAGTGGTTAGGAATCTGCCTGCCAACGCAGGGGACACGGTTTCGATCCCTGGTCCTGGAAGATACGACATGCCGCGGAGCAACTAAGCCCGTGCGCCACAACAAGAGAAGCCACGGCAATGAGAAGCCTGCGCACCGCAACAAAGAGTGTAGCCCCCGCTTGCCACAACTAGAGAAAGCCTGCACGCAGCAACGAAGACTCAACACAGCCAAAAGTAAGTAAATAAAACTTTTTAAAAAAAATGTTAAGGGAGAAAGTTTAGTTATTAAGAAAAAAAAAGAGAAAAGAAACAAGGACACTTTATTACTCCCAGCAACAGCTACAGTCAGAGTATTACCATTTAGGAGACGAACCCTGAGATTGGGGAACCAGAATCTTTCATAATGGGCAGTGAGCATGTCTCCCCTTTGCCCTGGAACTATTTTCCAAGGCTGTTCACCCTACCAACATCCTTAAAGATATGGAACAAAGGGTGGTCACTGCCTCTGCTCACCAGATTTGTAGAAATTCAAGATACTATGGAGAATTGTCTTCCAACAGGTAATTCATTAAAATCCTTTTGTTGGTAACTGTCCAAACACATTCTTTATCATCATGTCACTATCTGTCCGATTTTATAGCACTATATTCCCACTATACTCCCTGAAGCCCTAAAAGGTATGTTTGAACCTAAATTACACAAGAAATTCAATCTGCAGTTGCAGCATTTAGTGAGAGCTAAGGTGGAGAAGTAAAGCATGGGAACTAGGTTAGACATGAAATTAAGTTTAGATACAGTACAAGGAAAAAGACAATGACAATGATTAACAAGGAAGAAGCACAAAAAGATAGCCTTAACATCAATCTCCACCTGAGTTGGACACTAGGGTACCAAAAATCACCATAATGGTAGTCCTAGTGAAGAGAATATAGCTGGTGTGCACAAAAAAGAAAATGAGGTGGAAAAGGAAAGCATTACCTACTCTTCCGACCAAAACCCCTGATACACAGATTGTAACAACCAGCTACACAGATGTCACAACAAGCTACAGCTTTCTGGCAGTAGAAAAGCAATTTCAAAAAGGGGAGGAGGGAAAGGTACACGAAGACTTACAGAGCAACAAAGAAACCACAGGGACAAAGAAAGCAAGAGCACACTAAAACCGAACCCGATATACACAATGGAAAAAGGAGATGGCACAAAGACGGGGAAGCATCAAAGCCCCCATACCTTCCTTAGCTAAAAGAAGAGTTCCTCCCAGTGCTTGACTAGCCAAACTGGGCCGTTCTACCATTAAGTGAAAGCTGAGGTGGGGATGAGTCTGGAAGAAAGAGGGGAATAACAGCCTGTAAGAGCAGGGTGTCCCAATTACTTGCCCTAATCTTTGATACCTATACAAAGTCACTAAAATCTGGCAAAGTAATGCTTCTTTTAAAAATGCGTTCAAAATCAGGAAGGGACTCCCCCGGCAGTCCGCTGGTAAAGAATCCACCCTACAATGCAGGGGACGCGGATTCAATCCCTGGTCAGGGAACTAAGATCCCACATGCCACAGGGCAACTAAGCCCGAGTGCCACAACTACTGAGCTGGCTGGCCTCAAATTACAGAGCCCACACGCTCTGGAACCCACGCGCCTACAGAGCCCATGTGCCCTGGGAGCCTGCGCACCACAACTAGAGAAGAGAAAACCTGCACGCCACAACTAGAGAGAAGCCTGCGCACCGCAACAAAAGATCCCACATGCCGCAACTATGACCCAACGCAGCCAAAAATAAATAAAATAAATAAATAATAAATCTTTTTTTAAAAAAGATTTATTAAAATTCTCCAATTGGAGAATATTAGAAAAAATATTTTAGAAATAAGGGCGGAAAAGGATCTGTTTAAGTCCTGCATACTGAAGTATCTCCAAGTTATCAGTTGCCTTGCAACTCATGGGGAAATGGGAGCCAAAGCTACCTAGAGAATGTCCAGCACAGTCAAACACTCTGTCAAGACTGAGTGAATGTACTTTATCTCACACCAAAAAAAAAAAAAGGCAAGAAAAACAAGAAGCAGCACCTAGTTAAAACCATAGGATTCTGAAATATGAACCTGGGTTTTAGAAAATGTCAAACTGACAGAGCTGAGACTCTTTCCTTTCCACAATACTGCCTGAATAGGGCAGATTAAAATTAAAAGACTATCCAAGGCTAGAAACAGGATAAATTACCAATGTGCAGCCCTAGGTGAAAATATTTGCCTGAGCACTTACAAATCTTTGCACTACAGCATAGTGGTGAAGAGTATGGGCCTTGATGCCCCAATGCTTGAGTTCATAACTCCCCCACGTGACAGCTGTGTGGCCTTCAGCAAGGAACAGAACTTTTCTACGCCTCGGTTTCCTCACCAGTAAACCCGTTACTCCTGGTGAGAACGCACAGGCAACCAACAACTATTGTCTTAATCATGCCTCAAAGCAATGGCATACCCACGAGGTTCACCGGTCTCTTTCCACTTAGGCCCACCTGGAAAGGTGAGGATTAACGCCCTGAAAACCTACCTAGTGCCAAAGAGTGAATTCGTCGTTTTCACATACGTCAGGTCGTCCTAACTCTGTCAGAAAAGTAGGTCACCTCTAGTTTACAGATGTAAAAACAGTACGAGAGACATTACGTGACATGTTAAAGACCCCCCCCCCGAAAAAAAAAAAGTAAAGGGCAGAACAAGAACTCGAACTCAGACCGACCCCACTCGACAAGACTGCCTCAAACGGCACGCGCGGCGTGGTCGCGTTTCTCTCTCCCGCCCCAAACCAAAAATGGAGTCTCGGCCTCCGCACCCGCTTCCCTCCCGACGACTCCCAGATTCTTCTCATACTGACCCAGGTAAATCACGAGAGGAATAAAGCCCCAACGGATGGCAAACTGGCCTCCCTTGAAAAGCTGCTGCAGCCTCTGCTTGGCCTCTTTGCTCAGCTTCACCATGGCGACGGCCCGGGCAACACACTTACGGAAACTACAGCAACCGCAGCAACCGCGTCGGGAATCCGAAAAAGAAAGGAGATGCGCATGCGCCACACACACAGCCTTTACGGCAGGAGACGTGAGCGTCGCCAGCGGAGGTCGTAATTCGTCACCTTTCCACCTGCCTCTCCTCGGCCCCGCCTGTGGAAGGCGCAGGCGTGGTTGATTCTCCTCGTTCAAAGGCCCAAGTTCGCTTTCGTCTATTTAGGAATCGCCCAGTTTCGCTGATTGCGGCATGCCTGGGGGCACTGGTCTTGGGTTTCCTTCTGCCCGGAACGCCCTCTCTCTGCCCACAGTCTTACCCATTTTTTAAAGTGTATCTCCAAGTGTTCTTTACCTAACATAGAAGGAACATTAAATTCAAAAGGACCGGGTTTCAGTCCCAACTCAGTTATTCTGACTCGCCGTTTAACCTTGGCCAAGTTATTTAACTTATCTCTGTATCAGTTTGCTTCTTCAAGCTGAAGGTTGAACTGCAAGGAAGGTTACAAACTGACGCCCAACAGAGCCCCTATCCATGTTTTCTTTGACTCCCAGGGTGGTTTTTTTTTGTTTTTTTTTTTTTAGTTTTTACATTTTAAATTACTTGCCAACATTTTAAAGTTTGGGAAAGTTCCCATGCAAATCTGGACTTTTTGAGAGAAGTTGGCGAATCTCACTGCAATCAACACCCATCTTGCCCTCGTTGGTTTAGAATTGCAGTGGTTCTCACCCCTGGCTGCACAATAGAATCAGTGAGGCGTTGTAAAGGCTTACTCCTTGCTGGACCTACTGCTGCTGGGTACCAACTCCTACGAATTATCATTAGTTTGGGGGTGGGGCCTGGGCTTTGGTTTACCATTGACGTTCCCAACTTCTGCTTCAGTAACTGCCTGGCCACAATTGGTGTTTGAGTTTTTGACCCCAGGTCGAGGACTTCTTGATTTCTAAGGCTGTAAGAGATTTCTAAGGCTTTGACCTTGATGCCTTTCCTGGCTCACCCTCAAGATACATCATATTTTCTTTTAAATTCTTTTTTTTTTTTTTAGTTTATTTGAGCAAAAATTTGTTTAAATCGAGCAGTTCCAAACCAGAAGTGCTCCGTCTTTTAAATTCTTAAGGTGCCCAATGGCACATAAAAATTTCCCCTAGCTTTCTGGATATTCCTGTGCTTAGCTCATCATCATGATAATAACAACCTGTCTACTCTGCCTGTGTTAAGTGTTTCAATACAAAAGTTACTGTATATGTAACACTTGTGGAATTGTTGAATGAATGTCATCAGGAACTAACAGCCTTGGTTAATTATGCTACTTAATCAGCCACAGAACAGGTATCTAAAATGCTTATTTGTAAATTTATGACTAGAGATATTCTTGGCAAAAGAACTGACATTCTCCTTCCAAGAGGGCAACTACACTCAGACAACCAATTAGAAATAACTAATACTTACTGGGTGCTTACTATATGCATGCACTGTGCTTGCTCACATGCCTTAACTCGTTGAATCCTCTCAACTCTGTGAGATGGGCACTGTATTAACAATCTCATTTTGAGAAAACTGAGGCACAGGGAAGTGAAGTAAATTTGTCCAAGTTCATAGAATTGGTAAGTGGTGGAAGTAGTGTCTAAACCCAGACGCTTTTACTCCAGAGCTTGAATGTTAACCATGACACTAGACTGCGTTATAGAAGAGAAGTAAACACAGGACCAGAAGAAAAGAAATTGTATATTCTCAAAAAATATTTTCCTCATGCTGTGATAGATAAAAGAATTCTTTCCATTGTACTGAAGCAACACATACGACTAGACCAAATGCTGGCCAGTGACCCAAAGGGATGCTGACTGGCTGAACCAACCAGACTCTCCCTAAATGAGTTTTGAACTCAAGATAGAAATAACAATTTGACCAAAGCTGGTAAGATAGAATAGAAGACATGAAGCGGCAGAAGGTACAAGTAGGCAGAAACAGTGAAGTAGAGAATATTGAGTTATAATGATATTAAAGCCCTCAGGTAAAGAACAACATGCTTTCTGAGGCTTTTTGTTTTGTTTTGTTTTTGTTTGTTTGTTTTTTGGCCTTGCCGTGGGGCTTCTGGGATCTTAGTTCCCCGATCAGGGATCAAACCCATGCCCCCTGCAGTGGAAGCGAGAAGTCCTAACCACTGAACCACCAGGGAAGTCACACATGCTTTCTGGTGACAGCGCAATAAGAGAGTCCCACCTGGAGTTTGCTGTAGGCTGAACAGCCTTCCATTCCCCAGCCTTATTCCAGAGTTGGTAAGCCTGGCCTTGCCATGGTTCCTGTTCTGTAACGTAGAAGAAAGTGGAACTAATCAATTACATTATAACCCCCATGGTCTCAGCTAATTATAAAATAACAGAAGAGAAGTGAAGGCATGAAGGTGAGAAACTCAGGGGAAAAAATCAACTGTCAGGATTTCACCGGCAACATCCAGAGAAAAGATAATGCTAACTCTGTCTTCTTAGGGAAAAAACCTCTAGAGAGGCTTAGATGGTTGAATGCTTTAAGTTGCTAAGAGGAAAGAAACCTACAGAAATATGGGTGATAGACATTTCTGACAGCACAGCCAGGCTTCACAGTAAAACAGGAACCACTCCTTTAAATGTCTATTTCCACATCTGTAAAATGGAAAGGGAATGACTACTTGTTATGGACTGAATTCTGTCCCCCTCCCCCCAATTCATATGTTGAAGCCTCAACCCCCTGTGGAGGGATTTGGAGAAAGGGCCTTTAAGGAGGTAATTAAGATCAAATGAAGTCTTAAGAGTGGACCCTAATCTGATAGGGCCTGTTCTTATAAGAAAAGAAAGAGACACCCTCGTGCACACAGAGGCCATGTGAGGACACAGTGAGAAGAGAGCACCTTGATCTAGGACTTTGAGCCTCTAGAAGTGTGAGAAAACAAACTTTGGTTGTTTAAGCCACCCAGTCTGTGGTGTTGTGTTATGGCAGTCTGAGCAGACTAATATACTACCTAACAGGGTTGTGTGTAAGGAAAATTAGATCATGTTAATGTATTAATAAAAGTACCATGTATTGGGCACCTCCCTGTGCCAGGCCCTTCATGGACATCATCTCCAGTCCTCCAAAACTTCATGCTCTTTGCACCTCTCACACTGCTTGGTGTGTAGTTGGTTTGTTGAATTTTGAATCTGAACATCATGGTCTTTTTAACACAACATTTATAAGCCATAATTGTTTTTATGCATTCACTCATTCTGGAGTATTGAGTACTGACAATGTCCAGCTCCTTGTGCTATGGATAATTATGTGTGGAGACCCATAAGAAAATGAGGTACAGTCTTCCACTTAGAGACTCTGTGATCTAGTTAGAGAGAGTAAGACAAGTATATTAATAAGTTACTTGTCCATGTGACTAAGCTTTGGAAAAACAATAACATTACATCAAGGTTAAACACAGGGACCCAGGGGCAGAAGCTCTGCATTTGAATCCTGGCTCTGTCACTTAGCTGTGTGATCATGGTCAAGTTATTTAACCTCTCTGAGTCTCTTTTCTCATCTGCAAAAGAAGATAACAATAATATCCACCTCAGTCAGTTACTGTAAAGTTGAAGAGATAATATGCTTGAAATATGGGGCCTAACTAAAAGACTTAGGCAAAGGTAAGCTATTTCTATTATTGTTTGTTGTTTGCGTCTTCGTTCTTACTGGTTTCTGTTTCAAAGATCAACCTTTTTCAGAAGTTTTTTCTCTAGTTCTAAGGCTACCTATCAACAGCCTTCCAGGAACTGGCTGCACCTACTACATACAGAGCTACAGAGTGCACAAAGACTAATACAACCTGCGACAGAATGTAAGCTCCCCAAGGAAGAGAGTTTATACTTTGTGCCCATTAAATCTGAAAACGGTGCTGTGCCACGGAGGGAGCCTGACATATATCCATTGCTATAAAGAAAAGAACACAGGGCTTCCCTGGTGGCGCAGTGGTTGAGAGTCCGCCTGCCAATGCAGGGGACACGGGGTCGTGCCGCGGTCCGGGAAGATCCCACGTGCCGCGGAGCGGCTGGGCCCGTGAGCCATGGCCGCTGAGCCTGCGCGTCCGGAGCCTGTGCTCCGCAACAGGAGAGGCCACAACAGTGAGAGGCCCGCGTACCACAGAAAAAAAGAACACAGAGTTAGAAGTCACGTGGATCTGACAGCAGACTTGTCAGCCTTTGAATCCAACTCTGCCATTTCCCCAAAACAAGAACTGCAAGAACTAATTGATAATATATCAGAAAAACTAGTTAATTCACCATGGTTACCAGGAAAACAGGGCCTATTTTCCAAAATGCAGCCAAATATATGCACCAAAATGAAAAAGAGGAAAAAAATTCAGCATGCATCTGGTTTTCCAGAAATGGTATATTAAAAATATATCAGTATTCAAACACCATGTGCTTTCTTGAGTTTTTAACTCTTACTTTGTCCTCTTTTTTTTCTGCTAGGGTGTTTTGGGTGGATAGATAATTTCTTAGCGCCATGATACAGCTTGGGATTCTTAAGCATATCAAGCGAGCATATGCATGGAATAAATTTCTGCAAAGAAGAGATTAGCCAAAAAGCATCACTGGGACATCTACCAAGTGTAGGGTTCTGCCAGGAAAAGGGAGTTTCAGAAAACTGTCCTTCTCAGCTCCTGCCCGCAAGGATTTGGGAATCTTATTTGGGGACAGAGTGCACATACCCTTGAAAGACAAGAGAGTATGGGATAAGAGCCAAATGTGTAGGGCAGACAGTATACTGTTATAGAAATCTGGATGAGAGACAAGCCACAGAGGGCTGGATTGTTCGGGGGGGAACGTCACAGAACTGAGCCTGAGCTAGTTTCTGATGGCTGAGGAAGGAGACAAGAATAAAGAAATGCCAGAAGGTGCAGGATTTGGAAAGAGAGAGTAATAAAACGATTTAGGTGGAACAGAAGCTTCAGGCAGGAAATAATGAGACCAAGTTATAAAAAGAACGTAAATGTCATGTTAAGAAATTTGGATTTTAGCCAGAGAGTAGCTAGAAAGCTACTGAATATTTTAGAGGAAAAAAAAAATTACAAGGTAAAAGCAATTTATTTTTAGGGTTTAATTTTTTCAGTTTTCTTAATTTTGTTGAAAAGGAAATAAATTCACATCGTGTAAATTTAAAAGGTACAAAAGGTACTCAGTGAAAGGTCTCCCTCTGCTTCTGTCCCCTGCTGCCCATTTTTATCCCTGGAAGCAAATCAATGTTACCAATTTCCTATATATTCTTCCAAAGATATCTATGCATATGTTTTGCAAATGGAATACAGTCAGATTTACTTACCTTAAAAATGTAATTTAAAGATTATTTTATAAGAACACATAAAAAGATTTCTCATTACCTTTTTAAAAAATAGATGGATTGGTACAAAAGAGCATAATTCTATTTCTTTTACACTTTGCTGCTCAGATCTTCTCCTTGGAGGCAACCCAGTGTCTCTAGTTTCATATACATCCTTCCAGAGATATTCTACGCATATGGAAACAAATAAACACAAACTCACACATCCTCCTCACCCCTTTAAAAATATACAAATAGGATGCATAATATACACTATCTCACCTTCTTTCTTTATTTTAAAATATTTCCTAGAAACCCAAATAAAGTCTTTACTTAAATTAATGGTATTGTACCAATCTCAACTTTCTGGTTTTAACAATGGATTATGGTTATGTATATCTTATCACTGGGGGAAGCTGGGGGAAGAGAGAGTTCCTGACCCACGGGAACTCTCTGTACAATTTTTGGAACTTCTTGGAAGTCTTAAAATATGTCAAAATAAAAAGTATTACGAATATTTCTTAGCAATTATTTCAGATTAGTACATCAATAGCTTCCCTCTTTATAGATGCATAGTCATACTTCTCATGAATAAAATATTTAACTTGTCCCCTATGAAGCCAAATATCTCAGATTTCCTTTAAATTCCTGAAAATTAATAACAGTGTCCAACCGTGTGTACTCAGACTTTGACTCGTTGGTTAAGGGTGGGCTAGGTACCAAACTATGTAACCATAAAGACTGTAGTGGGAAATCAGGGGCTGGGAAATCAGGAGCACGCAGTTCTCATCCTAGTCTTCTGCTCACTAATGTTTGACTTGGAGTAGGTCACTTAACCCTCCTGTTTTGGCTCTCTCATCTGCAACACTGGGATTACCTGCCTTGGTTACCTTTCAATTATCTTGAGGGTTAGACAAGATGATAAATGGAACATGACTTACTTAAGTTGAATCCACTATAAAAATAAAAGTTTGGCAAGTATGACTGTCACCTATATCAGAATCCTCTACCTACAATCAGAAATAGGAGTTATCTCCACAGACATAAAGAACAGATTTGTGGTTGTCAAGGGGAAGGGGGGTGGAGAAGGGATGGAGTGGGAGTTTGGGGTTAGCACATGCAAACTATTATATATAGAATGGATAAACAACAATGTATAGCACAGAGAACTATACTCAATATTTTGTAATAACCTATATGGGAAAAGAATCTGAAAAAGAATATATATATATATATACACACACACACATATATATATATTATATATATAATACATAATATATATATAAAGCTGAATCCCTTTACTGTACACCTGAAACTAACACATTGTAAATCAACTATAATTCAATAAAAGAAAAAGAAATAGGAGTTATCTCATGGCAGATTTAGTCTCTTTGAATGCCAAAGAAAGGTGCGTCTTACCCCATATTATTTTTGATTTAAAATAAAATTATTTCCTGAGCGCTTCTGTTTTCTAATCCAGTCACTAATGACTGTCAGAAGGGGTGCCACACAGTAATAATGATAAACAAAACCTTTGCATTTAATAGCCATTCTGCCTCACTTCAATGCACAGTTTAATAACCCATCTAACAGGTTGACTCCTTGGTATTAGTACATTTTGCAGGTAAATCATCCTGTTGGACACATCAAGAAGCAATTTTAGTTAACACCCAGACATTCTAAAGGGGTTTCACTCAAGGGCGATATTCAAAGTATTGGCTTCCACCAATCAGAATAGCACCAAAAGACACACCCACACTGGCTCACCTGGGCTGGAAAGCAGAGTGCAGGTTTTATTTTTGTTTCTTGTTTTCCCTGAAAGGGAACTTCATGTTGAATTTCTCCAAGAACCAGACAAGGTAGCCAACACCTATGTTTAAATTTTTCAAGCTAAACATTTTCTCCTCAGTATTCTATGGAGCAGAACTGGGAAAGATTCAATGCCCTTTTTCTGAGGAAATGTGTGGCTCCTTGTGCAGAGTTGCTTGCTGCCTACAGCCTGCTCACAGTGGGTGCCTATTATCCCAGTGGCAACACCAGCTTATTTAAATTTCCATGGCCTGCTGTTCACTGGGACTGAACTGATGATACTAACCAGGTAAATGGTTATGCCCTGGGATCCAGGAGTTCTACTTCTCAGAATTTATCCTAAGGAAAGGATGGACGCATTAAGGGAGGTATCAGCTCACTACGGATCATCCTAGCTGCACTCCTCACCTATAGGGATGGGTCCCCAGCAGCCAGCAGCTCTATCCAGTCTGACCCACCACTGGTCCAGCTGATTGGACAAAGCATAGATTCCCAACACAAAAAGAGCCAGTCGGAGTCTTTCTCCCAGAATTTGGAATTGGGACAAAGAGATTCCACTTCAGTCAAAAATAGACTCTTGTAAGATAGAGATATAATGTTGAAAGAGCAAAGGGACCCATCTTCTCCCACCATGGGGCCTGAATAACAGAAGAAGCTGGGCAATGGGAGAAAAATGAAGCCCACCCAGAGGGAAGCACCCAGAAGAGGCCCACCTGGCTACAGAGTCCATTCCTTTCCCTGGGCCCCTCGCCTTTCCTCCCTCTCTGTGACACTCCCTCTATCATCATCAAAAGTCCATCAATTGACTGACGATAGGGAATTCCCTGGCAGTCCAGTGGTTAAGATTCCGTGCTTTCACTACTGAGGGCCCGGGTTCAATCCCTGGTCGAGGAATCCCACAAGACACACCGTGCAGTGCAGCCAAGGGGGAAAAAAAAAAAAAGGCTGACGATAACCTGAATTGGTCTCTTGCAACTAAAGAATTTAACTGGAAAATATCTCACCAAAATACTCATTGCAGCATGATTTGAGACGTGGAAGCAAACTCAATGTTCATCAGCAGAAGAATCATTGTCAGTGCTGCCATACACAGGTGTGCAGCCTTTTAAAACACAGATTACATAGACCGTGTAGCAACAGGATTAAAGAGTTGTTAACTGATACAAGGATAAAGCAAAATTTTATGAGCACCTGGGTTACAGCTATATACAAAATATGTCTAAAGATGGACAAAGGCTGGAAGAGAAGAGAAAACAGAGCAGAAGAAGTAGATGTGGAAATATGAGGTGATAAATACATAAAACTGAACATGGCACTGGGAATGGAAATGAAAGTAAGGATGTGAATGGCCTATTGAACGAAACATTGACTGGAAAGGCGGCAATTCAAATCAGCTATGAGATTTCAAGTTTGGGTGATGGTATTTGGTGATAGTAACACAAATAGCAAATAAAAGGGAAGGAAGGGAAGGGAGGGAAAAACAAAAGAAAGGAAAGAGGGAAAAGAGGAATATAACAGTCCTGGAACAAGGGCTCTGCTACTGTGGGAGAGTTAACATGCTTTGTTAGACACAGAATCATATCTGAACACAAACCTGAAGATCTTCTGGTTTTCATTCTACAAATGGAAAACACGAGGTCCCCAGAGGTGAAGGCCATCTAGCAAGACTTAACAGATCCAGGCTCTTAAAATTCAAGGCCAGTGAACTTCATATATACACCATACTGCCCATTGTTTCATAAAAATATACAAAAACTGGATTAAAGCCAAGATATAATAGGTTTGATTTGCAGACCTTTCCTCACTGACCTATTGATAAATTAAGTTCTCATTTCATTGTCAGATTCTTCCCTGAGAAACACTGCTATTTAAAAATATTGATTTCATAAAGTGATTATGGAGGTTGACAAGTTGTTCAGGTATCTGACCAAAGAGCATTTTAAAACGATTTCCTTTCTTTCTTTCATCTTGCTGCACCAGGTCTTAGCTGCAGCACACAGTATCTTTGTTACGGCATGTACATGGGGTCTAGTTCCCTGACCAGGGATTGAACCCGGGGCCTCTGCATTTGGAACACGGAGTCTTAGCCACCGTGCCACCAGGGAAGTCCCAAAATGGTTTCCTTTCTAATAAAGATAGGTCAAGAGTTAGAAATGAGGGCAAGACATAGGAATGAAAGTTCCTCCCAGCAGGAGGCACTATAGCACATGGAATCAGACTGCTGGGGCAAACCTTAGCTTTGCAGCTCTCACTAGCTACGAACTCTTGGATGAGTCTCAGGTGGTACGTAGTAGGTGCTCTATAAATGTCAGCTCTTATTATTAGCCAACTGAAAGGCAGGACTACTTGCCGTGACTGCTAGTTCCAAGTCAAGGCATTAGGGATGACTTAGGGACCTTTGGGCAAGCGTGGAAGAGTCCAGTTAGGCAGCCTAAGCCACACCAGGGCCTGGACATGCAGGCAGACAAGTAAACAGATCAGATGAAATCTGAGCAACAGCTCACACTGGGTTTCCTAGAGAATGTTCAAAGTTGAGTTTAAGGGGCAGGATGCCAGGACAGGAAATAATTGGAGAATACTCAGCTTAACCCTAGAAGAGAACTGAAGCAGGCCAACAATGGTGGTAGTTGCGGGGTGCGGGGGTGGGGGGAAGGATATAGTAGAAAAAAAAGAAGTGCTCAGCACCATTCAGGACATAGGAAGAAACCTGGTTACCTGGCGACATCAAATGATAGGTTGGAGTTAGAAGCTTAGATAACACTTGTTAAAAACTGTGCAGGGTCTAAAGTTTTACCCCATTTCTAAGCTTGCAAGTTACTCTTTCATGGACACTGGTAAGAGGCATGAGCCTCTTGACCAGAGACTGAGGATTTTATTACATGTGGCAAAAGAAGTAGCCAGAGCTTTGTGTTGGTTTGCAGTGGTTCCCTATGTCCCCCGAATCCCACAATGATGACACAAAGGACCCATCCAGGATGCCTGCACATGCAGAGGGTTGCTATGGGAGAGGAACACTGACCTGGAGGGATTCATTGTTTTCATAGTGAGCAGTAGCAAACCTTTGTCTGGGAGGAGGCATTGCCTCTTCCCTGAAGGTCGCTTGCTGCACACATAACCCTGAATAATGGCCTGGACGAAGAGCCATCGGGGCCTTGCCTTCTTGGCGTACTCAGAAAGAACAGACGGGGAGGCCCAGTGCCCATGGCACATTCTCTCTTCCAACAACCTTTTTAAACCAGGATGGAAACTTCAGTCAGGGTGAATTCAAAAATGAGGTGGAATTAAGTCAAAAGAAAGGAGACTGTAGAAGCGCAAAAGTGAGGTGCTGGAGAGAGCAGGTGAGTCAGAGGCTGGCTCTGGAGATAAGGAGAGACCCCAGACAGGGACGTGGGCCTCATCCAGCATAGAAGTCATAAGAAAATGTAAGATCTGCAAGGGACAGAAGGCAGAGAGAGAAGGACTCACATAAAATGCCCAACTGAATTAGCAGATGCAAACTATTATATATAGGAGGGACAAACAACAAGGTCCTGTATAGCACAGGGAACTATATTCAATATCCTGTGATAAACCATAATGGAAAAGATTATGAAAAAGAATGTGTATGTATATGTGTAACTGAATCACTTTGCCATAGACCAGAAACTAACACAACATTGTAAATCAACTATACTTGAATAAAATAATTCTTTTCAATGCCCAGTTGAGAGGCTAGGACAATGAGACAGAGGCAGCCAGGTGGAGTAGGAAGTTCAGGCAGGGGGAGAACCGGAGCTGTGTGAAATCAGTCAGAGCACGCCTGCGCTCAGAGGTCTAGGGAGACCCTCGCAACCCAGCCCCCCAGCCGGACGAGGGGCCCCTTCCATGCACTCCCTCAGCACCTCCTATCGGTTCCACTGCCCCATGGCTGGCTGTGACCGCCCTGGGATTATAAATCCTCCTGGAACGCAGACCGTGTAATTCACCTCCATACCCAGGGTCTGCAGCAGCGCCTCTCATGGCTGGTGTTCAATGTACACACTGTGAATTAACAAGTCAACCAGTTAGTCGGTGAGGCACTTTCCGGAAGCCTGACGGTGTCAGATTCTGCACGTGAATCATATGAGGAGTGAGAACAAAGCGGCTGCTCGTGGAAATTGGAAAGTCACAGGTCCCAATTCCAGAAGACAGTTTTGTCAGCGTAAAGGTACACACACCAGCCCTTCAGGCACTAAGGGTGGAGAGTGGGGTGAAAAGCCAAGGTGGCAACTCTTATTCCTTTTTGTCTTTTTTTGCAATACGCGGGCCTCTCACTGTTGTGGCCTCTCCCGTTGCGGAGCACAGGCTCCGGACGCGCAGGCTCAGCGGCCATGGCTCACGGGCCCAGCCGCTCCGCGGCATGTGGGATCTTCCCGGACCGGGGCACGAACCCGCGTCCCCTGCATCGGCAGGCGGACTCTCAACCACTGCGCCACCAGGGAAGCCCCAACTCTTATTCTTTATGTCCACCTCCCACCCCTTGCCTTGTGGGTGTGGAGAATCACACCGCTTCAAAGAGAAGCACGATTGTTACGGCTGAAGCGAAAAGAAATGGCAACAGTTGACTTCAGGTATTTAGAAAAAATTTCCACGAGTGCTTTAGTGAAATCAGGTGTGGGGAGAAGAGGGGGACCAGGGTACAGAGCTAACACCAAAGCAGTGGAGTCTGGAAGAGAGAAGAAGAGGAAGAGGCCCTGCTTCCAGGAGACCCGGGCGAGGTCTGATGGGTGGGGAAGGAAGTCAGAGATGGGGGCCAGGAACCCTGACTTAGTGGAAAGAGGGCCTGCTCCGGGGCACCGGGTTGCAGGGATCCTATCAGGAGATCACCGTGCTCCTACCTTTCCAGCTCGGGGCCTTCGCACTCCTGTGCCCTCTGCCTGGAATGCTCTTCCCGCGGCTCAGCCCCTCATTGCCTTCAGGTCTCTTCAGAAATACTGTCTCTCAGAAGGGCATGCCCTGACCATCTGTCTAACATAGAACCCCCCTCCTCTATCTCTCTCGAGTCCATTTCCCTGATTTTATTTACTTTCCTAACATACACAGTACACGTCAGGGGATACATGGCTACCAGAGTTCCTAAGATCCTGTTTTCTGTTTCTAATAAAACTAAGGGAGATGAACAAAAATATAAAAGGTTCTTCAACATCACTAATACATTTCTCTCTCTTCTACTGCATGTCTGCCACAGAGTAACATTTCTACTGGAAGTTCCCCTTTCAGGACGCCAAATGAAGAAAGCAACATTGAAATTAGAAGGCAACACAGTCAGCAGTTTTGGTTTTTAAAAGACAAGGTTGGGTCACCTCATCCGATGGGAAGCAGTGGCCATGTCACATCCACAGAGCTCCACCACAGAAGACCCTCTGTTTGCCCCTCCTAAGACAGGGAGATGGAGGGGCAGGGATTCTCCACCACTCAGACTTTTGAAACATAAGTGACCTCAGCAGAGAGCTAAGAAGCTGGCATGAGTAACGTCTTATTAAATAACCATTACTCCATCTTCTAATGGAAATCTCTCCCAGCAGCAAGTATGCGCAATCCCTCAGAAGAGAAAAATGTTCTTTTAATGGCAGAAAATTTTATGTATCTTTCTCCCAGAGAACCCCTCTCTCAATGCCTTAAAAAGAACCAATTAATTAACAATATAAAACCCTGGCAACGAGAAGAGGGGGGCCTCTCCAGCTCAGGCCACATGAACCTAAACAGCAGGCCAACATCTGCAAACCAGCCTACGCCCTTGGGAGCACGTGGATGGAAAAGTCGATGTAATCATTCATTTTTTGCTGTAGGGCGAGGGCCTCTGTCAGCAGGGGCTTGCATCATGCCCGTGGTTTTTTCAGCAGAAGAAAACCCACTCATGCACCAAGACTTTGCTGAGCCTTTCCAAACTGTCATGTGTGAGCTCACCTTTGGTGCCCCAGGACACCCCTTAACAGAATTGGCACCCTTAATGCCCAAGAAGGTAGAGCCCTAATGCTTCGCTAGGGTGGGACCAGATGGTGGTCAAACCCTCCCCTACTACACGTGGGGCTCACTTCCATGCCCTGTGGGCTGATTACAAACTCCTAGTTTAAAAATTAAAGAGCCAAGTCATCTTGAACCCAGTCCTGCAAAGGGGTGTGTCTTGCCAAGGCAGAGAGAGGAAAGCCAGCAGAAAAAAGAGTGGTGAGAGTAGAATTCATCACAATTCACATTCAGTTGAATTCTGAGCCTCTTAACCAAAAAGGAAGCTCATTTCCATCAGCGGCAACTCCCACCACTAATGGAGTGACCTGGGGCTTACTTGAAATGAAAGCCTCCAGCTATTAACGCAGGACCTAGGGCATCAGGAGAGCTCAGTGGTTAATGCCACAGGACTCTGGGGAGAACCGGCTCCAATTCTCTCTCAAGCCAGGCAACGTAAGGCCAGAAACTAGAAAGATACCATCGCAGGAGGAAGAAGGAAGGCAGGGTGGGAAAATGGCTGCTTTTAAGCTGTGAGAGCTGCTCATTATCCTCTGCCTTCCCTCACTAACAAACACACACACACACGCACGCACACACACACGCGCACACGCACACACACATGCGCGCACGCGCACACACGCGCATATGCGCACACGCACACACGTGCAAGATGTGATAACTCTAAGTACCCCCTACTCCACCTGGAGCAGGAAAGAATAGTGTTAGTATCAATGTGAGGAAGTAGCCAAAACTTTGTGAAGAAAGAAGAGGAACCTCTGAGGATCAAGAGGGGAGACTTTCCCCAGGACCAGGTTATCCAACAAGATCAGAGGCCCTGGGCTTCCCTGGTGGCGCAGTGGTTGAGAGTCCGCCTGCCGATGCAGGGGACGCGGGTTCGTGCCCCGGTCCGGGAAGATCCCACATGCCGCGGAGCGGCTGGGCCCGTGAGCCATGGCCGCTGAGCCTGCGCGTCCGGAGCCTGTGCTCCGCAACGGGAGAGGCCGCAACAGTAAGAGGCCCGTGTACCGCAAAAAAAAAAAAGATCAGAGGCCCTGGGATAAGGTAGTTTGGTGATAGAAAGTTCCATTAAAGACCAAAACCAAGGGAATTCCCTCGTGGCCCAGTGGTTAGGACTCTGCACTCTCACTGCTAAGGGCCTGGGTTTGATCCCTCGTCGGGAGACTAAAATCCCATAATCCATGTTGTACAGCCAAAAAAAAAAAAAGCTAAAACCTAGTTCTCAGCTTCCCAGAGGATAGGAGAACCCTAAAGAGGAGGAAGTCACCTTTAGAGGGATATCAACTTTTGCTAGAGGGAGTGTGAAAGGATGGTAACAGTTTTTGAAATAGATTGTGTTGTTCTTTTTTGTTTCTCCATACATTCATTTATTCATTCTTCCAACAAATAGTTACTAAGTACCTGCTGTGGGTCAGGCATTGCCGAAGGACAAAGAGACATAACAGTAAAAAAGACAGACAAAGTTTCTGCCTTCATGGACTTTATATTCTGCTGGGGAGGCAATCAATAATTTTTAAAAAGCATCACATACTTAGGTGGTGCTTTCCAAGTGTCAGATCCATTTCTAAACCCTTTCCATATAGTGATTCATTTTATTTTTATCACAACCTATAGGGTAGGTGCTATTATTATCCCCATTTTACAAATAAGGAAACCAAGGCATAGGCAGGCTAAGTAACTTGTCCAAGTACACACAGCTAATAAGTAACAGAACAAGGATTTGAACCCAGGAAGTTGAATTTTAGAGTCCATATTTTTAATCGACATAGATTGGTACAGGTATGGGTATGGGTTTAGGTTTGGGTGTGGAGATGGAGAGGGAGATACAGACAGAGATAGAGAAGAGGACAGGAGACCTCTATGTAAATCATCTTGAAAGGGACTTAGAAGCCAGCTGAGAGAAAGATAGATGGGTAGATAAATAGATACATGTTATCTATTTCTATTATAGATATATCTATTTCTATTTTATAGAAAGCGGTGGTTTTTTAAAAAAAAAAAAAAAAAAAGAAAGCAGTGGGGGGAGGGGGCTGGGCTTGGAACAGGGTGGCCAGGGCAGGTGCCATTGGAGTTGACCAGGGCAGATTCCCAAGGCCTGGCCAAGCCACAAGCAAGTATGATCATGAGTGACCAGGTCCCAGGTCTTCAACAGCAAACCCCGGAGAAGACCAGGGCTAGAAACAGTCCCATTACAGTGGTCACTGTCCAAGCAAAGGCCAGCTGCAATGCAGAAGATCCATCTGTGTCATCTGCCTCCCTTCCTGGGCCATAAGCACCTCCCCACATGCATTCGCCAGGCGCCATGGAGAGAGGGGAAGGGGAGCAGAAACCAGAAAGACGGGGCCTTTCTACAAAAATAGACTCAACATTCCCCCTAAAAGCCTGTTTAAATGATTGAATCTGAGTAAATTTACTTGACTCGACTAAAATGTAAAGCCCCCTTGGCACCTCGAGCCCTATCTACCAGAACACGGGCTCGTAAGGGAATGCAGATCAGCAATGGAAAAAATCTAGACTGACTCTGCTCTCGACTGAGCATTTGTGATGCTGCTGCCCCCCACTCGAAGGCTACTTTGGGAAGGAGAGGAGAGAGGACACAGGATGAACAGCAAGAGAAGCTAAAAGGATCTGTTGCTTTCCTTTAAGATGGTTCGGTCATGGTTGCACAGATGTTTAGTCACGGCAACGGGTAGGAAGGAAACACATGTTTAAGTACATCGCTGGAGAGACCAAAAGGATTATGCACTGTTCCATTACCGTTTTTCTAAAGCTTAAAGCATGATTTAGGAGAAGCTGTCTGTGGCATTGCTGCATTCAGTTACTCAGCACAGATTTGGATGGGCCTGGCAGCAATCTCCAGGCTTCCAAATGTGGGTCATAAATATGTGTTAATCAGAAAGGACATTGCAGTCAAGTGGCTTCACATATTTATCATCATTCGTATGAAAGGCATGTATTAGAAACCTCCTACCTGAGGTTCAGGCAGCCTGGAATTTATATGCAGAAATTAAGCAGTCATAATTTCTACCTCTTGAAACTTAAACTTGGCAATGTTGATTTGAACAATCCCATAAGTATACAACTACACAAAGCTCACCTGCAATTATTCTCTGTCCCAAACTGTCTTCCAAAGTGGCTGTACCATGTTGCATTCCCACCAGCAACGACTGAGAGCTCCTATTGTTCTACATCCTCACTACCATTTGGTGTTGTCAGTATTTTGGAATTCAGCTATTCTAATAGATATATAATGGTACCTCATTGCTGTTTTAATTTGCAATTCCCTAGTGATATAAAACAGGGAGCATCTTTTCATATGTCATCCCGTCATTTTTGCTGTATTCTATTCATTGGAAGAAATTCAACAGGTCCAGTCCACACTCAAGGGGAGGGAACTATACAAGGGCATGAAGAGCAGGAGGATGCGGCCATTGGGGACGATCTCAGAGGCTGCCCAACATAATTTGATTCAGAAAAGAATGGAGGAGAGGAATTTGAGACAAATAAAGACAGTGCTTTTGAGGAGTCTTTTTCAAGAGAAAAAGAAATGAAGGGTTAGTTGCAGAAGAATATGGAGTTAAAGGATGTTTTTATGTATTTGTTTTACAACTAGATCATGCTTATCAATAAAGGTGATATATTTGATATATTGAACATAAATACGAAATAGAAATGTATTTTATACCTTTATTCCTATATTTCCTAGAAGTCTTGTGAACAACAAGGCTCAGGTCTGTAGGCAACACACCTGAGAGGGCATTTTTTTTTTTTAACTTTTTATTCTATATCGGAGTACAATTGATTAACAATGTTGTGTTGGTTTCAGGTGTACAGCAAAGTGATTCAGTTATACATATAACATGTATCTATTCTTTTTCAAATTCTTTTCCCATTTAGGTTGTTATGTAATATTGAACAGAGTTCCCTGTGCTGTACAGTAGATCCTTGTTGGTTATTCATGTTAAATATGGCAGTGAGTACATGGCAATCGAGAGGGCATTGTTTTAATAGTCTGTTTTGTACCGATGTAAGGGGTCAGAAACAAGCACACCTGTATCCCAGTGCTTCCAGGATGCTTACCTGTACCCCCTCTGATTGCTAAAATCAGCCACATTTCAGCCATCATCCACTTCTATTTAGGCAAATGAAACCAATAGGCCTCCGTGAGAGCAGACATTCTCTCTTGGCTTGAAAACAAGCCTACAGCTGCTTGGAAAAGGCAGGCTGCTGGGCAGAGACCTGCATGTGGCAAATGGCCCAACGACGCCAATTAAAATGTTACCCAACTGGAACTGCCGTTTAAATCATAAATGATGTCTGCAGTTGCTTTATCTCCTGACTCTACAATGACACAATAAAATGCGCACTAAACACAGAGACAAAAGAAAATGGATGGGCCCTTTAATCTGTGAGAGCGAATGTCCCAGCTCTGTGTGTGATGTTAGTCCATTGAGAACAAATGAGTCTTAGGACCTCCCGGGAATAAGGGTTGGGGGAGGGTGACAAATAACGTGCTTTCTTCCCTTTCCACCTTCAGAACCAACTCAAGATAAGATACAGAAGGGAAATGAAGGTGTTAGCTTTACTACTGACAAGATAGTGACTTCAGAGCTGAGTCTGTTCTACTTCCTTTCCCCGTCTGGACCTTGGGTCACCATTACCTTATACTGATCCTGGGCAGCGAGGGAAGAAAAAGAACACGAATCTTCGCAGCTCACAGCCTTCTGTTGGACTTGCTCTTCTTTGAGAAAGATGAGCCGTTGGATATCACCTGCCGTAACATACGTGCGGGCCAAAAATTTAAAATGAGTAAAATGCATGACCATGTTATTGCAGGGTTAGTAAGAAATACTACCTTTTATTCAGTTTGGACACTATTGGAAAAGCACAAAGTTTAAGGGAGTGACACTTAATGTTCCCGAGTGACTATACGCTGAACCAAGAAAACCCTCAATGGATTCCAAATGGTCACTTCTTACCCCCGTCTCCCCCTCCCATCAGAGAACATTAGAATCTTGAAAACAGGAAACAGGTGGAGGACAGATGCCAACAAGCCTACGCAGGTTTGCATGCTCTCCAAATTCATGTTAGAACAGGATTTTATTGAAATGCCTTCCTCTGCTGGAAGGGAATGAGGAAAGGGTGGACAGAAGTTCAGGGCATTATCCCACAGATGTTCCTCCACAAAGAGACATGGCATGGGGAGCCGGGGTCGGGGGTGAGGGCTCCCCTCTAGCAGCAGCAAAATTAGCCAGAGAAGTGCCCAACACCTCCCGGGGGCTCGGGATGCCTGTTCTACAAGTAGTTCATCACGTGTGTGAAAGGCAGGCCAAATACACACCAAGAAAGGAAATACAGCAGGTTTTATCAATTACTGACAGTGCACCAAGCTCTAGGCCATGTACCGGGAATGCAGGGATAAATTCATACTCAAGGTGACCCAAAAAAGCTACATTCTGGGATAATACCCCACCACTATCATCACTATGAGCCTTGAAGAGTTTTATAGTATGAATATTCAACTACTGCAGGGGCTCAATGGCGAATCTCTTTCCCTGGAGTCATTTCCCACTTACCTGAATATGTTCCAGGCACTATGCTGAATTCAGAGGATCCAGGAGACTGGGAAAGCAAGTCTGCATGGAGCTTACATTCCATGATCAAGACAAGTCTGCTTTTGGAGAACACCCTAAGGTGGGCTCTACTCCACCAGAAGCTCTGTATGATCTAAAAGTCCCTCTACTCTATGATCCTTCTTTAACTCTCTTGGCTTCTATATTGTGAAGCCAACTTCCTGCTAGTAATGCTAGACTCAGCCTAGGTATACCCCTCCTCCAGGAAGCCTTCCCTGATCCCCTTAGCAGGCTGGGCTTCGTGGCTTTGTGCTAGGCCCTTGGCACGTTGCATAGGCTTTTATCACTTTATGTTTCTTGAGGGCAGGGGCAGTTTCTCATTCAACTTCACAGCACGGATCACGGTGCCTACCGCTGAGTGGGCACTCAGTAAATATTTGTTGCCCTATACAGTCCCTCCAACCAAAAGTGCTCTCAAGTGCTCCAGTACCTAGGAAGCCTCAAATCTCAAAATTCCAGGGACAGATTAAGGATAAAACCAAATATAAAAGCAAGGCTTGGGGTTTCCCTGGTAGCACAGTGGTTAGGAATCTGCCTGCCAATGTAGGGGGCACGGGTTCGAGCCCTGGTCTGGGAAGATCCCACCTGCTGTGGAGCAACGAAGCCCGTGCGCCACAACCAGTAAGCTCTGCCCTCTAGAGCCCACGAGTCACAATTACTGAAGCCCGCGCGCCTAGAGCCCGAGCTCTGCAACAAGAAAAGCCGCCGCAGTGAGAAGCCCGCGCAAGGCAACAAAGAGTAGCCCCCGCGCCCCGCAACTAGAGAAAGCCCACCCCACGTGCAACAACGAAGACCTGACGCAGCCAAAAATAAATAAATTCATTTAAAAAAATAGTTTTTTTTTAAAAAGCAAGGCTGGGGACTTCTAGTGGCTTGCAGACCCCCCTGGGGGAGAACACGGGATACTTGAGGTGGGGAAAGGGGAGACGGGCATAAATATCTAACATTATTAGGGTGCCAAGAGCTCCATCGAACCTGCCGCGAGGTAAATGGACACCACACCTAGGAAGGGCTCTGAGGCGAAAGTTCGGTCGGTCGGCCCGAGGCCAGAGCTAGGGGAGACCCGGGCGGCCGCCGCCTGCCCCGCTTGCCCCAGGCCGCCGGCAGGGGACGCGCGAGGGCCTCCGCGCGCCGCTGGAGGGGCGGGTGCTGGGCCTGGTGCTGGGCCGGGTCCCGAGCCGGGCGGGGCGCTGGGGCAACTTTTTGGTTGGCTGCCGCTGGGCGCTGACCGCCCAGGCCCCTCTTAAACTGGGTCTCTCCCTTCCCCTCCCTTTTCGGCCTCGGCGCACGACTCGGTAAGTGGTTTCCAACCAGCTCGACGTTAGAGCCCGCCACGTGGCCTGCGGGTCTCTCCAGTGGCACTTACCGGGCGCGCGCGCCCCTCCTGTCCCCGGGCCCGCTCCGTCGGGGCGGAGCTCAGCACCCCCTCGGGAGAGGCCTCCCAGCCCCCAGGGGAGCTCCTGTGAGGGCCCCTCTGGGGCGGGGACGTCCTCAGTGTGCCGGGGACCCTTACTCCCCGGGAATGACCCTCCTGGCGCCTAAAGACCCCCTTTTCCTCCCAGGGACCGAGGCGCCCGGCACCTTCTGTACCTGTGACCCCGACGCCCAAGGGATCCAGGCCACAGGGAGCTTCAAGCTCCTTTGCAATGAAAAAAGAAAACAACAAACAAACAAAACTTAGAGAATGAAACTGACCCAGGACGGAGGCGCAGAGCCCGGGGTGGTGTCCGTGTTCTAGGCGCACGCGGGGCCCCCGGTGGCTCTGACGACCCCGGAACGGCCAGTTTAGGAAGCGGGTTAATATCACGCCCCTGAAACACTTTTAAGCTTCAGAGCGGAGCAGTGTTAATTCCGGTGTTGGCGAGAAACGGAGGGAATTTAGCCCACACAGACACTCCCCTGCCACAAGTGCCTTCCAGTTGCCACTTCTCCCGGCGGTTGGGCTCTTTAAAAGGTCTGGCGTTGAGTCTTGCGGAAGCGGTTAACTACTGTGAGCCTTAATGAGGGAGCAATTTTCTCCCCCAACTTTTCAGGACTGACAGTGCGTTATGCAGCATGGGACCCTCTTCCAACATTTTCAGGCTGTGAGGCTCGTCATGGTTGTCTGTCCTGGGAAAAAGTCGGCACCGTTGGGGTTTTGTGTCCGCCAAGATAAAGAGGAAAGGTTGCCCTAGAGAAAGTTTGTATGAAAAAAGAGTTTCTAAGTTTCGGTGTGGCTCTCTTCGGCATCAGTGGGCATTTTTACTGTGTTTTACTGCTATACGTTCCTATAGAAAGGATTACTCTCTAAATTCCATAGAATTTGTAGAGATCTAAATTTAGCGTTGAGTGAATGAAATGAAGGAATCGTTATAGGTATCATTGGTACCGCTTAGTAATCTTCTCTTGAAATGTGAGGCTTGTGGGGTGTTTTACATATTTGCCTCAGTGGTGAAAGACCCTTTTACTGATCAGAAAATAACTAACTTTACTAATTAGGAAACCAAATGGGACATCAATTTTATCCTGCTTTTAAAGAGGAAACAAAGAGCAGCGTTGCAAACTGTCCTAGGCACCCCCTTTCCAGCCATATAGATGGGGTGGGAGCACACAGTTTTCCCTGCCCCGACTACCTGGATCTCTGGTGAATGGCACTACCACAGAGAGAAATGCAGTGCTCAGGCTTTGTTTTACAATTGGTTTAGATGTTGGGGATTCCTGCTGAGCCAAATGGTTGCCTCTGGGAGAGGGACATGGGCTGAGAGAGCCAGGTAGCAGGTCAAGGAAGCAGCAGCCTGAGCCAGTGTCTGTTTAAGGACTGGAAACTGAGCAAGTGCTGAGGACTGTTGTACACTCCCTGGGCTCTGCCTCTGGGTAAGCAAGTCTCAGGCTTCCTTTGGTTTTTTTTAATGTTAAAGTTTATTTCCCTCTTTCCTAGGTAAATACTGTTGCTAGTAATGTTTATTTTTTCCAAATTGATAATGTTCCATGCAACTGTAACAGGGAGATTGGAAGGTTGGTGACTGCTGGCTTTCTGTAAAATGGATTCCCAGAGTATTGGCACTTAGTTCACTACTTAACTTTACTCCTGGCTGGAAATTACAGGAGATTCCCAGTGTCAGGAAGTTTGGAGAATGCAGCTGTTTTAAAGGAACTCTACTTAAAAGTAGCTTTTTATTCATCAAAGGTAGCTGGTAGGTAGCCCAATAAAAGACTCTTTACCAAACACACACATATACACACACACAAAACCATAAAAAGTTAGCATATGATATTCTTAACATTGTTTTTCTCAATTTCCTACCAGGCTCAGTCCAGTTCAAGACGCTGGCAAACAGGTATGGACCAAATGGAAAGAATTTGGCTTGAGTTAATAAATACGAATAGAATTCTTGGCCAAGGATGAGAACTCTAATCTGATTGGATATCCTGCTCTGATGGGTTAAAGGATTTACCTGAGGCCAACTTGATAGGTAGGAATTTATTAAGTACAATCACACCCCTCCCCACCTTTAAAAAGTATGTTTTAAATAAAATGGTGGGGGGGGGGCTCTAGTAAATAGGTAATACTTTATTATGCCCAGAAAAATGTTGTTGCGGGGGGGGGGATTTTTAAGTGATTGGCATCTAATCTTTCAAGATGTTTATCTTTGGCAATGGTGGCCATTTTGAGTTAGAATCTTCCAGAGGCAGAGGGTGAATTGCTAGCATTAGTAAAATAGGATTTTGAGTTGAAAAAAATTTTTTTTCATTTTTATGTCAGAACATTACTATACCTGTGTTGACAATGTGTAGTACATTGGGGAATTCATTTTCCTTAACCTGCACTGCTTTTGTGAACATAGTCTAGACACTGTATTTTCTTAATAGCATCTTATTTAGTAATTGCTGCTCTAATTACCTACTGTGATACTTCTCCTACAGGGCTGCTGCTTGAAAGCTTTTCGAGGAGACGAGGTGTATTTGAACATGTGACGATTGATATATACAGAGTAGAGGTTTTCGCTTACTGTCCCTTTCATGGTGGTAGCAGGGGAGGACTTTTGAAAAGGTGCCAAATATCTGCAAGAACATATATCTGCCCCATAGAGAATCTCTGTAGAATTCAACTCCACTTAAACTATTTAAAATCATTCTTCTGCCAGCCAGCCCCAGCCTGCAGCTCAACCTAGTAACTAGACTAGCTATTCTATCAATACAGCTATCTTAAGAAAACTGTCAGCTGCTTGAATTTACAAAGGTTAGTTCTAAATCCCACACTTTTGACTATTCAAAACATTGTATGTTTCAAAGTATCCTTTTAAAAACTTGTTTTTTTGTGCTTACAGTTTTTCCTATAATAGATTATTTTGATGATTAAGTTTGACCCCTTTGACAGATCAGTGGATTCCTAAGGATCAGGGAGGAGTTTGTTGCATAGGGTTTGGTCGGGGGTGGGTGTTGAAGAACTGCTCTGCGCTTTGATTATGGTGCTGTTGGCCTTTGTCAAATTTTGGAGTGAGTTTTACTGAATGTAAATTCAACTTCAATAAACATGGCTTTAAAAACTTACCCCTTCTGGCATCTTAATGACATTTCCAATGAAATCTGTGGGAAGACAGTCTTAGGTCAGTAACTGAATGATTTACTGAGATTAGAGTGGCAAAAACATCAAAATTACCTTGGGGTCATGTAAGTGACTCGTGCACAAGTAAATACTCAAGAAACAATCTGTATATCCTCACCTATCAAGGGTGTACAGGTTCTCTTTATGGATGGTTCAGGCAACAGCACATACTCATTGTCTTAACAGCTGCATCTTCAATCCCATTTGGCAGGGTGTGAGCGGTCTGGCACTTTTCTCTGCATCTCTTGACAATGTATACTAGTGGCGACATGGTAGCAGAAAATGAAGTGAGAAAATTGTTACCCAACAAAATTTAGAATGGCTTTGGCCGATACTGGCTAAAACGGAATTAAGTGAGAGAATTAGGGAGTAAGTGAGGTTCTGGGTGCTGAGTAATTGGGTTTGGGTTAATCTCAAAGCTTGATGCATAAGTCACATGGATTACTTTTTCTCTGGGGATATTCAAGGGTGTTTTTGAAAAGAGGGATGGGGACTTCCCTGGTGGTCCAGTGGTTGAGGCTCAGCTTCCACTGCAGGGGACACTGGTTCGATCCCTGGTTGGGGAAGTTCCACATACTACGCAGTGTGGCCAAAAATAAAAAATTAAAGCAATAAACAGTTAAATAAGATGTTATTTCCTTAAAAAAAAAAAAAAAAGAACAATGGGCCACCCTTGGGCCATCTTGCCTGTAGGATGAAGCAGTGCCTTCAGATGCCTCCTTGTGCTTCCAGGTGTGGTACCTAACCTGCTCCATCTCCCCCCAACTCTTCCCTGTACCGTGGCAATACAGAGTTATCTAGCACCTTGATTAAGTACAGCCCAGGGTCACCAAAGTGAGTTGCAGCCAGTCCCAGGGCTGCAGTCAACTTGCCCTCCTTGGCATAGCACATGCCTGCATGTTGAGAAGAGCTAAAGCAAGAGTGAAAAGATGGCCAGCATGACTATTAAAATTACCAGGCCATTCTTTTGTGCTCAGGTGCAAAAGAGGAGAAGTGAAGCAAATCTGGAGTTGAATGAAATGTTTTCAGAGGATTTATTAGTTCCAAGGGAGGAGTTATGGTCATGAAGAGAATCTTTATGACTATAAAAGAAAATGTGATTGGAATATAATTCTATTCAATGGTTATGGTTTCACTGAAAATGTCAAATCTTATGTAAGAACTCCAGTCACTAACTTCCCCAGATGTGACTTGCCTGGTATTGGCAGTAGTGCCATCACTATGTCAGCTCAGGTAGATTGAGTCATATAATTAGATTCAGGAATGTGCATACTCCATTTTTAAAGACAAGTAGTTTTTTTTTCTTAAAAGCAAGCAGGTCTTGGGACTTCCCTGCTGGTGCAGTGGATAAGACTCCGCACTCCCAATGCAGGATACCCGGGTTCGATCCCTGGTCAGGGAATTAGATCCCACATGCATACTGCAACTAAGAGTTCACATGCCCCAACTAAGACCCTGTGCAATTAAATAAGTAAATTTTTTTTTAAAAAAAACAGGTCTTTATAGTTCAAGTGAATATTCCAAACTAAGGTATGTATTTTTTTTTTAGGTTCCACAAACAAATATTTATATAACTTCGTAAATATCTACTATGTTTCCCTTGTGTGTTAAGTCCTGTGATGGATGATTCCTGCCTTTATGGAACTTACACGGTGTGGTTTATCTGTGACACTTTGTAAGATGAAGCTGGTTAGAATGTGCCTCCCTCAACTTCTCTTTTAAGGAATAACTTCACTCAGTATCTGGGTCAATATCTGAAAGATTCAATTGTTAGGACAAACTATAAAGAGAGTATTATATCTATGTATACCCCCACCACATTCCCAGAATGATTTGGGGTGGCTTATAAACAAATGGCAAACAGTACAATAATTAGAGGAGGGAATAAAAGCGCAGCAAGAAGAGAGCAGGGTATAAAACCAAACCATTAGACCTCAGGCTTTAGGCTCCCGCCAGTTTGGCTCTGAGCTTCCTAGGAGCCAGAGGAAATCCGGTTGGCAAATTTGTCATTTGGCACTTGAATATAAATTTTAAATGGACAAGGTGGAGGGGGCAGGGTCATTTACATTCTAGGCTCCCTGGAACCCAAGTGAGAAGATGCTTTTTCTCCCTCATGATCTGAAGTACCTTGAAGGAAGAAGTAGAACAGAGAAGGTGTCCAGGTAACGAAACAGGGGGATCTAGAGATAGTAAAGACTGAGGCATTTGACCAGGGTAGTAAGGTCAGTCAACCAGTGACCCCTGTGAGCCAAGGTCAGAGATAACACCTCAAGAGGAAAGCCATGTTGAGAACAAATAAACAGCCAGAGATGTGTATGAAAGGCTTATTTTAATTTTGTACTCATAAGGATTGCCTTTCCAAAATTTACCTTGTGTTCATAAACTGAAAAGTTCTGATTCTGATATTTTGTTATAAAATTGTGACTTATCTGGGACTACGCAACCACGGCTAGAAAGCCCCCTGCTTGAGTTTGTCTGTACGGCAAGGGCCAATTATCTTGAGGTACCCTCCCCAGTTGCCATCTGCATTTCCAGAACAGCTGCACATCAATCTGTTTCAGAGGTAAACAGACAAAATCCAGTCAGTTCAGGTTGACGTATGTCACCATGATTTCTTTCTGGAAAACAGATCAGAATGTTGTAGTTGATGGAATGATTTTCCAGTTGGACAAATGCTCTGGCATGTTACCCCCACTACCCGGCAGAAGAGAGCCCATTGTATCATTTATAGGCTTCCCATAGTGGAGAAATATGTGGAACTTTGGGAATCATCACAGATGATTCCCAAACTGTACTCCAGTACAGTAGCCACTAGCCACATGTGGCTATTGAGCGCTTGAAATGTATCTAGCGCAAACTGACATGCTGAGGTGTAAGAAACATCAGCTTTGGAAGAATTAATATTTTTTAAAGATGCATCTACAATCATTTGTATTATTTTTTAGATTCCACAGGTATAGAAAACAAAACTTGTGGTTACCAAAGGGGAGAAGGAAGTGGGAAGGGACAAATTAAGGGTATGGGATTCACAGATACAAGTTGCTATATGTAAAATAGATAAGCAACAAAGATATACTGTATAGCACAGGAAATTATACCCATTATCTTATAGTAACCTAGAGTGGAATAACATCTGCAAAAATACCGAGTCACTATGTTATATACCTGGACCTAACACAATACTATAAATCAACTATACTTCAATAAAAAAGAATGTAAAATCTCAGTTTTATATTGATTACAAGTTAAATGATAATATTTTAGAAATATATTATTAAAATTATATACATGTGATTTGCATTATATTTCTGTTGGGTAGTACTGGTCTAAAACACGAAATATTCATGGAAACATGGAGATAGTCATTCCACGATCCAATATAAACATGTTGCTGTCCTACTATACAAGGCCTGGAGGAAAAGCAAGAGTAAAATTTGCACTTAAAATGCAGAATTTACAGGTAAGCAGCTAATTTTTCAAGGGCAGGAGGTGCAGGTGTAGGGAGCCAGTGGTACTTAGAAGACTTGACATAAATTCTACATAGAAGACTTGACATAAATTCTACACTCAAGCTGCTAGCACTTCTGGAGGTTTTAAATAAAAGACTTCGGGATGGATTTATTAAACACTTGTTCTGAGACTCGCCTGTGCAAGTACTTGTGTGTTCATTGGGATAATCAAGGGCCAGGAGACGTGATGTGCTACCTCCTCAAAATACAGCCTCCTTAGTGAAGAATTCATGTGAGGAACAGTTCTGGTTTCCTGACCTAGTTGGGTGTGTGTGTGTGTGTGTGTGTGTGTGTGTGTGTGTGTAGTAACGTAGCCTTTCAGATTTTTTCTTGGAAAAGGAAAGATTGGGGGAGGTGGCACCATAAGTAGTACCAGAACTTATATACAGCACAATTTTTTTCAAAGTACCTTATGTTAAGCAAAATGTTCACAAAATTCTCTCCTTCCCTTGTTTTCACTCAACTCAGCTCTAAGAAGCAGGTCTGTGTAAAATTCCCTTTTGTAATTTCCTTACTATGAATGACTTTTGGTCATTTTTGTCTTTTAACAATAGGTGGATTTTTTCCTTTAGGTTTCACATTTCCTTTAAGCAGTGGTTCTTAAGAGGGGGTATGGGGGGAGGAGTATTTTACCCTCCCTGGGGACATTGGGTAACGTCTGAAGACACCTTTGATTCTCACAGGTGTGTGGTTGGGGGCTGCTCCCTCCATCTAGTGGGTAGAGACCAGAGATGCTGCAGAGTGTCCTACAATGCACAGGACAGCCTCGACACCAAAGGAGTATCTAATCCAAAATGTCAACAGCGCCGAGCTTGAGAAACCCTGTCTTAGAAAATCATTCCCAACAGCACCAACCGGCTAAGGTGGTACTGAGTGTGCTACAGGCTATTCCCCAAATGTGACTCCCCCACGACCCCCAGAAAGGTTCTCTGTACTTTGAGGCCTGAGGAGCCTTCATTGCTAGCCTCATTGTTCTCACTGCTAAGTGAATTTCTATTCCACAGCATTTACAAAGAAGCAATTCATTATTTAAAGCAAAGAGCTATATGGGTTTTCTAGGCTCCCCAGAAGATAGTTTTAGTGTTGATTGATTGCTTCTAAGCAGCCAGAAACTCAAATTTTACTCATCACAAACTAGTGGTTTTCTTGATCAGAGATGGTCAAACTGGATGTCTTAGCTTGATTGCTGAGACGAAGCCTGCCCAAGTCAGCTGAGGGATCCTCAGATCCATGGCCTGACGCTAGACCCCAGAAACCACCCAAAGGTTGTTACCATGATTGAATTCAACAGATAGCTTCAGTCCTCGTGAGGGGCACACAGCCCATCAAATGGACGTTCACAAACCAGCTGTAGAACAAAAACCCAAGGAACTGAGACCAAACATCACTGACCGTGATCTAACTCTAATTTTAATACTGACCAGAAGATCCTGCCTAATTTTAGAACCCAAAGAACAATAAAAACCTGAAAACGTTGAATTGTGTTGACAAAATTAAAACAAGCCCCTTCAAGTTGTCTGGAGTGGAATCTGAGTTGTTAATGGGCACGCCACGAGTCAGACCCCAGTCAAACTCTGGCTAGTAGCCATCGCCCCAAAGATGCACTTAAAGCAGTTGATGCTATTGCCAAAGGTGATGGTGACATAATTGCTCTCAAATGTAGCAGTGGAACAAGGTAAGCACCCAGGAGCAACTCGGGGAAATCACCGGAAACAGTGAGATGGGGCCAGTGTTAGTAAGGCTCTGAGTGGTCAGAGGCGCTGCCTACCTCTCAGGTTGAAGTGCTCTTCTTCGCTGTCTTCTGAGCATGGGCATTTGTAACCTTACACTTCCTTGCGTTAAAAAAATACAGCACAAACGGGATGGAGGTGAAGACCAGCATACCGAACACGCTGCGGGGCCGGCGTGACCAGGACGAAGTGGATGAGGTCCGTGAGGTAGTTCAGGGAACACTGCACACCGTTCACAGCCCCTCGCTCTGTTTCCAGAATGTTCTCCTGAAGAAGCTGGGTCACAGTGAGGTCAAAGGACCAAAGACCTACAGGGCAGCAGTGTGGGGGGAGAAGAAATGGAAAGAGATGTCAGAGACCTCGGTGAGGATTCTGGCTCTTGCACTGACTGGCACGGTCACGCTGGGTAAATGAAGCTTTCGGTGGCTCAGTTTCTCAGCCGTGAAATGGGACTCTTTAGATCCCATCTCACTGGAGGATTACATGAGACGGTACTGTGAAGTGGGCAGCATCATGCCTGGCACGGTCAATAATTTGTGGTAGTATAAATTGTATTTTTGAATCACCATCGCCACCATTATCACTAGGTAGCGATATAACTTCATTTTAGATGCATCTATTTATGTCTCCATTCCACTCCAAAAATGGTTCGGACAGAGAGCAAAGTCTTGAGCTTCACATCCGCGTGTTTCCTCTTCCCTCCTGATCTGGCAGAGGAGGAATGAGCTTCCTCTCCCCTCCCCCACCTTTAACCACATTAAGAGGCTACATTTGATTACACTTCAGAAGCAGCCTCCGGACCTGCCGTACAGGCACCACATAAGTCAGAAACCAGGTGGCAATGCTGTCCTTGAGGGCCAGTCCCGGGGGCTCTTGTGCCTGCTCCCAGCTTCTGCCTATAGTTGGTTTCCTTCTGGATTCTCCCTGAGATCCAGCGCTGGCCCTGCAGAGGCCTCTCGTTTGCCTCTGTCCTGATCTCTGGACTGAGCTCTGAACTCAAGAATTATTTGGGTTGAATATGCCGTGTCCTCCAGTGTCTGCCTCTGCAGAGCATTGGCCAGGCCTTCTGTCCTCCTAGGCTGCCCTTGTCACCCTGCAGTAGCCCGCACCTGGGACCCTGGCCCAGGCTCCCCACTCTTCTGGGCCATCCCAACCACCCAGCATGGCCTCGAAGCCTCAGGGTTTGGTCTGCCAAAGGACTCTGACCTGGAGCTCACCTATAAAACCCACACGCCTGGCCCCTAACAAGCAGTGCGGACGGGTCAGAGGTATTTATAAAACGCTGCAGCTGTACAACGTGCAGCTCTGGAAGTGAGGGCTGATTCTGCACTGACAGAATTGTTTGTAAATTGAGGGCATACGGAGTCGCAGTTCTTAGATTTTCAAAAGCAAAGTGACTTTGGGGTAATATGTCAAATCCTGCTGTAGCCAGAGTTCTGTAACTTCCTTTCCACTAAGAATGGAAACAAGTATATACTGAGCCAATGTCTCGGGTGAGCTCTGTGTCTGGGGATCCGTGGTAGACAGCAAGGTGGCCACAGGCCACTGGTCCTGGTGAGACACACGTCATCACGGCCACCAGGCCTGACCATGCTAACCACGCTAACACAGGGACGATACTACATCCTTTGGGGGCACTGGTACTTTTTATCGGGTGCAGTTTTGACCACACCACCAACCCTGGAGTGATTTGTAATTCTGCTGGGAATAAATGTGAATGGCATTTGCTGGCAGTGGGTGTGCGGGATTCAGTCAGCATCCGTGTCACTCGGCATCGTGGTTCTTGATCTCACTGTCCACACCACACTCCACGCTCACACAACAACGCTCGTGAAAGCACCACAATCACAGCCAAGATATAAAAATGATGATGATGACTGAAGATGAGAGTTAATATTCATTTTTAACAAATAGCTCCAATACCTGTGCCTTTGATCCTCTCCTTCCACCACCCGCCACGACACTCTCCCTGATGGGTAGGTACTATCATCACTATCCCGTCTTACAGACAAGGAAACAGGGACACAGGGAGCTTAGGTAACGTGCGAACATCATGGACAGCCTGGCTCCACATCCTGAGCTATCTCCGTTGTGAGTGTCAGAGGTGTTGTGGTGTGTCTGGCATCCTTATCAAGGGTCAGCAAAAAGAACTGCTATTGCCATAGAGAAAAGCCCGAAGTTTCTCTCGTACTGAATGCTTCTCCAGACTGTAGGCATTGCCAATGAGATTTCACATTCTCTAAATGTGATGTTTCCTTTGTGTCAGGAAGAGCCAGTTGGACTTCTTTTTTTTTCCCCCCCCCGCTTAGAACTAGTTTATTATCATAATACTGTGTGAATTGTGTAAATCTTAAATGGCCAACCTGCTCTCTGTCGTTCACGCAATTAAAGGCTGGGAAGTACAAGCTAAATAGCCTAATAAAAGATAATTCACCTGTCAGGTCCTTCACTTAAAATATTTTAGAGGTTGGGTCATCTCCAGACGAAAGAACAGGTTTCTAAATCAGCTATTTGGAATTAGGAACAGTTCCTTTCTCATACATGCACATTACATCAGAGGAAAGAGGTCCCCAAGCTAGCCCGTTGTTTTATAACCGCTGGAATTGGACTGACAAAACTCTCATTTCTCCTCTCCCAATATTCTCAAGATTCTGTGGACCAAGGGCTTCTGGGTCTCCTTGATAGAAAGCAGAAAGGTATCCCCAAATCCCATGCCCCCACCCCGCTGTGGGCCCAAGGGTGAGAAGGGGAAGCTCTGAGCCCCAGGAGGGCAGGGACCTTGCAGGAGCCCAACACCTGGAGTCGGGGCTGAGGTTCACAGCAGAGGCAGGCAGGGAGATGCTGAATGAAGGGGGAAGACACAGACGGTTCAGCCTTTGATCCTCTCCTTCCACCACCCGCCACGACACTCTCAGCTCCCTCATTTTTGCTCTGGGGATGGGGGATCCCCTGGCTCTGAGCTGTGGCCTTGAGGTTGGACTGAGGGGAGGGAGCAGGGCTTGGGCAAAGAAATGATGCTCCTGGGTGGAAACCGGATCACAGGGAGTCCATGTCTAAGAGCAAGGTCCAGACTCTTCCCAGACTGGGCATCTGCAGGTCGAATCACTCGGGGCCAATATGCTGTTAATCCCCATCAGTGTTGATACCCAATATGTTGCTGCTGAATTCATCAGGCATAAAATGACCAAAACAATTTTTTAAACACCCTAACCAAATCATATATGTCCTCACTGCCAGGTATGAATGACATTTGGTTGGTGGCAGAGTTCTAAGACCAAGTTCTCAGGGGAGACAAGCTTGCAGATGCTCAGAGTCAGGCACCCTGTCTCTGGGAAAGGATTTCTCTCCCCTTCCCCAGGCAGCTAAGGAAAGCTCTGGCGCCACCAAGCTGTCTTCTTTCCCCTCTCCCCATCCCACTTCCGCGGGGAAAGGACCCAGGTCAAAATACTCCTTCAATGTGGATGCCATTTGTAGCATTTACATGCTTGACTCCTGGAAATCACTATTTTCACTTCCCCAGGTCTCCACATCTCCACATTTCGGCTTTTGCACAACTTCCCATCCCGCCTAGAGCACTCTTCCCTCTTCATGTCACCTGCCGAGCTTGCCCTTCAGGGATCTCTTAATTGTGCCTCCCCCTGGAAAGGCTTCCCGGGCTCCCAAGACCAGATTTGGTATCCCTCCTATGTGTCTCCAATCCTCTGTCCTTCTCTAGCATAGCTCCTGTCACTTTGTGTTGTTGGCCATTGCTATTTACTCACTCTTTGGTCTCCCATCCAAACTGTACACTCAGTGGGGCTAAGACCTTGTCTGATTAAACCACGCATGTATCCCCAGTGTCTAGGACAGTTCTTGTCACATAGTGGGTTCTTAGTGAATGAATGATGAAGACTGACAACGACACAGTGGTGAGACCATGAAACGCTTCTACGATTACTTAGCAACATCACAGGCTGCAGAATCCTGTGCCACACATGACCCACCGCTCACAATTCCTGCCAGGATCACACCCGAGAAGAGCAAGGTGATGGAGATGTAAGGGAAGTCCCAGAATTGCTCTTGAAAGAACCCAGACTAAGGCAAACAGTAAATTCAGGAAGGTGGACGTTGACAGGAGAGGGAAGACACGGGAGAGAGTGAAAGACAAAACTGCACATGCTTGAGATGTGGTAATGAACTCTTGGAAAGAGTGGTGGAGATTTCCTCTGGTTATTTTTCTGAAGAAGCAGATATTCATGAAAAGGAAATGACAAATACCTTTCCATCTTCCAGGACAGAATAGGCAATGATTGCAAACAGATTTTTAAAGTACATAACAAGTTGTAAGAAGTATTTAGCACAAATTAAGACAAACTCCGAAAAGGACTAGAAGAGCCAAATAAGGCCATGAAGGAAGGAGACAGGGTCAGGTAGGCTAAATCCACTCTAGCCCAGGAACTGTGGGAAGGGTGAATTTGGTTATAGAAAAGAATTTATTGCCATAGCAGGGTTTTTTTTTTGTAAAGATAACAATAACAATGAAAAAAACAGCCAACATTGCCTTAAGTTCTAATCTGTGCAGAAGGAAATAGGGTTTTATGTAGACTATCTTATCTAATCGCTTCCCTGCCATCAGTTCTGTTATTTTTATCCTTACTTTACAGATAGTGAGACACAGCGAGTTTGAATAAATTAGCCACACATGGTCACACAACTAAAAGTGATAGATGGGAAGATATAACTCGCCCTATCTATCTATTTACCTATCTATCCATCCATCCATCACTTAAATATGTATATCTATTTACCTATCTCTATAAATACTTATATTTTATCCATACAGTGAGATCTGGTGAGCTTTAATTGCAAAACAACTTGAGAGAAAATATAATTATAAGCAGTCCAGGACCTGCACAGCAGGGGGAAAGGCATCACAGCCTGAGGGGGGCCTCGGAGTGTGGAGTTCCGGAGTCTGGACAGTCGGAAAAAGAAGCCTACCCATCTTTCCTCAAGAAACTATACCAAACTGAATTAGAATTTCCTCATCTTAATTCCAACTATCCAAAGTGATAATCTCACTTGTCCAGTTTAAGTCAGGTGTCAATACCAGGCTTACTCAATCACGCCTGACAGGAGACCATCAAGAAGGAGGATTTTTCTTGTCACTTAAGAGCACAATTTGGGGACCATGGATCAAGAATGTGGGAATAATGGGAAGCTATCTAAACTGGCCAAATTGGGAAAATCAACCCTAGCTTTCAGTTCAGTATTAGACATCACAACTGCAAGACCCTCATCTCTATCTGTTTTTAGGATTCTTGAGTTTATTGATTGAGATAAAAATATGATTTCATTTTCATTTGTCTTAAACTTAGCTTTTGTTTGAAACTGACTTTACCAACTCAACTTCTGTGCTTACCTGAAATGTCTGTGATTTGCAACTTAGTTTCACATAATCAACAATAAAGCAGAATTGCTTAAAGATACAATTTTTGAAAAATTATTAATCGACTGGCTGTATTTTTTCCATGATTGTTCTCCCATTTGGTACTGTATTACATTTCTCTTTAAAATTCTTATGCTTAAAATAAAATAATAGGTAAAAATAACCATAAATAAAGTGATCATCCATTTTCAGAGATATACCAATCCAAAAAAAAAAAAAAGAATTCCAGAAAGAGAAACTGAGGTCAGAAGCAATGCCTGGGCTGTGTTGCCCAGGCAGATGGGCAACATTGTCAATAGGCAGCTATAGCTCTTATCTTGAGAGAATGGGGTCATATTTACTGGCGGGTTTACTTTTCTGTCATCCTCATCCTGATGATAAGCAATTTCTGATTTAAAAAACACCGCTGATAGCAGGGATGGCCAATTTATCTATTGTCTTGACCAAAAAACAGCCCATATTCCCTGACATAGTTGTCTCTCTAGCTTAGCGTCTTTAGGAAAGAGACTTATGATAAAATAGGAAGGAGTATGCCCTAAGGACCATGGAATAGGTTTTGCAGGCTGTAAACTGCACGGTCCCCAGGGAGTGCTACTCACAGTGGAAACTCACTTAATGGAGCCCCTGGAGTTGTGTAGTGTACAACCTGTGTAACTGTACACGGCAGACCCCCCTGCTTCCACCAATGACACCAACCATATGAACTGAATAACAAATGGCACTATTGGAGCCTTCTCACTTCTCACTGTTTGAGGTACATTTGCAGACAGAATATTAAGATTATAGTTAGACACAAGCTCTGAAAAGAAGAAATGAAGCATTGACATAAAGGAGGGGAAAAAAAAAAAGCAAGAGCTGTCTCTGAGTTTGCATTGTCTTGAATGTTCACAGCCTCCTGTCGCCTTTCTAGGAAGTGCCCCCGTTTGTCGCTGGGGTTTTACAGCCAATTGGGGAACTAGTTGAAAAACCCTGGATAGAAATAGAAACTCAACAAGAAGTGAAACCAAGCTCCATCCAAGAATGAAACCACAACCGATCACATGAGATGCCCATGTCATCACCTGGCCCATGAACAGGGGAGCAGATATATTGATGATCTGGTCCAGCCACCAGACAGCTGCATTCATCCCTGTAAGTGACAGGAGGGAAACACTGCAACTCAGTGCATGAGTCTCTCCTCCTGGTGAATTTAATGTCGTGTATTTGCTAGATTTGTGAGCCCGCACTGGGTGAATGGCAGTGAAAACAGGAAAGATCCCTTTTAGTCTGACTCTAGATTAATCATAGGATTTTCAACCTGGAAAAGACCTTTGAGATCAGTTCTGTTGGAATTTGAACAGTTAACCAATGAGTAAACTGAGGGCTAGAGAGGTTAGGTAACTTGGAGTTATTCCAACTCCTGTCTCAGCACTCTTTCTATCACATCCCACTGTCCGAACAACAACAGTATTAATAGCCATTATTATGACTAACACGTTGACAGGGCAGAGAGGGAAATAGCAGGGGACAAAGGAAAGAAATAGTTGAATACTCTTTGCCACACGCATAGTTCTAAGCCTTCTACACATATTCATCTCACTCAATCCTCGCAACAACTCTAAGGGGTCCGTAGTATCTCCCTTTTACAAATTAAGAAACTGAGACATAAAGAAGTGAAATTAATTAAGGTCACAGGGAAGGTAAATGGTGGAGCTGAGATTCAAACCTAGGCAGTCTGACCCTAAAGCTTATTCTCTTAACTATTCCACCATCATTAAAGAACATATTTACAAGATGATTTTTAAAATTAGAATAAACCTCAGATCTGAATCTGTGCTTTATTTTAGAGTTCTTTAAAATTAATTAACAGCAAGCAGGAAGATTTTCTTTTACCCAGAGACAGGACACTTTCAACACCATGTCACCTGGCTTGTACCCACATAGCTGTTTTATTTTGGGTGTTGTTATTTAAGCCACAGTACATCCAAATAAGTGTAGTTTAGAAGAAAACATGATTATAAGGGGCTTCTACACTTTGTAAGGAGTATATTTTAATAGACTCCTCTGTAATAGCTTCCTTTATCTTGGCTATCAACTCTCATGAATGTTTTCTAGCCAAGAGTAGCAACTGCACAAATATAGGGTAAGATAAGATCTCCTGCTTTAGTTTGGCAATTTGAATATCTCACAGTGAAAATGATCCAAGTTTTATAAATGGAAGAAAAAATAAAAAGATGCCAGATTCTTCCATTTAGCTCCATTATTGAAAAAAATGATTCTACCTCTCATTACTAGTGATTAGGTGATAATCAAGTCACACTTGGGGATGAATTTTCTGGGGAAAGTAGAAGCTTATCACAGACAAAAATTAAGAAATCTTTTAATTCACTTATTTTTCAAATCTAAAATGACCAAAGAACCTCTGTAATATATTCAGAGGGATTTCTCTCCCAAAAGTATGGTCTATATATCCTTTTGATAATAAAAGTCTCATCCATTTCTTACATGCTTCCCATGTGCAGACATAATCCTGTATGTCACATAATCCTTCCCAAAAATGAGCTGGCGGCAAGGTGGGGGGGTTGTCATAATTTCTCTCATTCTACAGATGAGGAAAGTAAAGTCTAGAGAAGTTAAGTAACTTGCAGCTGGTAAGAGCCATGGCTGGTTTTAGCTGCATTCAAATGCAGGTCTCTTTGACTCCAAATACCTTCTATTAAAGGCTACTTTCCTGCCTTTCTCGGAGCGCTAATTGTCTCATCAACTCTGTTCACTAAATCAGGCCTACCTCTCAGCAGATTCGAGAACCTGTGACGCCCTGTTATATCCACAGCTCACCAGCCAGCTGGCCTCTGTTGTCACCTGTGAGGCTTACAATCCAGTCCTTCTGAATGGTGTTGGTCAGTGCTGTGCTGGCCAGGTTCGCCAGGGCTGCCAGGGTGATCACAGCTGTGAAGCAGACCACTGAAGGAAGGAGGGTAAACGGAGTTTGGAACCCAGGGATAGACTTTCTCAGCCCATTGTAATACATACAGTTACTTATCTGACAGTTTGAAGAGCATTTAAATGAACCCAAAGACTTTTGAGAGAAAGAGGTTCAATGCAGGTTTGAAGCCAAATGTTGTTGTATTTATTCTCAGCGTTTTCTTCTTCCCACCCCAGTAGCACCAGATCCGGTGCTAATTTGTACCTTGCAGACAGAGACTGCTGTTCTACTGCCTTCATGACTGTGAGATTTAGACTCTGATTAACAAATTAGGGGTAAGGAGAGTACTGGTGAAAGATTAGCCAGATCCCAGATCAGTGAGCAGGGCCATCCAGAGATGACTCACTGAAGGGCATTCTGGTCTTGCCTGTGACATTCACTCTCACAGCACAGGGGGGAGATGGCAGACACTCACAGTGAACCAGCCTTGCCATACTTGCTCCAGGTCCCTTCTGTATGAGAACACAAGCATCAGGACCGCACAGCCGGTGGTGATAGAGGCATTCTGAGTGAAGAGCAAGACATGACCAACTGCAAAGGGAGACAATATTTATTCTTGGTTTTAAGAGACAGGTTACAATTACATCATCATTTAATGCAGAGTAACTGCAGTTGACCAAACCCCTGTGCCAACCAGGGTTATCATTCCCATCAGCAATCATAGGCTGAGTAGGAAGCAAAGAGCAGGCTTGTGTGCTCACTAAAGGCAAAGCCTTTACAACCAGAAGAAGAAGAAAAAAAAGCTGGGTTTTGCAAGCAAATGAAAACATGCTTTGAGAGTAAGACGATATGAAAAGCAGGATATTAGATAAATCAAAGCACTTACATTTTTCTACTGATATATCACACTCTTCTTTAATTTGTGACTGAAGTTATCAATATGGCCTAAGGACCAACAGTCCAGATTTTAAATAAGTTAGCCTTTTCAGTGCTGTGCTTTCAGAGAATGCCTTGCCCAACCTCCTAGGTGAAATGAAAACAATCAGGCTGACTGGTAATCAAAAGACTTGGAAAAACTTAGGAAATCCTACATTCTTCTTGGGTAAAGGAAGGTTAAAGAGATATTAGAGGGAAAAGCTAAAAATGGATTGCCATTTGAACAAATAAGTCTCCAGATAGTAATTCCCAGTTTAGACAGATTACTTGGTATAAAAGTTATCTTTTACACATAGAAATTGTCTTTAATAGAAATTACATAAGTATATTATACATAGGTAATACCAGAGTATTAAAATGAAACATGTTTTTAGGAATTTAATATTAAAAATCTGTGATGGATAAATATCTAAAAACTACAATAAAATATTTTAAATATAGTACCGGAGACAGAAATGACAGAAAGCTGGATACCACTTTTTCTAGTTTTTAAAATTTATGCCCTGTCATTATTAAGTTCATATCTGTATTTTATTTCACTAAGTAAACCAAAAAAGCTAGTGAAGTCATAATTTACCATATCCTTATATATGTATTACCTTTTTTTCTTGGTTTCCTGTTGATCCAATCACCAATTAATACCCTAAATATTAATACAGATCCAGCTACCACTAAGCCAAACACTGCTATTAGTAGAAGATTGTATCCATATAATTTTATCAGGACCACAGATATGGCAAAGTGCCACATTCAGTCTCCCTGCAAGGCAGTAGAAGCAAAGCATGTTTTAATCATTGACCTAAAAGATGGAACAAAGTTAAACTCCAGAAAGATGCATTTCTCTCAAATGACATGTAATATGCAGAATTTAAAACCAGGATGTCCAAAGTTACACTTTTATGTAGTACAAGTATAACATTTTTTTTTTTTTTTGCGGTAGGCGGGCCTCTCACTGTTGTGGCCTCTCCCGTTGCGGAGCACAGGCCCCGGACGCACAGGCTCAGCGGCCATGGCTCACGGGCCCAGCCACTCCGCGGCATGTGGGATCTTCCTGGACCGGGGCACGAACCCGCGTCCCCTGCATCGGCAGGCAGACTCTCAGCCACTGCGCCACCAGGGAAGACCATCATTTTTAATGCAATACAATTATACTTTAAAAAACTGAACAGAATGTTATTTTAAAATCTTAAAACACCAAAAAGTCAAGAAGCCCAGGAGAGGATGTCAGATGAACACTTGGAGAACATGAGAAGCCCAAGAATTAAGCCTAGGTTACCCTGAGGTATCTGCTGATTCAGAAGAAACAACTGTGAAACAGAACTGCAGTTTTAGCAGCCTCAGAAAGTCAGAAGATGGAAGTCTATGCTCACCAAAGACAAAGATAAAAATAGTTCTTACTTTAGGCTGAGCTATAACTCCACCCTTAGGGTAAGTCAGAGTAAACTACAAGTAAGCTAACCATTGCACGGACTTGTAGTCCAGCTTTACCTCATCTGATGACCCAGAAAACCTCAAGCCTTGAGCTTGAATTAAACTGGTTCCAAATGGCAACTGCTCACTATGCATCTGGGAGAAGCATTAAAATCCTCTCTAAAAGAAAATACTATCATCTTAGGCTTCAAAATACTTCTACAATAATTTTATTTTTAATTTGTTTTTTGGTATGTTTAATATTTATTATAATAATTTTAAAACACAATGCCCAGCACACAGTCAAAGATAACCAGTCATATAAGGAAATGAAACACTATGAGCAAAATCTACAATAAATAACATACAATAGAAACAGACCTATTGAGACTTCAGATATTTAAATTACCAGACACAGGCTGTAAAATAATAATGCTTACTCTATTTAAAGAAATAAATGCCAATTCTGACAATCTGAGCAGGGAATTGGAAACTGTAAAAAATGATGTGGTCAGTTTGAAAAAGAACTAAAGAGAAATTCTAGGACTGAAAAATATAGCAATAGAGATTAAAATTTAAAATTCAATTGATAGGTTCAATAGGAGGTTATAATTAAAGAAAAATTAGTTAACCGTAGATATGTATGAAGAAAAACCCACAATAAAACACAGAAAGACAAACTGAGGGAAACATGGTAGGAACAAAAATGAAAAAGGAGAAAAAGAAACATATAACAGGCCAGACAAATAGAAAACACAAAATAACATGGTAGATTTAGCGTAAATATATCATAAGCTACCAATAAGTATAAATAAATTAAATGTTCAAATTAGAGGATAAAGAGTGACAAATTGGATTCAAAAATACAGCTAGATGCTATTTACAAGAGACACATTAAAACAAAAGAATAAGAAAGATTGAAGAAAATGACAGATAATTAACTGAAAAGAATCCATGTCACTGAATTGATACAAAAGTAGGCTTTAAGGCAAAAAAAGATTACTGGAAATAAAGAGAATCATTTCATAATGATAAAGCCTTAATTAATCAGGAAGATATAAAAATTCCAATTTTGTATGTACCTAATAACAAGGGCTCAAAATATATGGCTCAAAAATCTGTAGAGTTAAAAGAAGAAATGGACAATCATTGTGGGAGATTTTAACTCACCATCTCCCTCTTGGTAACTGATAGAATAAACAAAAAATATAAATATATAGTAAGAATATACACTTATATATATCTTATATGTTATATATGTGTGTGTGTTCTACGTAAAGGTTACATAAAAACCAGTGTACTTGACAACTTTAGAATACACATGCTTTTTAAGCACATGAAACATTTTTACAAATCAACAAAATGACCAGATAATGGATCTTAGAGCAAATCTTATTTTCAAAATACTGAACCATACAGAGAATGTTCTCTGACTTCAAGGCAATTAAGCTAAAATCAATAAGAAAGAAAATCAGAAATTCCTCATATGTTTGTAAATTAAGGAATTCATTTCTAAATAATCCATAGGTCAAGCTGGCAATCAGAAAGGACATTATAAAATATTTCAAACAGAGTATATCAACTTGTCAGATGCTATTGATACACTGTTTAAAGAGAAATTTATAGTTTAAAATGCATATATTAGAAAAGAAAGGCTGAGTTTAATGAGCTAAGTATCTATAGTAAAAAGTTAGAAAAGGAACAGCAAATTAAACCCAAAGAAAATAGAAGAAAAGCAATAATAAAGGTAAGAGAAGAAATCAATGAACTAGGAAAATGAACATACAATAGAAAAGCTTAATAAAGCCAAAATCTGGCTCTTTGGAAAAAGTAATAAAATAAACTGTGGTTTATTATGCAATGAAATACTACACAGCAATAAAAAGTAGCAACCCAGGGCTGTTTGCAAAAACATGGGATTACATACATAATGTTGAGCAAAAGAAGCAAGATAAAATAGAATATATACGGTAGAACTTCATTTATGGGAAGTTCAAACTAAACTTGAAATTAACTCAACTATATCATTTAGGGATGCCTACATCAGTGGTGAAACTATAAACAAAAGCAAGGAAGTAAATGCCAGAAAAGTGGGGCTCCTGGCTGCTTCCCTTTGTGAGGAAGCGGTATAATTGAGAAGGACCCTATGAGGGACTTCTTGGGTGCTGGCTACATCCTAGCTTTTGACTTGAGTGGTGGTTTCATGTATTCACTTTATAAGTATTTGTTATAATTGTTCCATATATATATGGATATATATACATGATGCACTTTCCTCTATTTGTGCTAGAGTTTGTAATTCAAAACATTTTTTAACAAAAATATACACACATTTTGCATCAGTTATTTCGAGACATTCTAATTGTCTATTACAGTTCTCTTAACCATTCAAAATATATTAATTTCATTTTGATTCATCTTACCCGTATCGATAAGGCACAGCTTACATAAATCAAAAATCTTGGACTGATGAGGTAGGTCAAAGTTGCTCCTAAAACACATATTTCCAAATGATAAACATTATGAAATAGTAAAAAAAAAAAATTATATATATATGTATTTTTTTTACTATTTCACAATGTTTATCATTTGGAAATATGTGTTTATATTTCTTTAAAGCAAATTTTGCCTGTTAACTCAGAGAAAGTGAAATCCTGTTTGGCATGAGTTTGCTTTCAGACACTAGCCTGGTGCGAAATAAAAACACAGGCAACAGAAAAGCACATGGTTTTGTTCAACAAGTGAGAGGATTCTCAGGGTTACTGCTTTGTTTTCCTTTGACTTATTTGCCATTGAGTGACCACTAGGGAAATATTTAACCATATCCCTTTTCTCGCGAAAATCCAGAGGCTGGGGTGTAAAGTACCAAGTCAGAGAGAGTAGGAAGTGGGGAGGATGAAGCAAGTGCAGGGGAGATCCCTTCTTTCCAGAAAGAATAGGAAAGAGAGGCCAATCATTAAAGCCACTGGGCTCCTCTGTGGATGCCCAGCTGCAGGGGCCTCATCTCTGCAGGGGCCTTTCAAACACACCCACTACACCTGCTGAGCTGTGGGTCTGTCTCAGCTCAGGAACCCTCTCCTGCTTCCCTCCTGCCCATCTTGACCATCATTCTTTATTCTCACCTTTCTGACACCCTCACCAAAATAGCACCTGATCCCCATCTGTGCCAGCCACTGACGTCCCAGTCTTTCTGGTCTCTCGCTGCAACCTCCAGTGTGTCTTAGAGAGCCCTGCTAAAGCCCTTTTCATCAGCTCCCACCACCCTCCACCTACCTGCATTGCTATAACTTCTATACAGGCTACCACCAATTTAAACAACCCTCCTCCAGAATAGCCCTGATATAGTAACAAGAATTCCTTGCTTCCTTCCTTCCGTCCTTCCTTCCTTCCTCCCTTCCTCCCTCCCTCCATTCCGTCCCTCCTTCCCGCCAGCCCTCTTTTATGTATTCACACATTCAAAATTTAATGAGCATCTACTATCTTTCAGGTATTCTGCCAGGCACTAGAGATAAAGTGGTAAAAAAAAGTTAGGGTTCTCACTCTTCTGTTATCCAGGGATAACAAACAACAGACAATGACTTATAACCTAGTGTGATGAGTTTCCTGTTAGGCGGGGGTGGGTATCACCCAGTCACTCCACAAGCCAGTCATGGAGGAACTATGGCAGGTCGCTTAGGAGGCTTTCTGGAACCCAAAGGGCAACAGAAGGCACTGAGGAAGGCTGTCAAAGTTGGACATACCATCTCCTGACACAGGAGCACCACCCAGCCACGAAGCTCAGTGCTGGAAAACTAGTGCCTTGGGTCCTTCACATGTGCAGATATCACCAACCCTGTGGCCTTTCCCCAGGTGCACCTCCACTCTTCACCACCTCAGCAATGCCTGAGGCATCAGCACTTTGCTATCCACATCACAGCCCAGCAATGGACAAATCTTCCAGTGACGGTTACTGCACTGAAGAGCAGGGTCTTTGGCTGGTAGCCCAGTCTGCTCTAGGCCGGCCCTACTGGCCCCCAGCTACTAGCAAGAATTTGTTGCGAGCTGGCCCCTCACATCAGGAATTCTCTGGATTGTTATTCGATCTTCCATCTGGCCCAGTGAGAGGAGAGGTTCTGGCCGGGGGTACATTACTCGCCATTGGCTGATCTCCCTTCAAATACGTTATCACTAAACATAAGCGGGGCCTTAGGCTGCCCACCCTCACACTGTGTTTTTCTCGTCCATTTACTTTCCTACTTTCCTGATTTCTCTTCTCTCTTGGAACATTTCCCACCCTCACTCTGCGCTGATAGCCTGTTTGCTAAGCCACTAAAGATACAAAAGCAGTGGAAGAGGACTTCCTTCACTTCCCACCATTACACCTTCCCACCTGCCCACACCTGTGGCTCCACCTTTACCTCCTGTTTCTATGGGCGCCCAGCAAAGCCACTCCTCACCACACCTCTCTCTCCCATCCTCCAGGACATTGATCCTTTTTTTTTTTTAAGTGATGTGCCCTTACTATATTTAAGTTAAAGAGAAATGTTTCAGACTTCCCTGGTGGCATGGTGGTTAAGAATCCGCCTGCCAATTTAGGGGACCCAGGTTCAATCCCTGGTCCAGGAAGATCCCACATGCCACGGAGCAGCTAAGCCCGTGTGCCACAACTACTAAGCCTGCGCTCTAGAGCCTGCGAGCCACAATTACTGAGCCCGCATGCTGCAACTACTGAAGCCTGTGCACTTAGAGCTCCACAACAAGAGAAGCCACCGCAGTGAGAAGCTCGTGCACCACAACCAAGAGTAGCCCCCGCTCGCCACAACTAGAGAAAGCCTGTGCACAGCAATGAAGACCCAGTGCAGCCAAAAATAAATAAATAAGAATGCAAAAAAAGAGAGAAATGTTTCATATAAAACACTGGAGAGAATCACTCAAAATATTTATCCTAAGCATTAAATCTAAGTTTGGAGGTAGAATAGTCACGTGGCTTCTATCAGCAATGCGACGTCTCCCAGGGGTCACCGCAGGGAGACAGGCAAGCCATAGGCTACAGTGCAGCCCCAATAAGATACTTGAGTCAGGGACCCTGGGAGGGGGGATGGGGTTGGTGCTGGTTGACATAGTAGAGGAAAGGGGGCTCTTGGGCCTGCTCCAAGCCAGCCCTGCCACAGAGCCCTGGTGTAGCAGTCAGTGTCACAGTCAGCCACATCCAGAAGGTACCCAGAAACAGGGGACAGCCAGCCATGATATACCTGAGCACAATGCCAGCCATTAACACCAAATGCTAAATCATCAGACAAATGTGCCATTGTGGTCTTGAGGGACATTTGGACACGCAAAGACCTTCTGGCCCAGGCCAGGCAAGGCTATGACTGCCTCCCAAGGACACATGACTACGGCTCCCAGTGATGGTTAGGTGGCTATTATTGGTTTGGGGATTCATTTTAATCCATCTACAATGAGTGTGCAGCATTCTTTCTAAAAGAAAGCCTACTTTGGGGCCAAGGGCTAGGGAAGAGGACAGGAGGGAACTCTAGTTAGGACTATTACTTGCTCTGATCAGGACTTCCATTTAAACAGCCCAGATGTCGAGATTATCTTATATTGGCCTCCCACAGGTTGGGGAGAAAGTAGAAGTTAGAACAATTGCTGAAAGCTTCTGGTTTTCTCTTTATTAAGGCTGATGACTCAGACTGAATTGGGGCTTCTTGCAAGAGGCAAGCACATCTTTCTTACACAAGTGAGAGAACATGTAACTTACCTATCACAAAGCCTTGCAAAGAGAGGACGCTAGATCAACTGGCTAAAAATAGGATGAGCGGTAGTATATATTCTATCCTGCTGCCTAATGTCCATCACAATGAGGACAAGCTTTAAAAGCAAACTGTATATTGAAATGTATTATAAAACTTGAAAGTGAAACAAAAGATAGATTTCAAGGATGGTTAGAGTTTCTATTTCACTGGACTAAAGAGACCCTGTCCAGGAAGACAAGAAAGCTAAAGTCTCTTTTGGGCACCATTTACTTTCCTGTTAAACAGCAACAGGATATAGTGAAGAATGAATTTTGGTTCTACTTTCATTTAAAATCATTTCTGTTACCTAGTAAAGCAGAACCATATCCTCTCTAGAGAAAAAGAACATATGTTTAACAAATGGGAAATAGCTGCCATTTCTCCTTTTTCTTGTTAACAGAACGTCAATCTTGCTCTGGGAGACAGTGCATCCCTAGCCCAGGGGATGAATCACAACTGATGTAAGTCACTTATTGTGATGGCATTTCCCAGACCCCCTGTAGCTAGGATTGTCCTCTGACTGTTCTAGCCACTGAGGTGGAAGGAGAAGTCTCCTGGGGGCTTCTGGGAAAGATTTTGCTTTCTTTTTCTTTTTTTGCCAACATCTATTATTTATTTTTTTTAATTATACACATACTAACAGGTGTGAGATGATATCTCTTTGTGGGTTTTTTTTTTTGAAGTATAGTTGATTTACAATATTTCAGGTATACAGCAAAGTGATTCAGCTACATATACATATATATGTATATATATATATTCTTTCTCAGATTCTTTTCCATTATAGCTTATTATAAGATACTGAATATAGTTCCCTGTGCTACTCAGTAGGTCCTTGCTGTTTATCTACCTTCTATTTAGTAGTGTGTATCTGTTTATCTCAAATTCCAAATTTATCCCTCCCCCCAACCCCAAGATTTTGCTTTCTGATAAAAGAAGCAAGTGCAAGAGGAGAGCTTGCTTTTGCTCTTCCCCACCCACTGCTTTGCCTTTGACTGTGGCTGTGATGTCTAGAGCTGTAGCAGCGGCCTCGCAGTCATAAACTGACACTGTCAGAAGCCAGTGGGCTGAGGGCGACAAGGCAGATGGGAAGAACAGCCGGGGCCTTGAAGGCATCACTCAATTGCTGAAACAACCCTGACTGGATAACTTGTACACTTCTTGTTTAGTAAGTAATGAAGGTTCTTTGAGATTCAGACCTTGCCAGTTGAGTTTTCTTTTGCTTGCAGCCAGAAACATTTCCAACTGATACACAGACCTCTAATGACTGGTTCAATGACTGCCCATATACCCAGTACCGAAATTTCACTATTGCTAATGTGTACCATATTTGCTTTATCTCTGTGTGTATGTGTATTTTCAATATATGTTGAAATTAAGTTGTCGATATCATAACTTACCCCTTCAGCACCTATCTCCTAAAAGTAGTCACATTTCCTTTCATGACTACAAGGCCATTCTCTCTCCTAAAAATATTACTAATTCTCTGATAGTATCTGAGAGCTAGTCCATATTCAGTTTCCTTTATTATCCCCCAAACATCTTTTTGTAGTTGGCAAAAACTTCCATTTAAATGGTACAAATGGGACTTGGGGTTTTGTTTTACTTTTTCTTCTTCTTTGAATCAAAAAGAAAGATCGGGACTTCCCTCATGGTGCACTGGTTAACAATCTGCCTGCCAATGCAGGGGACACACATTCAAGCCCTGGTCCAGGAAGATACCACATGCCGCAGAGCAACTAAGCCCGTGTGCCACAATTACTGAAGCCTGTGCACCTAGAGTCTGTGCTCCGCAACAAGAAACAATGAGAAGCCCGCGCACCGCAACGAAGCATAGCCCCCACTCATCTCAACTAGAGAAAGCCCGCGTGCAGCAACGAAGACCCAATGCAGCCAAAAATAAATAATTAATTTTTTAAAAAGATTAATTTAAAATATATATATAAAAAATAAATTAAAAAAAAAAAAAGAAAGGTTCATCACCCCCTCCTCCTGCCACGACAGAGTTTCATTCTTCAGCCCGTGATAGCTTCTGAGCTCAGGAGAGCCTGGCAAGACTTGAATAAAGCTTTGGAATTAAGACTGTAACAAATCACCTCAGCCATACATCCTTAAAAAGCGTTGTAAGAATTCCCATTTGGAAACTTATTTGGGCTTGGGTTCCTGGTTCCTAATGTTCTTATCGATCAGACTTTGAGTCAAAGGACTATGGACACGAGTGTGGAGTCAAGCTCTCTGTGCGGCAGGCTGCTCTGATTTGGGGACCTAACTTTATCCCCCTCCCCAAATGACCCTCCACATCCCACTCCACAATTTACATGTAACAGTGGGACAAAATGAACAGGGGATGGCATTTTTTACCCCCAGTTGTAGTAATTACAATACTAATTGTGTATTTGAACTACTCAACCTCCTTTATAGTCGACACTCCTTATAAACATAATTAGGAAAAAATTCAGATGCACCCACACTCTGAGAGAGATGGGTAAACAAAGCTAATTGTTTTGTGACATGTAAATTAATGAAATCAACAGTGGTTTTTGCAGAACATTGTTGCGTAAAGGACAAATGCTGCTTGATTACCTTTGTTTATTTTTTTAACCTCCAATTTTACTTAATTAAAACCATTATGGGAGATTGGTTCAAGATGGCAGAGTAGAAGGACGTGTACTCACTCCCTCTTGCAAGAGCACCGGAATCACAACTAACTGCTGAACAATCATCAACAGGAAGACACTGGAACTCACCAAATAAGGTACCCCACATCCAAAGACAAAAGAGAAGCCACAGTGAGATGGTAAGAGGGGCGCAATCACAATAAAATGGAATCCCATAATTGCTGGGTGGGTGATTCACAAACTGGAGAACACTTATACCACAGTAGTCCACCCACTAGAGTGAAGGTTCTGAGCCCCACATCAGGCTTCCTGGGGGAGCATGGGGGTCTGGCAGTGGGAGAAGGAATTCCTAGAGAATCAGACTTTGAAGGCTAGTGGGATTTGATTGCAGAACTTCGACAGGACTGGGGGAAACAGAGATTCCACTCTTGGAGGGCACACGCAAAGTAGTGTGTGCATCGGGACCCAGGGGAAGGAGCAGTGACTCCATAGGACACTGAACTAGACCTATCTGCTAGTGTTGGAGGGTCCCCTGCAGAGGTGGGGGGTGGCTGTGGCTCACTGTGAGGAAAAGGACACTGGCAGCAAAAGTTCTGGGAAGTACTCCTTGTTGTAAGCCCTCCCAGAGTCCGCCATTAGCCTCACCAAAGAGCCCAGGTAGGCTCCAGTGTTGGGTAGCCTCGGGTCAAACAACCAACAGGGAGGGAACCCAGCCCCACCCATGAGCAGTCAAGCAGATTAAAGTTTTACTGAGCTCTGCCCACCAGAGCAACACCCAGCTCTACCCACCACCAGTCCCCACATCAGGCAACTTGCACAAGCCTCTTAGATAGCCTCATCCACCAGAGGGCAGACAGCAGAAGCAAGAAGAACTACAGTCCTGCAACCTGTGGAACAAAAACCACATCCACAGAAAGAGAGACAAGATGAAAAGGCACAGGGCTACGTACCAGATAAAGGAACAAGGTAAAACCCCAGAAAAACAACTAAATGAAGTGGAGAGAAGCAACCTTCCAGAAAAAGAATTCAGAATAATGATAGCAAAGATGATCCAGGACCTCAGAAAAAGAATGGAGGCAAAGATCAAGAAGATGCAAGAAATGTTTAACAAAGACCTAGAAGAATTAAAGAACAAACAAACAGAGATGAACAATACAATAACTTAAATGAAAAATACAATAGAAGGAATCAATAGCACAATAACTGGGGCAGAAGAACAGATAAGTGACCTGGAAGACTGAATGGTGGAATTCACTGCCATGGAACAGAATAAAGAAAAAAGAATGAAAAGAAATGTAGACAGCTTAAGAGACCTCTGGAACAACATTAAACACAACAACATTTGCATTATAGGAGTCCCAGAAGGAGAAGAGAGAGAGAAAGGACCCGAGAAAATATTTGGAGAGATTATAGTCAAAAACTTCCCTAACATGGGAAAGGAAATAGCCACCCAAGCCCAGGAAGTGCAGAGAGTCCCAGGCAGGATAAACCCAAGGAGAAACACGCTGAGACACATAGTAATTAAATTGACAAAAATTAAAGACAAAGAAAAATTATTGAAAGCAACAAGGGAAAAATGACAAATAATATACAAGGGAACTCCCATAAGGTTAACAGCTGATTTCTCAGCTGAAACTCTATAAGCCAGAAGGGAGTGCCATGATATATTTAAAGTGATGAAAGGGAAGAACCTACAACCAAGATTACTCTACCGGCAAGGATCTCATTCAGATTCGACGGAGAAATCAAAAGCTTTACAGGGAAGCAAATGCTAAGAGAATTCAGCACCACCAAACCATCTCTCCAAGAAATGCTAAAGGAACTTCTCTAAATGGGAAACACAAGAGAAGAAAAGCACCTATAAAAACAAGCCCATAACAATTAAGAAAATGGTCATAGGAACATACATATCGATAATTACCTTCAACGTGAACGGATTAAATGCTCCAACCAAAAGATACAGGTTCGCTGAATGGATACAAAAACAACACCCATATATATGCTGTCTACAAGACACCCACTTCAGACCTAGGGACACATACAGACTGAAAGTGAGGGGATGGAAAAAGCTATTCCATGCAAATGGAAGTCAAAAAGAAAGCTGGAGTAGCAATACTCATATCAGATAAAATAGACTTTAAAATAAAGAATGTTACAAGAGAAAGGAGGGTCACTACATAATGATCAAGGGATCAATCCAAAAAGAAGATATAACAATTATAAATATATATGCACCCAACATAGGAGCACCTCAATACATAAGGCAACTGCTAACAGCTATAAAAGAGGAAATCGACAGTAACACAAAAATAGTGGGGGACCTTAACACCTCACTTACACCAATGGAGAGATCATCCAAAATGAAAATTAATAAGGAAACACAAGCTTTAAATGACACAATAGACCAGCTAGATTTAATTGATATTTATAGGACATTCCATCCAAAAACAGCAGATTACACTTTCTTCTCAAGTGCACATGGAATGTTCTCCAGGGTAGATCACATCTTGGGTCACAAATCAAACTTCAGTAAATTTAAGAAAATTGAAATCATATCAAGCATCTTTTCTGACCACAATGCTATGAGATTATAAATGAATTACAGGGAAAAAAGCATCACAAACACATGGAGGCTAAACAATACGTTACTAAATAACCAAGAGATCACTGAAGAAATCAAAGAGGAAATGAAAAACTACCTAGAGACAAATTACAATGAAAACATGATGATCCAAAACCTATGGGAGGCAGCAAAAGCAGTTCTAAGAGGGAAGTTCATAGCAACACAAGCCTACCTCAAGAAACAAGAAAAATCTCAAATAAACAATCTAACCTTACACCTAAAGGAACTAGAGAAAGAAGAACAAACAAAACCCAAAGTTAGCAGAAGGAAAGAAATCATAAAGATCAGAGCAGAAGTAAATGAAATAGAAACAAAGAAAATAATACCAAAGATCAATAAAACTAAAAGCTTGTTCTCTGAGAAGATAAACAAAATTGATAAACCATTAGCCAGACTCATTAAGAAAAAGAGGGAGAGGACTCAAATCAGTAAAGTTAGAAACGAAAAAGGAGAAGTTACAACAGACACCACAGAATACAAACCATCCTGAGAGACTACTACAAGCAACTCTGTGCCAATAAATTGGACAGCCTGGAAGAAATGGACAAATTCTTAGAAAGGTATAACCTTCCAAGACTGAACCAGGAAGAAATAGAAAATATGAACAGACAAATCACAAGTAATAAAATTGCAACTGTGATTAAAAATCTTCCAACAAAAAAAAGTCCAGGACCAGATGGCTTCACAGGTGAATTGTATCAAACATTTAGAGAAGACCTAACACCGATCCTTCTCAAATTCTTCCAAAAGATTACAGAGGAAGGAACACTCCCAGACTCATTCTATGAGGCCATCATCACCCTGATACCAAAATCAGACAAAGACACTACAAAAAAGGAAAATTACAGACCAGTATCACTAATGAATATAGATGCAAAAATACTAGCAAACAGAATCCAACAACACATTAAAAGGATCATACACCATGATCAAGTGGGATTTATCCCAGGGATGCAAGAATTCTTCAATATACGCAAATCAATCAACGTGATACACCATATTAACAAACTGAAGAAGAAAAACCATATGATCATCTCAATAGATGCAGAAAACGCTTTTGACAAAATTCAACACCAATTTATGATAAAAACCCTCCAGAAAGTGGGCATAGAGGGAACCTGCCTCAACATAATAAAGGCCATATATGACAAACCCACAGCAAACATCATTCTCAATGGTGAAAAACTGAAAGCATTTCCTCTAAGATCAGGAACAAGACAAGGATATCCACTCTCGCCATTATTATTCAACATAGTTTTGGAAGTCCTAGCCACGGCAATCAGAGAAGTAAAAGAAATAAAAAGAATACAAATTGGAAAAAAAGTAAAACTGTCACTGTTTGCAGATGACATGATACTATACATGGAGAAAGACACCACCAGAAAACTACTAGAGCTAATCAATGAATTTGGTAAAGTTGCGGGAAACAAAATTAATGCCCAGAAACCTCTTGCATTCCTATACACTAATGATGAAAAATCTGAAAGAGAAATTAGGGAAATACTCCCATTTACCATTGCAACAAAAAGAATAAAATACCTAGGAATAAACCTACTTAGGGAGACAAAAGACCTGTATGCAGAAAACTATAAGACACTGATGAAAGAAATTAAAGATGATACAAACAGATGGAGAGATATACCATATCCTTGGATTGGAAGAATCAACATTGTGAAAATGACTATACCACCCAAAGCAATCTACAGATTCAATGCAATCCCTATCAAATTACCAACGGCATTTTTTACAGAACTAGAACAAAAAAATCTTAAAGTATTTATGGAGACACAAAAGACCCCAAATAGCCAAAGCAGTCTTGAGGGAAAAAAAAGGAGATGGAGGAATCAGACTCCCTGACTTCAGACTATACTACAAAGCTACAGTAATCAAGACAATATGGTACTGGCACAAAAACAGAAATATAGATCAATGGAACAGGCTAGGAAACCCAGAGATAAACCCACACACCTATGGTCAACTAATCTATGACAAAGGAGGCAAGGATATACAATGGAGAAAAGACAGTCTCTTCAGTAAGTGGTGCTGGGAGAACTGGACAGCTACATGTAAAAGAATGAAATTAGAACACTCCCTAACACCACACACAAAAATAAACTCAAAATGGATTAGAGACCTAAATGTAAGACCGGACACTATAAAACTCTTAGAGGAAAACATAAGAAGAACCCTCTTTGACATAAATCACAGCAAGAACTTTTTTGATCCACCTCCTAGAGTAATGGAAATAAAAATAAACAAATGGGACCTAATGATACTTAAAAGCTTTTGCGCAGCAAAGGAAACCATAAACAAGACCAAAAGACAACCCTCAGAATGGGAGAAAATATTTGCAAACGAATCAATGGACAAAGGATGAATCTCCAAAATATATAAACAGTTCATGCAGCTCAATATTAAAAAGATAAATAACCCAATCAAAAACTGGGCAGAAGACCTAAATAGACATTTCTCCAAAGAATACATACAGTTGGCCAAGAAGCACATGAAAAAGCTGCTCAACATCACTAATTTTTAGAGAAATGCAAATGAGAACTACAGTGACGTATAACTTCACACCAGTTAGAATGGGCATCATGAGAAAATCTACAAACAACAAATGCTGGAGAGGGTGTGGAGAAAAGGGAACCCTCTTACATTGTTGGTGGGAATGTAAATTGATACAGCCACTATGGAGAACAGTATGGAGGTTTGTTAAAAAACTAAAAATAGAATTACCATATGATCTAGCAATCCCACTACTGCACATATACCCAGAGAAAACCATAATTCAAAAAGATACATGTACCCCAATGTTCACTGCAGCACTATTTACAATAGCCAGGTCATGGAAACAACCTAAATGCCCATTGACAGACGAATAGATAAAGAAGATGTGGTACATATATATAATGGAATATTAGCCATAAAAAGGAACGAAATTGGGTCATTTGTAGAGACGTGGATGGATCTAGAGACTGTCATACAGAGTGAAGTAAGCCAGAAAGAGAAAAACAAATATCATATACTAACTCATATATATGGAACCTAGAAAAATGGTACAGATGAACCGGTTTGCAGGGCAGAAATAGAGACAAAGATGTAGAGAACAAACGTGTAAACACCAGTGGGGGAAAGTGGCAGGGCGGGGTGGTGGTGTGATGAATTGGGAGACTGGGATTGACATATATACACTAATATGTATAAAATGGATAACTAATAAGAACCTGCTGTATATATATTTTTAAAAAGCGATTATGCTGAGAAGAACTTGACAGCTTCATATCACTGATGTCAATGCGGCAGTATTGCCTCCGCAGGGGCAATGTGCCCCCTTTCTCAAGTAGAGCTTACTAGAATATGTGTAACTGGAGACTTACCTAAACGACTCTTCTCTCTCTTCATCTGCCTGGTGCTTGCGGTTCTAGTCCCTTTCTCCTCATTTCCAGAATTTTCGGTGTCATTTAATTCTCCCACCATTACTACATGTCGGGAGAAAACGATTTCAAATAATGAAAAATAATTTTAACTGGTCATAAAGTGGTAGAAGTCAATGTGTTTTAACTTAATTCCATTGGATTCCTCAAAAGACATTAATATTTCATTCATTTTAACTGCAGAAAGTTAATTGTATAATCTGTTAGAAGGGCCTTATTACATATGAATAAAGTCATAGCAATTGCTTGTGAAAGTTAGAGGTTTATTATTAATGCTCAAAACCCATTATTCTGGGGGAAACATTCAGCCAGCTCTAATCAGAGACTCACAAACTTATTGCACCCGAAAAATGGTTAAAGATATATTTTGACTAAATTATCTGTATCACCATTCAACCCAGGAACAATGGTGTAAGTAGTTTCTCCCTCTTTAACATGTTATTTTTCCAACTTTTTCAAAAGGGCACATTTCTTAAGCTTGAAATAACTAACGCAAGTCATAAATAAAAGCTTTGTTATGTTTTCACAAACATATCCCCAAGAAACAAATGCTTGCTTCTGCTAATGACTATTTTACCTCTAAAAGGAGTGAAAGCAAGGAATTTCTAAAATTTTAACATTCTGCTTACCGAACATAGACAACAGGAATGTTTGGATGCCCCCACTGGACTCCCAGAGACCGTGTAGAAAGGATGAATCACAAAGCAGTGCCGTGAACAGCTTGGGAACCACATCCGGGCATTGCTACCATGGGCCACTTTGTGCAGAAAGTGTTAGACATGCAAATGTTTCCTGTGGGCTGTGGAAAGAGAGGCCAGCAGTTTCTGCCACCCGTGACCTCCCAGCACAGTGTGCTCTGACAAGGCCCTTCTGGGGCTGTAGCGTGCTGCACCTTGCCTCTCCTGCCTCAGCCTGGGCAAGGACAAGAGATGTCCAAAACACCCCTGTCGTAGAAAAACCTAGGACACACGCAGGAACATTCGTTAAGATTCTTTTTTGTTTTGATTTTTGTTTTGTTTTGATTTTGCTTTTGGAGGGGGGGGGGGTTGGCCAAACCACATGGCATATGGGATCTTAGTTCCCCAACCAGAGACGGAACCTGTGCCGCTGCAGTGGAAGCGCGGAGTCCTAACCACTGGACCGCCAAGGAATTCCATCGTTAAGATTCTTAAAGAAGACAGTTTGACTTTGTGCTTGGAAATATATCAGAAATCACTTAGAGGCAAACAAGAGCTGGCCCTCTGCAGAGTTGAGCAGCCACCCGTCTCCAGATGCCTCCATGCTTAAAGTGCTCTCTTGGGGCTGGGGCTTTCCAGGCCTTTCCAGGCAAGGCTGCCCAGCATCTTTCTCTTTCTCCCTCCAGGCTTTGAACCACTGATGCTCACCTGTGGTGTCTCATTCTCTCGGCAAACCGTGCTGGCTGGGCCCTGCACACATGAATCCTAGGAAAGGTTAATAGCAAGCCCAAGTTTGGGGATGGTCCTCTTGGATTGACTGACCCTCTTTCCAAGAGCGATGCCAACTTAACCAAAAGGATTCCATTTATAATGGGAATTTCAGGACTCAGTATTTTTTCTTGGGTTGAGGAGGGTGGGATCAGGGATGTTTCTTGTTCTTTGGTTCAGAATGGGTAACATTTAGTAGCAGCTGTGGCCCAGCAAAACCTCTTTTTTGTTATTTCTGTCCCAAGAACTTAGAGCAGCGTTCCCCAACCCCTGGACCATGGACCTGTACCGGTGCGCGGCCTTTTAGGAACCGGGCGGCACAGCAGGAGGTGAGCGGCGGGCCAGCGAGCGAAGCTTCACCTGCCGCTCCCCATTGCTCCCCATCGCTCGCATTACCGCCTGAACCATCCCCCACCCCCCACCCCCATCCATGGAAAACCTGTCTTCCACGAAACCGGTCTCTGGTGCCAAAAAGGTTGGGGACCTCTACCTTAGAGCACTGAGTAAAAAAATCCTTCAGATCCTCCTGATTCACTTCAGTAATGACCTATAATACTTCTCTCAGACGAGCTCAGATTCTTGGGACCATCTCCCTGTTTAGTCCATACATCTTGTTTGCAGTGACTGGCAGAGAGTTAGTTGAGAAGTCTACGATAACAAAGCTTTTACTGTATAAATGTTCTACCAAAGAAAACCAAAAAGATATCATAAAGCATTCAATCTGACACATTCCAGATAAATTATTCAAATTTTGCTGCAAATGCTTCAGCCTAAAATAAATGGCTTTGTGTGCAGAACTGTGTATGATACCGCACATTTGTCAGAACTCCTTCCCCTTCCAAAAGTGCTGTTGCCCTGGTAACTGGGGAGCTTGGCAGAGCTAAGAGATCCTGCTGGCGGCAGGGGTAACATAAACCCCATGAGGGCAGGGTTCACGTCCGTTATATTCACCGCCCTCTCTCAGGTCCCAGATACAGGGCCAGGCACAGAGAGGGCACTCGAGACATGAGCCCACTTGCTGTATTTACAAGTGTAAGAATATGGCAATAGCATCAGGCCCTGAGCTTGTAGGGCAAAGAATAAAAAGGACAGGTCACCACTTCATCTTTCATGTATGCATGTGTGACATCACATGGATGAAAAACGAGCAGGAGTTGTTCTTTTCAAAAGGAAAATATTCCCAAAATATATGGAAATAGTAACAGAACTTTGAGACCATAGGTGGCTTCCCTGAGCAAGATTTGGCAGGAATCAAAAAAGCCAATTTAGCACTCTAGGCAGAAACTTGATGGTACTTGGGAATGCGAGGAGAATTTTACGGTACCTCATCAAGTGGCATACACACACACACACACACACACACATTACATTACAGATGTATATATACACATGAATAAACACACATAGTATATACATAAGTATATGTTTGTGTATTTCTATCAAAGATCCCTGTGCTCTACCTCAAACTTTCCATGATGAAATGAGATACTTTGGTCATCAACAGAGAAATAATAAAATAATTCCCAAAGTTTGGGGAGAAGGGGAGGCTGGGGAGAAAACTGTTCCATATTTAGCATAAGACGACCGGCTTCCTAAAAAGTATCTTTCTCTACATAAACTACAAAAATCATTTCAAAATTTACCACTTTATGCTTTCCACACCTTTAACAAAACTGACATATCCAAAGTCAGCATTGGAAGAGAAAAGGGATTATTTACTCACCCCCAGAGGAGCAGCATTTCTCTCTTTTAAAAGATGTTTCTACTTGGTGGTGGTGGTTTAAGAGGAACGGGTAAGTGGGAATCACAGGGAGATGGGTTTTTACTCTCCAAAGGAGAATACTTTCTCCCTCACCGTACATTGCCAGTAGAATGATGCACTTGATTTAGTGCCCCAGCGGCAACTGAACCCTTAAATTAAAGGCTCAAAGGAGTTCAAGGAAGAAGCGATAGGGAACCAGATTAGACAGAAGGTCTCTCCAAAAACATACACATTTAGTTTAGACCAGTCGTATTTTCCAACCCAAAGCACTCTTCCTACAGGCTCTGGCGGTCAGCATCCTTCCAAGCACAGGAAATGCTGACATCTGTGCGCAAGCACATCTGCAGGAGTCACACTGCCTGGGCTCAGACCCAGGCTCCACCCACCAGCCATGTGGCTGCAGTCAGGGTCACTGATTTCTTCAAGCCTCCGTTTCTCAGCTCTAACATGGGCATAACAATAGTATATACCTCACAAAGTGGTTAGGAAGATGAAACAAGGATGACGACGCATGAAGGGTCTTAGGAGAGGGTCTGGGATGAAGTTAGTGCTCAAAAAACACAGCTATTGTCATTCTGATTGGCAGTATTGCATATTCAGTTATTATTATTATCAGGAACAGCAGCATTGTTATACTCAAGGAGTTTGGTCTGACTGAAGGTGAAAGTGTGAAATGGTGATCAATATGAGGGAGAAGGTGTAACTGAACCAAAACCTGGGTCAGCTGGCCCACGCATGCAGTAAAGTCAATCTACTGGCACCAGGTTGTGGTGAGGGAAAGGGCAGTGTTTATCGCAGGGCACCAAGCAAGGAGTCCAGGTAGCAAGTGCTCAAAAAGCCCAAACTCCGCCAGAAGGCTTTCGGGGAAAAGTTTTTAAAGACAGGGAGAGGGAGAGGGTTGCAGGGTGCGTGATCAGCTCGTGGACATTCTTCTGATTGGTTGGTGGTGAGGTAATGGGGAGTCAACACCATCAACCTTCTGGTTCCAACTGGTCTTGGCTCTTCGTGCTTGTGGGCAGCGTGCAGTTAATTTCTTCCACCTGGTGGGGGTTTCAGTATATGCAAAACAGCTCAAAGGATTTGGCTCAGAATATTATCTATGGCCTTTGAGGAGGAACTAAAGGTCCTCGACTTTGTTTAACGGCTAAATTATTATTTTGTCTTGCTTGAGTGTTTTCCTTTGCTTCTGCATTTTCTCACTTCTTTAATTAAATATATTCTTTGGAACTCTGGGAAGGCCTAGGAGGCTAAAGTTTTTCTACAAACAAGAGGCAGGTAGAGGACATGTGCCAGGGGCGGGGGCAGGGGTGGGATGGGGGTGGTGTCCGGCTGTCCCAAGGAGGCCCCATAGGGTCCTGCTGAGTTATAAAGGCAACAAGTAATTTGGGGGAAGATAAAAATTAAACCCACAAACACACTCTCACTCCTTTCCCTCTGTGCCAGACTGTCAGCCCCTACAGCTTTGAGATTAATCTAGGTATTGCCCTGAGATTAAGGTAACAAGCTGAGTTCCTCCATGCATGATCCATAGTGATAGACACAAAGCCATCAGAGTGACACAGAGCACAATAAAAAGGTAGTTTTACTCTTTTAAACTAATTCTTAAATAATTAATGCATAAGTAGATTCTCCTCATAAAAATACAAACAATACAGATAAGGACAAACTCTCCCTTGACCACTATCCCCAATTCTAGAGCCCTCCCCAGAGGTAAGCACTGTTATCAGGGTGGAATGCATCCTCAGACTTTGTCCATAGAAAATGTACACTATTCATTTTGGTTCACATAAATGGACTCTCTGTACTACTGATATTTGGCAACTGCTGTTTTAATTCATGAGTGTCTGGAATGTTGCCATATTTGTATATATAAACAGTTCTACCTTATTCATCCTTTTCAATGTGTGTCTATTCCCAGTAACTGAGTGGATAGCTTTCACAGGGCTGACGAGATTCCATCCCTTGCCCCCTTCTGTCTTTTGCAGAAGCAGTTACCTCGTGGGAGGAAATGTCACTGGCTTGAGAGTTTGGAGATGTGTTCTTTGGTTCTACCACTTCTGACTAGAAGTAGACCTAGAGAACTCAGTTCCCTTATCTATTAAACAAGAGAACTGGATCACACAGTTCTGGTACAGCTACAATAATCCATGTTTTGGGTATTGAAACAGAAAAGCTGTTCCTCAGAATGAGGAAAGTTGTGGGAGTGGGCAAAAGCTGATGATTTCTAAAGAAGTTCTTCCTGCAAAGAGGTGAATGCTTTCCACAAAGTTCAGCCCACTTACAAACTAAAGTCTGGTTTACCTCATTCTTTTAATGTTCGCAAACTATTCAATAGTATGTGGGCTTTATTTGAAAATCACGAGAGTCGAGATATTTTTGAGTAGCCACAGATACAGAAATTCTTCTGGTGGAATTTAGTTGAAAATATTTGCATCTGGGCTGTTTACTGGGTAGGGAATTAGGATGTTAGAGGGCAGATTTGGATGAAAGCTAAAAGGGAGAGATTTCAGTGCCCTAAAAAGGTTCATTCAATTGAATGAACACCCACTGTGTCCAGTGGTGAGGACAGTAAAATAAAAACCAAGACCGTTAGATTTTGTACTTCCAAAATCTTCGCCATTGTCTGTTCTCTACCCAAAAGATGTCTGTATACTGGAGTAGTTCTCTTGTTCCCAGTCCATTACCCAGGTACTTTGCTACTGGAGATTTCAGACGAAACCTTGAAGAACTATTTGTCAGCATGGCTTTTTAACAAGCTTCCCTTCAACCCCACCATTAATGTTTTAATCAGTAAAAGAGAGAGAGGTAACATTTTCATGGCTCTTATTTATTACTCTTTATTATCTTATCTGGAATATATTTAAAATTACCATTACCGACACCAAAAAGAAATATTCTTTCACCAGAAAACAGGGAACTATTATGCTGTGGATGAGCAGTGATAAAATTTGGAGTGTGTGGGGAGGTTGAATGTGAAGTTTGCCATATGGGGTGAGGGGGAGGGGAAGACCCCAGCAAACCATCACCTACCTTCTTTCCTTTACAAACCATCACCTACTTTCTTTCCTTTACCCTCCGAACTGCAGTAGGTGGCAAAGACTTGGGGAGTCCATAGCATGACTGCCCACACCCCCTGTTGCTGAGCCCTCAGGAAAGCTAGGTTCTGCCCCTTTGTCCCACACCACCACATTCTGTTGGACCAGTTCACACCCCCAACCACATTCCCACTCCCTAAATGTAGTCCCAGGGCTCCAAGGTTGAGGGGCTCCAGAACTGATTTCTTATTTCCCTCCCAGGATCAGCCCTGTCTATGGAGTTAGAGATACAAGCTCAGAACATCTCAACCCCAGCTGGCTCTCCAGTTGACTAAAGAGGTCAATTCTTAGCCTCCAGTGCTTAGACTCCCTGCCTGCCTGCGTCCAACACAGTTATGGTAAAGTGGGTATTGGAAAACCCTAGTTTTCTTTCATAGAGTGTTGAACATAAATCCATGAAAGGCTAAGCAAGTCTTCCCCTCCCCCAACTCCCAGCACCTTCCTCCAGCCTTTCTACATGAATCACATTTTAGAGCCTACAGAAATCAGGACTAGCGGTCCTAAGAACAAATGTAAGGTAGTCCCGTTGATTTTTTTGCAGCCCCCTTTTCCCTTGTGGTGACTTTCCTCTGTGCCTTCCCACTGCCCCTGATGCCAAGGGTCCTGATTCTAGGGTTCCCCACAGCAGGAGAACCTTCTCAGTTTCACCACTTATCACAGTACCCCTTGCCGGGGTCCTTGTTCATGGTCTAGATCACAAAGAAAAGGATGGGGTAAACACATGCAACCTCATCTCTGAGCCCTGGAACCAGATGCCTGCCCTATACCTCCCAAGGAAGTGACGCTGTTTAAGAGGGTCCCTGGAGGCAACAATGTTTTTAAAATTTTGTTTTTAATGATAGATCTCAAGTCCTATCAGGTCAAAGGAGGTTGGAGTTTTTTAAGTGATAAGTTTTTTCTGAAGCACCCCAAATCTCCCCACATTACCCTGCTAATACCATTATTCTATGAGTTTCTTTAATATCTCTTTTCATTCTCAACATTTGAGGGCTGAAATCAGGGAATGAAATTGCCATATGCCTCCAATTCAGTAAAATAGAACAGACTACAAGCTATAAGTTATCTTATATGTAAACCGAACACAAGTTAAATTATCAGTAAATTAAAGTTGGATTATATGGGCACTTTGGCAAAAACACTTGGGACTTGAAAAAAGCAGACATTAAAACTACTATATCTGTGTTAGGCTGAAATTCTCAAAAATATCCCATGTAGATTGTTTATGTACACATACACTCCTTTTCTTTGTTTCTTTTTCTTTTTTCTTTTTTTCATTCAACAAACTTTTATTGAACGCTTACCCTAATCTAGGAGCATTCCAGGCACTGGGGATACAGCCTTGAACAAGAAAGCCCACTTCCTGCTCTCAGGTTGCTGGCATTATCTTTGAAGAGAGAGAAAGAATAGGTGATCAAGTGAACAAGATGATTTCATATGGTGATGAGTGTCTCCAGACAAATAAAGCAGGTTACTATGATGGAGTGCCTGGGCAAGGGGCCTTTTTTGTTTTTGGTTTTGGTTTTTTAGGGATATAAAAGATTTTAATAAATGTAGAGTTATACTATTTTTGGATTATAAAATTCAATTTGTAAGGATGCCAGTTCTCCTCATATTTATAATTTTAATGCTTTGCATCCGGGACCCCTCCTTTGCACACACTCTCCCCACCTCCACTTGGGCCTAGGCAGCCGGTGCAGGACCACACTCCATAAGGAGGCATCACCTGGCAGCTTGGCCTCTGCCACTCTGCTGTGGAAGCGCCCTCCTCCCATCCCACTGGTTCCCACAGTCCCTGTCAGGCTGCTCTCTGAGGGACATCCTCTTTTCCAGGTGGCCCATGCATTCCTTTTCTGACGAATCATTCCATATATACTAATTTGATGTCAGAAAAAGCTTGGACTAGAATCTTGAAACTTCCCTTTTAAGTGAAAATATTTGAATTCTCAAAAACTTTGTTCTCAATTTCATTTCAGATAAAGAGATTAAAATGCACATGTATATTGTATATGGGTGCGAATTTAATAAAGTAATTTCTTTACAATTATAATTCGTTTCCATTGTGACTAAGAGCCTTCTAGGTGTGGTGGAAAGATGAATATGTGAAATTGAACAGAAGGTCTAACATTCTTTCTTCCTCATTTTCATTCATTTGCAACCTTTTCCGGGAGCAGGCTCTGGAAAGGGTAGCTCTATTAGAGGCGTTTACATGTAAATGCTAGCTTGCCAAGACGTCTCCAGAGATACTGGGACCAGCAAGTCAACACCAACAAGTGCTGAAACTCACCAGGTCATTCCTCTGGGAGCCCAGACCCTGAATTCCGCAGGCACGAGGGCCATCTCAAGTTAACGGCCTTTCTTCCATCCTTATCCCTACCTGTGAACTGCTTCCCCTTCCTTTTTGTCTTAATCACTATGTGAATTTCAGGCATTCTTATCATTTTTTTTGTTCTCACATAAGCTTATTTTGCCCCCAACGTTGAGGCAAACAACCCTGAAAACTTCTGGAAGCATCATTTCCACATTGTAAGTTATCATATCCTCATATTTCATCTGCTGAAATCCATTGATCACTACTTAGCTAGTCATCATGATTTAATTTTCCACCCTGCAGAGCTCTTTTGCACACTGCTATTTCTCTAAACAATAACACGCAGGATATGGTGTAGGGCAAAGGTAGAACCAAACACCGGCAAGACAGAGAGGCTGTTTTTATTATTGTGATTTCCTTATGTTGAACACACTGTGATATCCAGCTAGCCGAGCTCTGCGGTTAATATTATATTCGAAATGAAAAAAGATTCCAAGTTCTTCAAAATTTGCATTCTCAAAGGCTGTCTTCTTGAATTTCTACATTTTAAAAACAATCTTCTGACAACTAAGATTGTACTTAAATTGGCTTTGCAAATTCCAGCAAGAAACTGAGTCCACATCACCTGAGGATCTATTCTGTCGACTTCCCTTGCTTCCCCCAGCCAAAAAGATAAACCATTAAAAATTTTTATATAATTACTTTAAAACTATTTTAAGGATTCAACATACAGCTAGCTAGGCTCCCTGGGAGTTATGGTACAGAAGGAGAAAGTGACAAAAGGATACAATACCAAGAGCTGGAAGAGGAAAATTTCTCAGTTGAATATTATGCCTGTAAAGCAAAGGAACAAAGCAAGCATTAGCGGGCAGACTGCAGTTCTGGTTCAGTGGTATGGTTCATGTGGCAGCACTCCTTTATAGAAGATGGCTGTCCAGAGAGTCCTGAACAAGTGTGTATTCATTTGACCAGATTATGAACAAAAGTCAAACATAAAATTTAAAATGTGATCAAAGAAAGCTTGCAGCCACTCCCCCAAGAATATGGTCATGAAAGTAGCCAAATTTGAGAAACACTGTGCTAAATTTTCTCTCTCCTTTATTTTTCTCTACTCTATGAAAACTTAACCCTTATTTGGAAGTTTGTTCTAGAATTGCAAGATGAAGTTCATTTCCTTCTGCAGTCTCTAGTGTGAATGGATAATTTATTTCCTAATTAAGAAGTACCCATAGATGACACAGTGATTTTCTCAAGATCTTAAGGAATGATATTAAATGCAAAATACACCAATTTATTCTTGTTTGTTCCCTGCCATTATAAATGAACAAACTAACCCTGAATTAATTTGTTCAAAATGACCCCTACAGAGCTATTTTAAGGTCCCACAGTTCAAGGTTGTATGAATTCCTTTCATATGAAAATTAAGTAGCAAGGTGAAAGCATGTAACCATCTGGCATAACTCTGTAGCCCAGGAAGACAAGCGGGCTTTGGAGCCAGTTTACCTGCATACTCCTGACTTGAAATCTCTGAACATGTCTGTACCTTAGCTCTGCCTTTTGAACAATTATCTTCGGTTATTGCATAGATTAAAAAAAAGAAAATTCCACTGAGCATTTCCTGGCAGAAAGGAGAAGAAAGGCCTTTCTCATTTCCATCTCCCATCCTAAGCTTCTCTGCCATCTGTATTTTTTTTTCCTTCCCAAAGCGGAGTCTACTCTGACAGTCTGGGAGTTCAAAGTACAAATCTACCATTTGTTAGCTCGGAACATTAGGCAAATGACTTAACTTCTCGACACCACATGTATTCAACAAATATTGAGTCAGTATGTGCCAAGCCATTTCCTAAGGGGTGAGGAAGACAAAGCCCTAACTCACTAAGCTCCCATTATTATCAAAGGAGAAATAATAAACAGATGGATAAAGAGGCATTTGATAATGTCAGGTGGCACTAAGTGCTGCGTAGAAAAGTAAGGCATGGTGAAGGGAAAAGGGAGGAAGGGAAGTTATTTTAGATAGAGCCATCCGGAAGGGCTATCTGGGGTGTGAGGTTGGATCAGAGACTAAATGAAGTAAGGGAGTGAGTCCGATCTGAGGGAGAGAACAGTGACTGCAGATGGCAGCAAGCAAGGAGCCAGGGTGGCTGGAGTGATGCCCATGTGAGGTCAGGGAGGTACGTGGGGCCGGGGCATGTGGCCACTGTGGGACTTCAGATTTTATTCAGTGCCAGGAAGTAGCTGGAGAGTTTTAGCAGAGGAGTGACGTGATCTGATTGCATGTCATAAAAATGGCTCAGGTTGATTTCGAGAATGGACTATATGGGGATAACCATGGAAGCAGAAAGACCAGAAAGGAAGTTATAGTAATGGCTGCAGCAAGGGATGATGGTAGCGCACTAATTTGCACCATGAGGATAATGGTAGCGACAGCTGCATGGTGCTGCGGTGAGAATTAAATGGGACAATACATGTGGGTGGTTTGACCGAGCGCCTAGTGCGGAGCGATAACTCGGTGTTACCATCGTCACTGTTATCATCATGATGATTTTGAGGTGATTCTTCTACCCCAACTGGTAGCTCCTTTTCTGAGCTTTGGCATTCCCCTTGCTCAGGGGTTCCACATACTCCTTTATCCCCTCTAAACATTACTTCTTGTGTCCTAGAGCAGCCTTACATATGAAAGTGTTTATGTGTTTGGTCAAAAACGTTCAAAAATGCTTTGTCAAGACTGTTTTTATTCTTTGTGCTTGTAAGTCCTGCTGTTTATGACCGCAGAGAGGCAGGCTGGTGGACAGCACTGGAAGAGTACCGCTTCCCAGGGGCATCTGGTAATGGGGCTTTCTGGATGTCACAATGACAGGGGGCCAGTACCCGTACTTAGTGGGTGAGGTCTGGGAATGCTAAATGGGACAGCCCTGAACAGTAAATGATTTCCTACCCAAACTGCCCACGCTGGACCCCTGGGAAATATTTAGGTGGCAGGAGAGTCTCCACGCGAGTTGTATACGGCCAACTCCAGGGAGGTAGTGCAGCCAGGGAGGGGAGACCTGGGGATGCTGGGGCAGAGGAAAGAGCATCAGGTTGAAGGGCAGCTCTCAGTCTCAACTCTAACAGTACAAGTCATGTGAATTTAGATCTTTCATTCATTGTTGTTGAGCCTCAGCTTTCTTATCCATAAACTGGGGGAATTTTGACTACCTCCTTGGAAAGTTAAGAAAATTCAATAAGATAATGTTGTGTATGCATTTATTAAATTGCAAATCATCATGAAGCTAAACAACCTGTCTCTCTGCACACACAAGCTGCTAATACAGTCTCTGCCCTGGAGAATTTATAATCCAGTCACCATTAATGGACAGCTACTAGCTCCCATTAGAGAAGAAAGTAGGAAATGTGCTTTCAAAATCACAGGTCTAGTTTTCACAAGCCAAACATTTTAAATGTAGTTAAAGTTTGCAAATGCCAATTATTTTTCCCCTAATTAAGCATATTTCCCAAGAATACCCATATTCTACTAAAACATATTAAGTAAGACATACTCAAATGCTACTCTGACTTTTTAAAACAAAATTATAAGTAACAATTTTTTTATGACACTTACCTTCTTTTAAAAATGGAAAAGGAAAAAACCCAATAGCACAAATTAAGCTTCTTTTTTCTGTTTTGCTTTGTTTTTTATTTTAATTAATGATTGTCTCTCTTTTTTAAAAAATTTTATTGCAGTATAGTTGATTTACAATGTTGTGTTATGATTGCCTCTTTTATGACAAAATAATCTCATTGCGAGAAATTTTTTTCTGCTAGAATAAAACTGAACTCTCCTTTTATCAAATTTCATTTTTTTAGTCAGAAAATAGTAACTTCTATGCATTCATTAATTATTCACTTACTCACTAATAGAATATAATTATTACCTACCATAGACTGATTTTGTACAAATCTGCGAAATTTATTTTAAAGGGCACTCCTAGCCCAAATAAATAATAAAATGGAAATAAGAGGTATAGGGCAACGAACACTAAAAGCTAGAGTTCATGTAATTGTTTGAAGGGGATAGTTTTCCTTAGTAAAATAAATTATGAATGACAAGAAACAAAACAAAACAAAAAAGAATTATGTTAAAGTGTACTGAGGTTAAAATTCTGGCAAAGTATGTTAGATAAGATTAATTACTGTGACAGACACTGATTCTTGTTTACCCCATATTCAAACCCCTTCTTTCCTGCTAACAAATACCAACTTACTTAGGTAGCAAGCAGAGCCCCTCTATTTCACTGTAGATGGATTTCTCCTCTATTTCCAGAATATGAATCTCAATTTGTCTAACTCAGTCACTACCTGTGGACAATGACTGCCATAAAGGTAGTGATGGGACCCAGTTTTGGCCAACAAGATGGTAATAAACATCTGCTAGGTGTGGTTCCAGGATAGCTTTTGATATACTGAATTAAAAAGACAAACTCTGATTAGGAATGCATTTTGTAACTCCCAGAGTAACCACTAAAAATAATAATAACACAAAGAGGTGGCTAAAATGTCAACTCATAAATTAAAATGGAATAGTAAGAAAAAAATTTTAAAGCAAAACAGTGGGAGCAGAAGAACGAAAAGCAGAAGGTACAAATGATGAGATAATGAAGTGGAAGACCTACATCTAACCATATTAATAATTACACCAGGTTAATGATCTAAACATATTATTTAAAAGGCAAAGATTGGGACTTCCCTGCTGGTCTAGTGGTTAAGAATCCACCTTCCAATGCAGGAGACACGGGTTCAATCCTTGTTTGGGGAACTAAGATCCCACATGCTGCAGGGCAACTAAACCCACACACCGCAACTACTGAGCCTGTGCTCTGGAGCCTACATGCCACAACTAGAGAGCCTGTGCGCCACAACGAAGATCCCACATGCCACAGCCAAGACCCAACACTGCCAAATAAATAAATAAATATTTTTTTAAAAAGGCAAAGATTATCAGAGTGGATAAGAAGGCAAGACACAAATATATACTGCCTACAAAAGGCATATTTTATTTTATTTTATTTTATTTTTGGCTGTGCCTTGTGGCTTATGGGATCTTAGTTCCCCAGCCAGGGGTTGAACCCGGGCCCTCAGCAGTGAAAGCACTGAGTTCTAACCACTGGACCTCCAGGGAATTCCCCAAAAGGCATATTTTAAACAAAAAGACATAAACAGGTTTGAAAGAAAATGGAATGAAAAAATATGACATGAATTCTGAAACAATGTTTAAGCAAACTAAAGTCAGACAAAAGAAAATAAACAAACAAAAAAAATCAGAGGGAACTAATAGAAAACACTGTCTACCCTAGATGCAGACCACTGGATAAAGGCCAGGAGTGCTACTACACATCCTAGAATGCACAGGATAGCTCTCACCTATCCAACAAAGAATTATGGAGGCCAAAATTTTAATAGTGCTGAGGTTGAGAAGCCCTCAGCTACAGTAATCAAGACAGAATGGTATTGGCAAAAAGACAGACATATAAACAAACCGAAGAGAATACAGTCTAGAAAGAGATCCATACATATATGGTTAAATAATTTTTTTTAAGTCCCAAGGCAATTAAATGGGAAAAGAAAATTTTTTTCAACAAACGGTGCTGGAATAATTTATATCTATATGGGGAAAAATAAACACCAGCTCTTTCTTAAAATCATACACAAAAATTAAGTCAAACTGTATCATAGACTAAATGTAAAACCTAAAACTACAAAGCTTCTAGAAGAAAACAAAGGAGACAATCTTTGTAATCTTGGGGTAAAACAAAATTTCTTAGATAAGAACACTAAAATGTGAATTGTAAAAGGAAAAAATGACAAATTGTGCTTCAATGACCAAAGATATATAAGTAGTCAATAAGCACATAAAAAAGATGCTCAATATCATTAGTCATTAGGGAAAGGCAAATAAAAACCATAATAAGATACCATTTCACACATACTAGAATGGCTGGAAGAACAAAAACAGACAATAACAAGTATTGGTAAGGAGGTAAAGAAACTGCAACCCTCATGGACTACTGGAGGGTGTATAAAAGTGCAGCCACTATGGAAAAGAGTTTGGTGATTTCTCAAAAGATTAAACATAGAGTTACCATACAACCCAACAATACCACTCTGCTATGGTCTGAATGTTTGTGTCCTCTCCTTCCCCAATTCATATGTTGAAACTTTAATGCCCATTGCGATGATATTAGAAGGGGAGCCTTTGGGAGGTTATTAGGTCATGAGGGTGGAGCCCTCGTGAATGAGATTAATGTTCTTATAAAAGAGAGCCCACAGAGCTCCCCAGCCCCTTCCATCATGTGAGGACACAAAGGGAAGTCTGAGACCCTGAAGAGGGTCCTCACCTGACCATGCCAGTGCACTGACCTCAGACTTCCAGCCTCCAGTACGGTAGGAAATAAATTTCTGTTTTTTACAAATTACCCAATCTGTAGTATTTTGTTATAGCAACGCAAACAGACTGACACACTCCAAGGTGTATACTCAAGAGAAATGAAAACATATGTCCACATAAAAATTTGTACACAGATGTTCATATCAGCTTTATTTGTAATATCCCCAAACTGGAAACAACCCAAATGTCTATCAACAGGTGAATGGATAAACACATTGTGGTATATCCATGCACTGGAATACTATTTAGCTATCTTAACTACAAAAAGGACAAACTATTGATTCACACAATAACATGGATAAATCTCAAAGTAATTATGCTGAATGAAAGATGCCAGGCCAAAAAAAAAAAAAAGTATGACTTTATGATCCCATTTATATAATACTAGAAAACGGAAAAACTAATATTTAGTGACAGAAAGCAGATCATTGATTGCCTAAGAATGCAATTGGAGGGAAGAATAGGTTCTAAAGAGGCACAAGAAAATTTGTTTAGTTTTCTTTTAAGGAAAAGAAAAAGTATGACATCATAGCAACAATATTTAAGCTTATATACGGATGGAATAATGTGAATGCAGAGGAATTGATTAAAATACGAAATATGATTTGGCTAAACCTCCTTTTTTTGTTGTTGTTTTTTTGCAGTACGCGGGCCTCTCACTGCTGTGGCCTCTCCCGTTGCGGAGCATAGGCTCCGGACGCGCAGGCTCAGCCGCCATGGCTCACGGGCCTAGCCGCTCCGCGGCATGTGGGACCTTCCCGGACCGAGGCACGAACCCATGTCCCCTGCATCGGCAGGCCGACTCCCAATCACGGCGCCACCAAGGAAGTCCCATAAACCTCCTTTTAAAAAAGATAAATATCTGGACTGAAAAAAAAATCCAACAAATCTGATGGTTTCAAGGAGCATCTTAAACACCAAAATACAAAGAAGAGCCAAAAAAAAAAAAAAAAGGCAGAAAATTTTATTGTTCCAGAGGTTTCTAGTACTAAGAAATAAAAAGAAACATCAACTGGGTTCCCACTTTAGTTTGAGAAAAAACTAACTAGCAAGCCAAGAGAAAGTAAGGAAACGGAAATAATAAAATTAAGAGTAAACATACACTAAGCAGAAGAAAAAATAAAATTAATAACACCAATAGTTGATTCTGCAAAACAAAATTTTTAAATGAAAAAGCTATTAGCACAAATAATGGAATGGGAAAAAGAAAATACGAATTACTAGAATTAACTGATGCATAATAGATATTTGTTGAAGAGCAAATTAATGAAAAAAGAACAGAGAAAAGAAATATAAAAGAGTTCAAAACAGAACTATAATTTAGATGTGTAATATACATAAAGTGAACATGGCAAAATATTAACAATTGTTAATTCTGCAAATCAACATTTCTGTTATATTTGAAATTTTTTACTTTAAAATCTTGGAAGAAAAATTAGGGGAATATGATTTTCTTCTATTCTAACAAATTTTATTATGACCTAGAAGGAGACAGCTATAAAAATACTAAAAATATAATATTAAAACTGATAAAACAAAAGCAAGAAAATAGATACTGATAATATAGTAAGACCAATAAGATACAAATGTAAAAATTATAATATCCTAGAGAAAACTTAGTAATTGAAACTTTAAAAGAATTTGTCCTGGGCTTCCCTGGTGGCGCAGTCGTTGAGAGTCCGCCTGCCGATGCAGGGAACAAGGGTTCGTGCCCCGGTCCGGGAAGATCCCACATGCAGCAGAGCGGCTGGGCCCGTGACCCATGGCCGCTGAGCCTAAGCGTTTGGAGCCTGTGCGCCGCAACGGGAGAGGCCACAGTGGTGAGAGGCCCGCGTACCACAAAAAAAAAAAAGAATTTGTCTTTGGGACCCCATAGCGCTTATTGCTGGACTGCAGAGTAAAATAGGGCATATTCATCATGTTTTCAAGAGGAAAAGGGAATAATCCACACCTTAAAAGAAAATCTTTTGTATAAGTCACCATCTTTAATTTCTTCTCAAAAGAATTAAATAATACCTTTAAAGAAAATTTGCCAAAAAGGAAAAAAGTAATATAATCTCATGTCTTTATTTTATATAATTCTTTCTAATCTTTTCCCAGTTGTAGATATATATTTTACATGGCATTATATATTCTGGTTTTTCACATAGGATATCAAATATGTTTCATTTCTACATGTTACTTAATAAAAATAAAAATTAGTTATGGAGAATTTCTTTAACATGACTAATAATTTCACCGCCTAATAGAAGAAATTTATTCATGGGGAAATTAAACTCTAATAGAGGGCGGAAATATACATTTATGAAGACATATACCTTGTTTCTGCCTGAGAAGACTTAAGTAAAACATTAACATGGTCACTAAGTTAGATGAAATTAAATACTAGTTAACAGTCTCCAGCCCACTCTCTTGATAAATTAATAGCAATATTTGGAAAGGTTAGTGAACAAGACTCTCATACAGTGCCTTTGTTATTATTTGACTTTGATCATGATGACGATTAATAGGAGTAGTAGCAATAGCAATATCATCATCATAATCTTAATGCTGCCACTGCTTTTTCCAGAATGACATTGATACTCACTGCCTCAGATCAATTAGTATTCCCATCTCCACTGACTCCTTATTCAGAAAGAGAAAGTTCACATACCAGTATAAACAAAGAAGCAGCGTTGGGCAGGAATAAATCAAGAGGAGGGATGGGAGATTTTTTAATACATCAGAATTTGATACATTAACTCTGAAAGTGCAGTTGACCCTTGAACAACGTGGAGGTTGAGGCGCCAACCCCTGCTAAGTTGAAAATCCAAGTATAATTTTACAGTCCACCTCACGTATCTGTGGTTCCACATCCACAGATTCAACCAACCTCAGATCATGTAGTACTGTAGTAGATATTTATTGAAAAAAATCTTCATGTAAGTGGACCCATGTTGTTCAAGGGTCAACTGTAATTCCAAATAAACATTGAACACTATTTTAAAATCTAGAAAAAAATGTACTGGCATATTTATCTCAGCTATAGAATGATATATGACAAGATGGAGGCCATTTTCAGATACACATAAAATACAAAACTTTTGTAACTATATAAAATATTAAAAGAAAAGCAACCAAAGTGAGAAATATGTAATAAGCTATAAAAGTTTACTACCCAAATTATCAAACAACAATTTTAAAGGTATAAGATTAGTGCCTTATTCTACTTGATTTATAGTTAACATCGACAAACTATTTACACATGGAGACGTGCAGACATCAAATTACCAAAATGAAAAATGCACAGCCTTGCTGGCCTTCTTTAATAAGAAAATGGACATTCTGGGGCACAATTAAAATTTTTAAATAAGTTAAAACTCAAGATTGGAATCACTGGTTTGTGGAAGTTGGTTGGAAGGCAGGGAGAGTAATGCATAGATGTAATGCATAAATTAACAGCAGGGCAAATCTTTTTCATTGTTCAGAAAATCTACTTAGCAATGAGCCATAAAAGAATTAATGTCTTTAAAATGGTAATTCCACTTAGGGGACTATACAAGAAATAATTTGAACCAGTATGTTCAAAGTATTCATACTACCCCAGACAAATCATTTAACTGGTCTTGGTTTTGTTGCTCTAACTATGTGTGATGGTTGCGCTAAAGCAATGGTTCTCACATTCCGCGTGCAAGTAAATCACCCGACAAAGGCTGGTTCAAGCTCCCAACAAAGAAAAAGATGTTTGGACTTCCCTGGTGGCACAGTAGTTAAGAATCCGCCTGTGAATGCAGGCGACACAGGATCGAGCCCTGGTCCCGGAAGATCCCACGTGCTGTGGAGCAACTAAGCCCGTGTGCCGCAACTACTGAGCCTGCCCTCTAGAGCGTGTGAGCCACAACTACTGAGCCTGCGTGCTGCAACTACTAAAGCCGGCGCGCCTAGAGCCTATGCTCCACAACAAGAGAAACCACCGCAATGAGTAGCTCACACACCAGTGAAGAGTAGCCCCCGCTCGCGGCAACTAGAGAAAGCCCATGCGCAGCCATGATGACCCAACGCAGCCAAAAATAAATAAATAAATAGAATAAGATGTTTAGGAGAGGTGAGGAAATTTTCCTTTTCTCCTTACTTAGTTCAGGTAAGATATGTTAGGATTTTTTAAAATTAATTAATTAATTTTTTTTTTTTTTTTTTTTGCGGTACAGGGGCCTCTTACTGTTGTGGCCCCTCCCGTTGCGGAGCACAGGCTCCGGATGCGCAGGCTCAGCGGCCATGGCTCACAGGCCCAGCCGCTCCGCGGCCAAAGTGAGCTTCCCCGGTTGGCAATACTCTATGTGTGTTGTCCCACATCATCACTGGGAGAATTTAGTGCTATCCAGGACTCCACTGGGAGAGGACAACTGAAAATTCCACACGTGGAATTCTCCTGGACTCTGCCCCATGCAATTCTTCTACTATCTTAAGTTAATCCATTTCCTCTTGCTGTAATAAACTATAACCACGAGTTGAACAGCTTCTAGTGAGTTCTGTAAGTCTCTCTAATGAATCACTGAACCTATGAGTGGTCTGGGAACTCCTTAACTTTGCATGCCTGTACAGCTCTGAACACATTGAGGTCTCTAACTCTTCCCAGCCTTTCCTCCCACACTTCCCTCTATCTAATATTCCCTTCCCCATTACCCTCATCTTCCCTACTTATCTGGCAAAATCTTGATATTTAGAATAATTAAATGGCATCTCTTTTGTTGAGTCCTCACCACATCAATCTTTCCCACAAAATTAGTCATCCCACGCTCATTGTGCTCCCAGAGATCGACCAGGACACCAAGCACAAATAATCATGTCTTTCTCATCTCTGCATTACCAGTACACAGCAGAGTGCCTGGTACATAGCAGGTCTTTAGTACATGTGTATGGATTGAATGAACTACATATGGACATGAGTATTTGAAACGGGGGAAAAAAACAGACTAGAAAATATGCACAAATAAAGTACAACTCAGTGAAAAATATGTAAGGCCATTAATAAGCATAAGTGAGAAATGTCAAATAAAGTCTATTTAACATTTATTATTGAGGGACTTCCCTGGCAGCATAGTGGTTAAGAATCCGCTGGTCAATGCAGGGGACATGGGTTCGAGCCCTGGTCCGGGAAGATCCCACATGCTGCGGAGCAACTAAGCCTGTGCACCACAACTACTGAGCCTGCACTCTAGAGCTCACGAGCCACAACTACTGAGCCTGTGTGCCACAACTACTGAAGTCTGTGTGCCTAGAGCCCGTGCTCTGCAACAAGAGAAGCCACCACAATGAGAAGCCCGCGCACTGCAACGAAGAGTAGCCCCCGCTCTCTGCAACTAGAGAAAGCCTTCGCATAGCAATGAAGACCCAACACAGCCAAAAATTAATTAATTAATTTAAAAAAATTTACTATTATCTTCATCGCCCTGAAAAGGCTAGTTTTCTTTTAGTATGCAAAATGAGGGTGGGACTGCTATGATAAAAATTATTTAACAAAGAAGCACATATATAATTGCAGGATTAGGAGCTCTAAAATATGAAGTGTAAAATGTTACAAAAATGGATGCATTTTCATATTTTAAATTCATAAGCAGATTTGTTTTAGCAATCAAATTAATTTGGGAAATAAAATATATCATTACATTTTCCTGTTGCTTTCCTGGCCAACTAATTTTAGCTAACTTCTAGTGAGTTACTATAACAAAATATTTCGGGAATATGCTTATTCTCTCTAAAGTATGTTCACTCAGAAAATATCTGCAAAAATCCACAGAAATTATGTTGCTCTCATTATTTCACGTTAGTGTTTATGTTTTATTATGTTAAAGTAGCTACTCAGGGCTTACCTGTTTAGACGTCTACCTTTTGAGTACTTGGGTTTTAGTTTAACCAAAGCCTACACCTGATAAAATTTCATAGAAAGGCTAAAATAGTAACCATGTAAAGTGCTCATTTACATGGGTTTGGGCTTCAGAAACAGAGAGGAAGAATTTCATGACCTTTTGGCTTTTTAGGATGGCATCAGGGGACAATTACTGGAACTGGATCCTAGTGGTTGCCATCAATTTGGTGGCTGCTTAGAGACTCTTAACCCTAGAAGGTATCAGGTGAACAGGGTCCTTGTAAATGAGAGCAGCAGTATGTAGATTGGTTTGTTTTCTTTTTGTTTCTGTTTTCCTCCTTGGCTCACTTGTTAATTTTTAATCACAACCAATTGCCCTGGTACTAGAGTTCTGACTGGTTTTGTTTTTACACCAGATAATCTTTGATAATCAGTCTTGATGTTTGGAAAGAACACTTCAGCAATGTCTTTTGGCAGCAAGATAATTTGCCCCTAAAATAGGCCCTAGAGAGAAATTATGTACTGTTTTCATATCTACATTGAAGTTCAACATTTTTGAAATGTTTCTAATCCTAGTATTATATCTTTGAAGTGTATTCTAACTAAATAGCCCCAACTTAGCAAAGCAAGATATCCATCCTTTTTTCAAAAGAAAAAACAGTGACATAAGAAAAGACAAATGTATTTAAAGATTGGGTGGTGATTTTATCATAAAAGTATAGTGACTAGCTTCATAGGAGAGTACAGAACATTTATAAGTTGATGGCAATGTTGCTGGCATTTTGCCATCTAAACTTAAGCGAAGGTTCCACTTCTGGGATGGTAGCATGAGGAGTTCTGAGGACCTACTCCCCAGTATACAAGCATAGCTGGTAAAAACTATTTAAACAAACAACCAGTTAAAGTCTCTGGAAATCGCCCTAAGTGCATAGAGCAAGTGAGGAAATATTTGTTTAAGAAAATCTACTAAAACTCAGAAAAAACAGAGAAAGTACGTAGAATTTGAGTTAGGACACTCTCCCTCCCTTACACCTCCCAGATTAGCTTAATGGAAGCTCCATTCTTAGTGGATATGGACAAGAATATGCGGGCTCCTCTTTCCTAAGTTCCCAATCAAAGGTTAACTTATCTTACCAGGACAGGCCTCTAGCATTTCTCATCTCCTCCAACTCCAAGTCCAAGAGAAAAAATTCCTGGAGAGTGCAGCCAAGAGGCTGGGGCCTCCATTCCACCACTCAGCACACATCTATAGCAGAGAGACTCTACCCCAGATATGGCAGGCCAAGAACACTGGGACCCCAGTTACCTTTGTTCCAGCTCACTCAGAAGGCAGTGATTCCATGCCAGGACAGGCAAGTCAAGATCACAGGTTACTGCCCCACTCAGCACTCAGAGTAGTGCTTCAGAGATTTTCTTCTAGGGAGAGAAGTAATTCATACGGAAAGAGAGCTCCAAAGTTTTCCCCAAAGTAACTGAATTTATTTGAAAAAAGTGTGCAGGAAAGTTCAAGCCTAGGTGCTCTAGGAAACAACAGCTCTCTTAATTAAGAGCAATAGTTAAACCACTGGCCAGCTAGTTCATCAGAGAGAATTAAGGAAAATGACAGCTAAGAAGGGTACCCCTGGGGTCAGGAAAAATAAATCTGGCCTCAAAAACTGCTCCTGCCTGAATTTAAGTGGATCAGACTGAAGAATGATTGATGGCCAGGGCATTGTTGAAAACAATAGAGGAATTATCCAGTAACTCATGGAGGCTAACAGTTGGATGTGATATCAAGTAAGGCTGACAGTTTAACAGAGACCAGGGAAAAGACAGTCAAAGAAAGCCCTGTTAAAACCACTGTCATCCCAACGTGACCGTGTGCACGTCGAGGCAGTGCCTTCCAAGAATTGATACCACACAGTGGGAGAAGACAGGCTTCACTAAAATAATTTAGCCAAGTTTCACACACACACCCAAATAACAACAAAAATAAGCCCCAGAGGAAGGGGAAGAGAATCGGTATTCATAGTACAATGTCCAAAATTCTTCAGGATAAAAGCAAATAAACCCAGATGAAAACTTGCATGCACATGAGAAAAACAAAGAGTGTATTGCAGTAAAAATGCATGTTTCCTCTTCTTTTTTCTCTGATTTGCAAAGCAATTATATAAAACAGTATGCATGTATGTAATTGTGTTTGGCTTATCACATATAGAAATATATTTTGCAATAACAGTACAAAGGAGGTGGGTTGGATCATAGTATTGGAGTAAAGAAATGACACCAGGTGGTAAATCAAACCAACAGGAACTAATGAAGAATACCAAAATGGTAAACAAAAAGTTAAAAATAACAAATGCTATACATAGATACTTTCTCTCCTTCCTTTTCTCAGCTTCTTTAATAGACATACAATTATAAATAATAATAATTACAACAATGTATTCTTGGGTTTGTAGCATATAAAGATTTAGTATGTATAACAATAATAGTACAAAAGAAGGGGGAAGGAGAAATGAAGTCACATTTCTATATCTCAATGGAATTAAGTTAGTATAAATCTGAAACTGATTTTGATATGTTAATATGTATACAGTGAGTTCTGGAGCAACCACTCAGAAAAACTCAAAGCCTATAGTGAAAAAAATAAGTAAGTTAAAATATTATGCTGGAAATGTTCACTTAGAATCAGCCAATACCTGCAGGTAAGAAGTGGCCGCAATGCTGGGCTTGCCTCTCTAGATTTTCGTATTTTAAAAAGAATTCATTCAGATTATCTAGATTTCCATGAAATCTTGATGTTATTACCCAGTCTGCCATTAATGGAAGTGCAATTCCCCCTCTACCTTGCTTCTTACACTATAAAGCAAGTTCCTTAGATGCAATATTTTGAGGAAAATCATGATGGTCAATAGGGCACTTAGTGTTGCACACAGAAGCATGACAGACAGGGAAGGCAAATCTAAATCCAGATTAACAGTGTCTACTCTATGAACAAACAGCTGCTTCTCCATGACAAAAGAGATTTGATATAATTGGTCTGCCACTAGGCAACTATTTGGTTGCCCTAGGGCATGAAATCTTAGGGTTTGTCACTCCTGCCGGCAGACTGAGCTCTTAGCAGTGGCAGTAATAAGGGTAGCCTTGACGAAAGGAGGGCCATATTGTTTGTCTGTTATTTTATACGTTTTTTAAAAAATAAATTTATTTATTTATTTTTGGCTGCACTGGGTCTTCGTTGCTGCGCGCAGGCTTTCTCTAGTTACAGCGAGTGAGGGGTACTCTTCGTTGCGGTGCGCGGGCTTCTCATTGCGGTGGCTTCTCTTGTTGCGGAGCATAGGTTCTAGGCATGCGGGCTTCAGTAGTTGTGGCACGTGGGCTCAGTAGTTGTGGCTCGCGGGCTTAGTTGCTCCGCAGCATGTGGGATCTTACCGGACCAGGGATTGAACCCGTGTCCCCTGCATTGGCAGGTGGATTCTTTTTTTTTTTTTTTAACATCTTTATTGGAGTGTAATTGCTTTACAATCGTGTGTTAGTTTCTGCTTTATAACAAAGTGAATCAGCTATACATATATCTCCATATCTCCTCCCTCTTGCGTCTCCCTCCCACCCTCTCTATCCCACCCCTCTAGGTGGCCACAAAACACTGAGCTGATCTCCCTGTGCTATGCGGCTGGCAGGCAGATTCTTAACCACTGCGCCACCAGGGAAGTCCCAGGAGGGCCATACTGTTGAAGTCCATGTATAGCCCTTCTGCTTCCAGTATTGCCACTTTGTTCATTAGCTGATTGAACAAGGACTGGGATATGAAAGAAAGATCTACTGACATCCTCAGAATCACCCTGACCATCTGAGTACTTAGCATCTCCTTCAAATGGGGTCTTTGTTTAGTATTTATGTAGAAAACAATTATTCTTACAATCTGAGCCCATTTTGAGAAGTCCAACCATATATTTAGTGCCTGAATTTTATCACTCATCCTCCAACCTTGTTACTTCCATGTCCTCTACCACCTGGCCAACTATGACTCATAAAATGGGGCAGATCTGTACCTTGGGATATCTTTACCTTCTGTGCAGAGCAGACAAGAAATACTGCTCAGATTTATTCTCACTGTAGAGTTCCTCTCCTAAGTGTCCTCCACCACCACTGCTGAGTGGGGTTGTAGTGCCACAGTTTACCTCTAACTACTTGCTTGTATAAGACAGCTCAATTTTTTCCTGCTTGGCAAACTGTAATGTTCTCTCCTATTATAAGTATAGTTCATGGGTTTGCTTGCTTGCTTGTTTTCTCCTTTCAAACATACCTTGCCTCATTAAATTCAACTTGGTGGATGTAAATGGATATTGAAATGAGATTCCACACTAGAGTAGAATTAGAATAGAAGAGGAAGTGGTGACATGTTGTTCCAGAGGGTTATATTTCAAGCAATTTGGAGAAGAAAATGTTAGTAAAAATTATATAGCACAGGGGGCAAGACAGAAGTAGAAGCATCTTGGCTAAGTGAAGAGAACACAAGTTTTAAGATAAATGCACTATAGGCCTTCATTAGGTAGTAATGGACCTGGGATACAAAAGTTAAACATACTTGTAGCTTCTATAAAAGGAAGCAAGTGAAGCAAGAAGTGAAAATTTGTAGTGTTTAAGTTAAGTCTTTCCTACTTTATTTTCTAAAGAGTCTTGATATCACTTATGTGTGCCACAGAAATATTGAAGAGAATATGATAGAAAAAGAAAGTCAAACATAAGCCCAGAAAAATCTTCATGCTATTCATTAGTTTAAGTAAAAAGAAACATGATGTATCATAATTTACTTCTCAAAAAACTTTTATGTAGATAAAGAACCAAAGTGGTAAAGTTTTACAACCTTCACCTTCATCTCTGTACAGATGTACATTACAGAATCAAATGAGTTTCACAGACTTCTCTTGAATGGAAGAGGAGCAACACAGTGTTCCTACGTTGCCACATTTCCTGGATTGGATTTACATTCTATCTAGTAAAACAAATCTTTATTCACTATCATGTATTAGGTATTATACTAAACTCCCACAGGGCAATGGTCTAGTGCGGGAGACAGACATGTGAAAAGATAATCGCAGTACAATGTGATGAGGATTATTATATTACAGCACTTTACAAGTATAAATCCAGTGTGATAAGGGTCAAGAAGCTTCAGAAGAAATCTCTGAGATCTTCTGTAGAACCCTAAGAAGTCATTAACGATGTATCAATATGCTGTATTTATAGTATTGACTTACAATCTTTGAATGGGGAGAGATAAACAGACTTGAAACTATCAGTGTCAGTATGGCTTAGATAAAACTGTAGGCCCTCTATGTCAATATGAGATAGTTGTTCATTCCAGTAAACCTTTGCCCAGGAAAGATAAGATGGTAAACAAAACAAAACAAAACAAAAGACAAACAGGAACAATCTCTAATTTTTTGTTTGCATAAGGAAGTTCCTATAGGATGGAAACAATGACCTGCTGACCTGGGCAAACAGCTAGCTTATCAAACAACAGTTTACTTATCAAGATTCTTCAAGGTCCTTATTTGCTGTGTCCACCAATCCTAAACCATTTCTTAACTTTGCCAAATCCAATCAGTTCCCTGTCTTGACAGACATGTCTTAAACCATTTGGGCACAGGTCTCAAAACTCAACAAATAGCTGATTTTCTAGTTCTAAGAGACAGGTAAGCATATCAAGGTGGTGCACTGTCTTACTGCAGTTAACTTTTAGTACTTAATTTTGCTTTATTAGCAGGTCATCAGATGATATTTGAGAGAGTTAAACAACAGCAAAGGTTTTTTTTTAAGGATTGCTTATTTAATTGGCATGTACTATAGGGTAGAATCATTTTTGTGTGTCAGGTCAATTTACCTTTCACTAACAGGTCTATGTTGATGATGTTAATCAATGTTAATTGGCTTTATCTTAGGGGGAGCCCCATTTAGAACACAAGATCTGGTCAAGAAATTTGTCCTTTCTGAAACAACGTGAAGTGTCCATCAATAGATGAATGGATAAAGAAAATGTGGTACACACACAAAGGAATATTATACAGCCATAAAAAAAAGAAAATCTTGCCATTTGTGATAACATGGATGGACGTTGGGGGCATTATGCTAAGTGAAATAAGTTAGAGGCAGGGGTGGAAAGGTGAGCAAAATAGGTGAAGGGAGTCAAAAGGTACAAACTTCCAGTCATAAAATATGTAAGTCATGAGGATGTAATGTACAGCATGATCACTACAGTTAATAATACTGTATTGCTTATCTGAAAATGGCTAAGAGAGTAAATCTTAAAAGTTCTCATCACAAAAGAAAAAACATTTTGTAACTCTGTATGGTGATGGATATTAACTAGACTTACTGTGGTGATCATTTTGCAATATATGCAAATATTGAACCATTATGTTGTACATCTGAAACTAATATAACATTATGTGTCAACTATACCTCAATTTAACAATTAATTTTAAAACACATTTGTCTTTCCTAACTACAAACCACTACCAGAGACATAAAGATAACCAATTCATTGCTGTCAGCTACTAAACCAAATGTTAAGTTTGTATAAGAATCAAATGAAAAGCTTGTTAGAAATAAAGGTTTCCATGCTTCACTCAGTGATTCTGATTTAGAGGGATCAGCACAAGGCCTAGGAATCTCTATTTTAAAAAGCACCATTTTTTCCCTAATGCAGGCTGTCTTTAGATCATACTTAGAGAAATAATGCTTTCATCCCCGCATATCAGCAAACATACATGTGCTGAACATATGTACATATATGAATATATAAACATATATAAACACATATACACCCATATTAAATGTTCTACCCAAGTCTTATAAAAATGGGATTGCTCTATGACATGTTTTTTTCAGGGAACATTCTATTAAATAATCTCTCTGATCACCACATACACATCTGCGTTGTTTTCCACAGCTACATCATATTCCACTATATGTGTGCACCATAATTTATCCAGTCCTCTATTAACGGTCGTTTAGATTGTTGCTTTTTTTTTTTTTTGCTATTGCAAGCAATGCTGCAATGAATACCTTTATACCTTATGCTAAAATTTCTGTAAAATATAGAGAGTGGAATAAACATGGAAGAGCAGGATTCTGCTAGGTCAGAAGGTGTATGCACTTTAAAGTTTGACAGATCCTGCTGAACTGCTCATCAATTTAGTTGTACCAATTTAAGTCCTGCCAATGGCCTCTTAAACTAATGATTTCCGCACACCTATACTAATACTAGTATCAATCCTTTTAATCCTTATCTATCTGACAGGTAAAAAAATAAACAAAATCTTAATTTATATTTTACTATGCTTTTAATATCAGAATAACTAGCATTCAGTTTACCACTGAAACACAATTACCTAAAGCTCTACAAAACGTATCATATTTTATTTTTGGAAAACTTTTATTTTGACCTTAAAACTTAACTCTGTCACCTATAAGACAGATGGAATGAGTGAATATCAAACACATGTCTGTTATGTAGTATTCACTTAGTATCTTCTTTTACCAAGTGATAGAAAAGTGAGAGTCACAGGACCTATGTTTAAGCTCTAGCTTTCCACCCAGCAGCTAAGTGACCTTGGGCAAGTCACCTGCCCTTTTGAGAGCTTCAGTTTCCTCTTTTGTAAAATGGGAATTCTAATCATTTTATAGGACTCTTTTGAAGATTAAATGAGATCATAATTTTAACTACAAATATTAGCTATCTACCACCACAATAACAATGCAAGGGAAATTACCAAGTGACTAGAATTATTTGTAAAAGCCTTTCTTAATAATTATAAAATAATTATATGCTGGTATTACAGATTCTATGAACTGAATCAACTATTTATTGGGATTGCTAAAGTCACTAGAAGAGTTTGTATTCCATAGGGCTAACATACTGCCTACAAAATCGCTTCTCTTGTTTTCTATGATTGCTCCTCTAATAGCAGTCAGAAAATATTTCCTAAATTACTTACTTCCTTAGATGAAATGGAATTATCCAAATATATAATCAACTATACAACAGGATTTTTTTTCAAGCTTCTAAGAGGGTTTTGTTTCTAAGCACACACAGTAATCCTATTCAAGTAATGTCATGGAGATTTCCTAGAGTCAGTAAATGAAATTTTAAAATTTTACCGTAATACAATATGTTGAAGACCTTATCCTTGATTCTTTCCCAAAACTAACATCAACCTAACTCACACATTCATTGAATGTCTCAATACCTACCATGTACAAAGTCCTATGCTAGGAACTAGGGACATATAGTCTCTGCACTCAAGAGACAAAGACCCATATGAAAGATAAAAGGGCAAAGCACTGTTATCTAAATTTGCCTGTACTTCTGGTATGACAAATAATCAGTCACTGGTGCATGACCCATGGAGCTCATCTTCTTTTGGATGGATACTAATGAACTTGTCACACTTCTCAACCATAGCCATGTAAAATGTAAAGCCAGGAATGAGATGTCACTGTCCTATGGCTTACTCCCAAAAGCTCTCAATGGCTCAACTCACCTAAGTCTTCCTCCTTTAATTTCTTCCTTCACATCATGACTTTTGCAAAATTTTATGACGATTTTTTAATTAGTAAAGTGATCTGGAAAAAATATGTTTTCAGTTTTTATTTCATTAAAACAAGAGGCAACACTGCTCTATAAAGTATTGCATATGGAGAACATTTACACAAATATACAAAACTTCCAAAAACTAAACTCCAGTTTACTTCCATAGCCTTAAAAAGGTAGAGAGCACATAAAAATATCCAAAGTCGTAATTTATTCTTTAGGAATGTAAACTCTAGGAACACTATTAGAAACAAGTCAATTTACTATGAAAAGATTAGTATCACTACGTGATTAGAAATAAAGATAAGAGGTACACAATAAACTCCACATAAGAGAAAATAACAGTATGTGAAATAGGACCTTCAGTTTACTAGTAGAAACTTCATATCAAGACATAAGTACTTTGGAACTCTACTATTAAAAAACACAAAAGCATCTTCTAAAACATTCACTGGTAATCTCTGTAGGTATGCACAAGTTACAAAATACAGAAGACAACATACTTCTGTTCTCTGATGAAGAATTTAACAATATTAAATATAAATGTGAATAACTCAAAGTATTGAGTATAATTTTACTAAGCAATTAATCTAAAAGTATAAATTCATGCTAATTAAATGACTAGAGAGTTTATTTTTTATCCAAAGATTGGGAAGACACTATTATACATTAACTTCTATCTACAATGACTAATTTAAGTACCCATCAAATCATTCTTTTTTTAAATGGCTTTTTAAAAAATATTTTTTCAGGGGCTTCCCTAGCGGCTCAGTGGTTGAGAGTCCGCCTGCCAATGCAGGGGACACGGGTTCGTGCCCCAGTCCGGGAGGATCCCACATTCCACGGAGCAGCTGGGCCCGTGAGCCATGGCCGCTGAGCCTGCGTGTCTGGAGCCTGTGCTCCGCAACGGGAGAGGCCACAACAGTGAGAGGCCCGCATACCGCAAAAAAAAAAAAATTTCAGTTACCTTATTTAACAGATATATTTCCTTGATGTGCTTCCCTTTAACAAAGTGTAGACTTATTGTGCCTATAGACTCAAACGTGAAATAGCCTTACTTTAAATATCTGCTGAAAATTAGGTCTCAGGGTGTATTTTTCTTTACAATTTAAATTTAAAGGTTTCAACACTTTAATTTTATTCTTCCAAAACAGACAAAATCCCTTAAAAATGGGATCATTTTTTATCTATTTTGGTTTAAAAATTTTATTTCCCTTTATTTTAACTTTTTATCTTTAAAAGTTAATAACTTTTATAATTATTACTGAATAATGTTTGCTAAGTAGTTACTTCATAATTGAAAAGAGCAATGAAATATTGCTTTTTCAAAACACACTGAAATCATTTAAGGACTGAGAATTTCTACTCTTCAAATCTACAGAGCTGCCTTTAAAAGTTCCATGGTGGTATAATAAGGGATTCCAGGGTGCTCACCTGCCCTGGGACACTCCCCTGAAGTCTTTGTTTCTCTCTCCACTTGGATTCTAAAACGGAAAAGCTGGCACCCAGCTTCACTAGAATATCCCAGGTAGTCGGATATCTGAAGAGTGAGAGGTTGGGTAATTTCAAGAATCTTTTAGAGGTTTAAAATGTGGAATGGGACTACAATGTCTGCACAGATCCTCTGAGCTATGAGGTGCGAGGCTCCAGTTTTGTGCAGAATCCTTCTTGTGGTAAAAGGTATTACTCTGGATATACACAAGGTCTGTGACCAAATGGTCTCATCAGCATCTTCATAAGAAAATGACCTACAAAAGCCACTCCAACTTTCAAATTTGGAAAAGTGAGTGGGACAAGAAGAGCAGGGATAATTATCATTGTTACCACAGTTAGCATTACCCAGTATTAATAACTACTATAAAAATTTTCAAATGTATAATCTTTATTTGAAATAGTATCAAAGGTACTACGAAAGAATTTTACTGTTACCATAACTCCACATTCCAGAAAATCAACTGGGACAAATTACTTGGAGCAAAAATTCAGAACCACTCCTTTGAGTAAGCCTTCAGGGTTTTTAAACGAAAAAACACATGCAGATTTCTTGTGCATTGTGTAAAAGGGTGGTACCCCTTTCATACTTAAAATTGTAGGCATCTACAGCTCTGATTCCATTTTCAAATAACAGAAGAATATAAAATGTTAACATTTTTATTGTAAAAATAAATGAGATTCATTAAAAATTTAGAATTAGGGGACTTAAGTCAGTTGACACTTAAAAAATTAATTAGCTTTAAAAACAATGAAGATTATAATGATCTAGTATCCAACATATTTGATCTAGGGTTGTGAGACCACTGAGAATTCTAAATATTAGGTAAGTGATTTGTTTGCACTTTGATACTGTCTTCTCAAACTTTAATGTACATAATAATCACCTGAGATCTTATTAAAAGGCAGATTATGATTCAGTAGATCTAAGGTGGCTCTGAAATTCTGCATTTTTAACAAGATGGCAGGTAATGCCAATGTTCCTTACTGGTCCTCAGACCACAATGATTTATAATAGCAATGATCTAGAATAGTAACAAAATGAGGTTCCATTACAACAGCTGAACATTAAAATCTGATCTCTTATTTGTGCCAGCTAATGTTTCCTCAAACTTATTCTATAATGTTTCCTAAGCACCTTAACTTGCCTCCAATGCCAATCTTTTAAATTAGTTCTTAAGACTATTATTAATATTGTTAGTAGCTATGCCTAGGGGAAATTCTTTGTTAAAGAATTACAAAAAGACAATAGGAAATTCACAGTAATTGTACACAGGATTTAAATTGTAGACAGGATTTCTATTAAATTAATATTTTATCAACTTTCACTGTCTGGTTGCTTTGCTTTTTTTGTTTTTTCCTACAATGTATGCCAATAGATCTTATTCCATTTTTATCGGTGGCACTAAAAAAATCAAATTCACTTACATTAAAAACCATATTTTATTCAGGGTTACTGAATAAAAACTAGTTCATGCTTTTTGAAGAACTGGATTTAAAACGATAGCCAAAGCAGTTATGGTCAAAACTGCATTCATAGTGAAAATGCTTTAGCAGTCTTCAAGACATAACAAATTTTTCACATATTTGAGCTCTGCATAAGCAGGTACAAGAGGAAAACTAGCATTTTCTCTGTGTGACCACAGCTAAAGACTGTGAATAAGGAAACTACTGTGTACTAACCATTAACAAGGGGACAGCTCCCTACATCTTCCTCCCCAGTCAACTTATTCTCTCATCCTCAACTCTGCTCTCTCTCTCTTACCCTAGATTATTACTTAAGTATACTTGATTTATAAGGAACCTCAACCATAGCTGAAATGACCACCACTAGCAAACATCAAATTTTTACATCCATCTGGACGTCACCTGACTCTCTATAGCTACATACAAGTTTGTTTAGCTTCTGCCATATTGCCTTTTTATTTTTATTTTTTGGTTGGGAGCAACTACATTGATTATTCTTTCTATCATAACAAGAACATTTCAAATAGGCCTGTTCACAAAACAAGAAACACATTTAATATTTTTCATACTTAAAATTTTAAAGAACACAAACATATATAACCCTAAATTAGTTAATATATAAATGTCCTTTGTCCATATTTCACTATTTTTATTTTCTTTCAATGATATTTTATAGATGAAAAATTTACCTAATTTCCTTCATTTGTAGACAAACAATTCAATATGGTAAACACTGGTATCTTGAGAGATGGGTTGCAAAATTCAGTCATTTCCAGGAAGTCTTCAATGATGTGTGCTCTGAATTGTGGGAATCCAAGCTAAGTAGGTTTTCCAAAGTCCAGCAGCAGGGTAAGTCAGTTTTATGGCCTATTACATCTTAGGAACTGAAAGGGATCTTCACCTGCTAAATCCAGATCAAACACTTCAAAGCAACACATCTACTAGCAATCTGATTTCTGATATACAAATGTTCCAAAGATAACAACGGAAACCGCTCTTCCCATCCCCTGGAATCTTATATTTTAGGTTACGGAGTTACCAGGCATTTTCCAGTGCTTTATATAAACTGTTCTACTAATCTTAAAGATGATCTGGTTACAAACATTTTTAGCAGGCACTTTTCATACATGTCATTTTTGTTTTTTCACATGCCTGTTTTTCAGACTGGCTTGCTAAACAGCCAGCTGTAGAATTCCTGGAGTTGTACAGCAGCCTCATCCTTGAAAACACTGTTCTCATGCAAGGAGATTCCCTTTTACACTGAAGGCCAAACATACAGCTACCAAAATAGGAGTTATTAAAGAAAAAGACTCATAACCTCTCATGAGCTGTGACCAATCTGATCAGACAACGTGCCAAAATGTATTGTCACACTGACAATCTTAGGGCAACAGAAACAAATAAGAAAGTAAGAAAAGAAAGAAAAGACTCAAGCCAAGAGGAAAACACACAACCAAGAAATAACAAAACCATATTTCAACTTACTGCAACCTAGACATTATTCCCTTCATAAAGTCAAGGTAGCCTTCAGAATTTAAGACATCAGGGCTCCTGTCAGGAACAGGGATGAAAGACGACCCTGGGAACTTTCATGAAGAAGCGAAGTCGTATTTTCTGATTCACTGGTTACGTGAGAAAACTCTTACAAATTAATCTGTGGACAAAGTAATGCTAATACTAGGAGGTCTCTGCTGACCTGTTTGATGCTTCATTGGAAGTTCAGTCCTTTCAGAAACGTAAATAAGCGTTTCTTCTTGCAGACTACAAGCAGAAAACCTATTGGTATCTGTCCCAGTCCCACAGCCAACAGCAGATGATGGGTTATATGGGACTGTGACACCACTAACTTGTTCAAAGGATTTACTGAATACGGTCGCAGCGGTCTTAGCCAAACCATGACTATTAGGTTTAGGCAGAGATTGGCTGGTTGTTAATGTAAGTCTCTTTAAGGAGAGAAGCTCGAGATTCTCACTTTGGGCTCTCTGAGTTTGTTTTCGAGCAAAGTAATCTTTGCAAGACTCCCCTGCAGTTTCTTTTTCTTTTCCTCCAGTTTTGTTTCCTCCTGACCGTCTCTGAGTCTTTCCTACACTTGCCTTGTTACTACAATTTTGACTACTGTTTGGTAAACCCGACTGGCTAGTACTAGACGCAGCCCTGGAATAAAATCCCTCGTCAACTTCAGATATCTCCATCAGTTCTTCTTGACCTGTTAATTCTGTATTTCCTAAACAAAGAAATAACAAAGATTAATTAACATTAAGCATTTTAAGTAATTGTTTTTTCATGATTCATACCAAATCAAGTATATTTTAAATACATTAAATTTTAGCAAAATATGTAAAGCAACAGATTACAGACCAAAATCAAAGGATAATCAAAACATTCTATAAAATGTCAACAATAGTTCATTATAATTAAATAACAGTAATTTAGAGTGTATTAAACGAAAAGCATGCCATAAACCACACCCCACTGTGTTTTTAGAAAATGGTCTCTTACTATTCATGCAAAAGATCAGAAACAATTAGGAAAAATACCACACAGTAAAACTAGAGGTAAACTCTCCCCCAGTAGCAAAGCAGTGTAAAATCAAAGATCATACCAAGGAACTTTTTAAAAAATAGTATTAAAATATTTCAAAGATTTTTTTAAAGGTTGCACTACACATTCTAGATTATTTTACTAAGAGAAAAATATACAGACCATAAGTATCACAAGCTCAAACTTGTTAAAATTCTTTATACATTCTCCTTCATATCAAAGAGGGCAAAAATACAAAGATAAAAAAGTAATTTTAGATCTCAAAACATAAGCAGAAAATTATTTTGGAAGCAATTTTCTGCCTCATTTTCATAACTGTTTACTCAGAGAGCAGAGCTACGACCATTCCAAAGAGCATTAAGAGTCATTGAGAAACTGTGGTACATAATTCATGCATTTTGATTAGGTGACATGCAAAATTTTTGTGACTGTGCAACTGTTGCTTAAAACATGCAGCAGTGACCCTTTGCCATGAGATACCTTGGAGTGCAGCTATAAAGTGCTCTGCTAAAACTGCACTCTGCCAGGTGAGTTTATTCCATCCTCCATCATTTTTCTTACAGATTTTTGCCTCCTGATCTCTGGCAAGCCTTTGCTCTCAGTTCTAGGATCTGTGGTTGTTTCCTGTACACCCTGTATATGCTGAGCATCAATCTCTCCTAGTGTTCTGCCTTTTTCCCCATTCCCGGTCCTCTCTCCGGCCACATTTGTGACACTAATCTCAGGAATGACAAGGATGCCCAATTCAGTAGTATCATTATTGTTGTCAGGTTGCTCTAGAATTGAAGATGATAAGACAAAATGATGGCTGAAAACAAAACAAAATAAAAATGCAAAACAAGAAAAGCAAAAAGATCCAAAACAAAAATTGGACGAGTGAATGTTAGGTGTTAAGCCAAATATTTGCACTGTAGAAATTCCCATAATTTACCATACTCTGACAGCACTGGAGACAATGGGGTCATGTTCTTTCATTTCAAATGACAATGACAAAACTCAGAGCATCAATTAATGTTCTGTATTTTTTCACACACATATTTGATGTGGACTATGAAACAGAAATTTTTTTATAGTTTAAAATAGAATTTCTATTATTTTTAAGATAATATTGTGACCACTTGAACTTATGTCAAGCTTTAGGCAAATTTTCAAGGATTTATAGCCAAAACTTTAGCTCTTCTTAACATGAGGAACCAAGCCACTTAGGAATTCTCCTTGCAAAATTTTTTTATTAGATTACACTGAGACTGCCTTAATAAACCATGATAATGGAAAAATGCTTATGCACTTATATCATGGTTAGTAATGCTACAGGTATAGTTTTTGTTTCACATACCAATCATCTTGTATATTAGTAAATATTAATGTGGCTGTGACAAAATTAAACAGTCTATTCCTTCAGACTCATACTAATTCCATAAATTTAGGCTAATTTGTAACCGTTCATTACTAAACTGGAGAAAAATAAAAATGGATTTGGAAAAACAAATTGGCTATTGGTCCTTTATTCTGAAAATGGTCATTTGGAATCGAATGAAAAGGAATGAAAAGGAATGAAACTCCTAACGAGTTAATACTTGTAGACATTTTATTGTGTCTCAAATCACAAAGCCATGGTTTATTTAAAGTTGTCAAGGAAATATCCATAACAGATGGGAAAAAATAACATGAATATGTCTACCATGGACCAGTAATGAAAGTTAAAGTTCAAAACACCATAAGACTATGTAAAACAGTATATACTCTTTTAAAATGTAGAACACAAATCTGTGTGAGGGACATTACCCACTATTTTCAAATATTTTTCATTTCAAGGTCTCCTGAATGGTGCTACAACATGTGAAACAGTAACAGGCAAAAGTCTGGCGGCCAGAACCATATATTCCTGTGGGTGCCCACTTTGCTGTGCATCTTTAAGTACTACGAATGCCTGGCTCTCACCCTAGACATTCTGATTTAAATAGTATGAGGTATGACCTGGGCACTGGGATTTTTAAAACTTCCCACATGACCAATGTGCAGCAAAGTTTAGAACCACTGCTCTATTCTGATTCTTTCAAATTTTGAAAACTTAAAATGAAAGTTATTATGGATGCCCTGGGTACTCCATACCCAGCAGCAATATGCACCTCCAAAGGTCCTCAAAGCTTCATATTGCCCTGCGCTGGTAGGCCAATGCGCTGGTATATTAATTTCCCAATTAGCTAGCGCTTCATAAACTTTTTTTTTTTAATTGGGGTATAGTTGCTTTACAATGTTGTGTTAGTTTCTGCTGTACAACAAAGTGAATCAGCTCTATGTATACATATATTCCTTCTCTCTTGTACCTCCCTCCCACCACACACCCCCCATCCCACCCACCTAGGTCAAAACAGAGCACTGAGCGGAGCTCCCTGCACTATACATCAGGTTCCCAGTAGCTATCTGTTTTACACATGGCAGTGTGTATATGTCAATCCCAATCCCCCAGTTCATCCCATACCCTCTCCCCCACCGCATGTCCACACGTCCATTCTCTACATCTGTGTCTCTATTCCTGCCTTGCAAATAGGTTCATCTGTACCATTTTTCTAGATTCCACATACATGCATTAATATACAATATTTGTTTTTCTCTGACTTACTTCACTCTGTACGACAGACTCTAGGTCCATCCACGTCTTTTGACTGAATACACTCTAAATGAAATTTTTATTTCCTAGACAGACCAAAGCATGTTGGTGAGGTAGTATGACATTGCTACTTCTGCTTCCCTAACAGAGGTTTAATGAGACTAAGAAGTTCCAAACAAGCCCATTCCCCATTGCTAATAGTTGTCTTCAATGTGAGGGCAAGTGACACAACACTGTAAAGCAACTATACTCCAACAAAAATTAATTAAAAAAAAACAAAAACAAAGTAAGGGCAAGTAAAATCTAACTGAGGTAAATGCCAGAGGCCACTGCAACTGAGAGTAAAATCAGCATGGCACTGTTGGTGACAACCAAGAATTGTCCATTTACACTGCAGAAGCAGTTTCACAAAAGATCTATTAACGGGATCATTAGTCCAAAATAGTTATAAACTGTTGAAATTATCCAGACATAACAAAGCCAATGATTACTAAAATTTAACAAAATTTTAAAAGATAAGCATAAGTAGCCTACCAGAATAGAAAACAATCTACTACATTAATTGGCACTAAATAGTTTTCTTGAGAGTGTCCACATATATTATTCAATTATATTCTTAGAATAATGTGTTGGTGCACCTCTGAAGCAGGCAATTTGACTCCCATTTACAGACAAGGAAACTGAAGTTCAGAAAGAGTTAAAACAACTATTGTATGGGGGATCTAAACAGTATAACATACAATAAATTCTAACTCTTCAACTCATTAAAGTCAATTTGAGTTAAATATTCTCTGATAGAGATTTTTCAATTACATTTAACTTACTGGCTTAGATTCCTGGCCATTTCATAGAAAGCAAATAAATTACTTGGCTGAACACAGAGCAAGAGCAAATAAATCTCTAAGAAAACCTAAATAAGTCATAACTCTCAAGGTTAATTTATTTTTTTAATTGGGTTTATTTTTTAAAAGATGTCAATGAAAATTAAAATGGTGCTGCAACGTGAAAATTTAGAATTTTGCAGGAAAAACTAGAAAATGACAAGAATATTATATAAAATAGCAATAGGCAATTGGATTGCTAATCACATTCACTGGGATAATGGTAAAAGATCTGCAACCCAAGAAAAAATAACATTAATTTTTTTTAATCATGAAATTAACTGGCATGTGGAAAAACAAGATATGTTTTTCCACAAGCAAAAATCTTTAATTCATTTATGTATGTTATCACTCAAAAATGGTAAAAACCACAAAACTTTTAAACTGCTTATTAAAGTAAATTCATAGAAAGAAAAACATGTAATTCTGCACAGAGCTAGAAAGAAAAGAAATATAATTCTCAGGAAAATTACAGGATAAAGAAAGATAATTACATAGCAAACATCTGTTATGTTATCTTGCTCCCTATTATTTCTCCAACTTCTTCCCCTATATAATTCTGTGATCCAATCCCCCTACACACAACTTCTTATTGGTCTTACTATTCTCTAGGCCTGGAATGCTCTTCCCCACATAGCTACGTGGCTCACCTCCTTACTTCCTTCAGGTCTTTTCTCAAAACCTTCTCAGTGAAGTCTTCCCTGATCATCCCATCAAGTTTCAATATTCCCCATATTTCATATGCCCTCTTCCCTACTTTGTTTCTTTTTCTTCTTAGCACTTCATTACTTTCTAACCTACAATTATTTATCTTGTCTACCAGATGTAAGTTCCATGAGGCCAGGGATTTTTATCTGGTTACTGCTGTATACCTAGTTCCTAGGAAAGTAGATTGCATTAAGTACGTGCCTAATAAACATTTGTTTGATAAATTGAACGAATCTCGTTATGAGGTGAAATTATTAAAATAAATAAAGTTGAAAGACCATAAAGAAGGAATGAGAAAGGTAAGCTGGGAATGTGTTACTTGACTTGATAAAATGAAAAAATAATGTATAGCATAAAAGAATTTTTAGGGACTTCCCTGGTGGTCGAGTGGTTAAAACTCTGCACTTTCAGTGCAGGGGGTGCAGGTTCAACCCCTGGTCGGGAAACTAAGATCCTACGTGACGGGTTGCGTGGCCAAAATAAAAAGAATTTTTAGATGGCAAAGAAAAGCAAAGGATTTTTGTTTTAGAAAAGTGTAGTAGCTGCCTCTAAATGTAGGTTTAGTAAAATGCTTATTAACATCAGAAAGACTTTTTATTTTTAAATCTATAGTTCTTTTATTATGTTATCCAGAGGATAAGAAGAGAAAGTTATTCTTTCTTTAAAAAGACCATAAAGGAGATGTTTTAAGGGTATATAAATGCATAAGAAAACAGAATCTGCTTAAAAGCCCAGAACTTAAAATTTTATGCAAAATGTGTCATGATTGTTCTATACCTATAAAAAAACAGTACTTACATTTGACTTCAAATAATCTGAAAAGTTCAAAAAAATCCAAAGAGAAACTTCTCAGAGAATATTTTATTTGTATAACCTCTATAAATAGGTAATATTCTCTCCATGTACAGATATGAGGAGAGTTAAAGAATACTTTTAACAGACATTTCCAAATTGGTTCTCAAAGCCACTCAAATCATTTCTCCCTACAAAATTTCTTCTGGCTTTGAGGGAGAGAGAAAAAAAAAAAAGTGAAACAAATTGCAAATATCATTAAAACTGATCATGAAAAGTTGTGATTTCTCTCATATGTAACTTTATAATCCCAAATATCTATTCCATTATGTCACTCATGAAACTCTTTATCCTAGCTTTAGCTTCTATTTTTTCACAGCTGCCCTACTTACTAAAAGTGACAATTTAAATAAAGGAACAATTTATTATTCACAGAATTTACACAACTCTGTACTCAGACTGATTCATAAGTCTAAAGGAATCCGGAAAAAAAAAAAAGACAATCAAGGTGAATCCAAAAAAACAACAAAAAAAGAAAGGAACCTGGTTATGACCTAAGACACTTGCAAATTCATTTGCAAAATCAATAAAATAAGCTGACATTAAAAAAAATTAATCTGTATCATACAATTTTGACATTAATTATGAAAAGTATTTTAGAGTAGACCCCAGAAGAAAGTCATACATATCCCTTTACAATTTATAAGATATATTTTAAATGTCATAAAATACCTGAACAATTTCATATTACCCAGTTTGATGTTTACAATTCATTCTATTCAATGGAAGACAAATGTTTTCTATATTCATTAAGCTGTTCATTGCAGTGTTATCCATAATAGCAAAAAGTTAGAAACAAATTATTTAGCATATTAAGGAAATGGTTAAGTAAATGCTGGAATATAAACTCAATGTGGTGTTATGTAGCCATTAAAATAATGGGACTTACTAGAAGAACTTGGGAAAATGTTTGACAGTGTTAACTCAACAAAAGCACAGTATGTAAAAGAAAATTAATTAGACCGTAACTATGAAAAATACATATATGTATGGAAAAAAAAGCTGTAAAATGGTAATTGTTTAAATACCGGGATTATAAGTGAATATTCCTCTACCCAGTTTACTATCATGTTGTTGCACTGTTTTTCAATAAAATAAGGAAAAAAGAAGTAAATTGCTCAGTCTATATTATAAATTTATCATTTATTCACTTATTCATGCATTCAACTATTTCTTGAGCACCTATTACGTGCTAGACATTGTTTTAGACTCTGGGGATACAATGGCCAACCAGACAGACAAAGACACTGCCCTCACAGAACTTACATTGTAGTATGGGAATTAAGTAAACAAGGGAATTTTAGATAGTGGAAAATGCAATGAAGAAAAGAATAATGGGAAAGAGTAAGCAGGGCAGTGGGGAGAAAGTCTACTTTAGACGGGTGGTCTGGGAAGACCTCTTTGAGGAAAGGATATTTGAACTGAGATCTGAATGATGAAAAAGCACTGGCTACACAACAATGTGGAGGAAGAGAGTTCAAGCTGGCACTTATTAATAATTCAAATCTCAGCTCAAATATCCCCAATTCCTAGTACAAAGACCCTAAGGCAGAAATGGCTTAGAACGTTGAAGGGTTAGAAGGAAAGATGAGAGTGGTCTTCAAATGAGGTCACAGTGGTAGGTAAGACATCACCAGGGCCACCTATGCCATAGTACAGAGCTCAGACTTTGTTCTGATTGCAATGGGCAGCCATTGACAAGTACACAGATAAATTATTTGGGTACTTTATTAGCATTCTTTATCAATAGAAGTCACATCTGTATAACACAAAATATTGAGCATGAAGTGTGTCCTGGGTTAGAAAGAACAGCACTGTAACAGTCCACAGCCTGGGCCAGTAATTTGCAAGGCAGATTAGAGTAAAGTAAAGCTGCCATAGAAACACAGAATAAGGTCCTGGCAGTTAAGGGGCTGCACTCTGAGCAAGAACATGAATTACTAAGATTTAGTAATATTAATCCTGAAGCCAGAAGCAGAATTTCCAGGTAAGAAAAGAGCAGCCTGGGTCACAAAGAAAAAACACAGTCTGGACAAGAACAATTTATTTACGGACACACTGGTTAGGAAATATTACCAGATTCCTTAAGTAAGAACAGGCAAGTCTTTAACTTGTGTATATAGTAAATGACACAATTCTCCTTATCGAGGTAAATTCAATTATTTGCAATAACTTGTCATCTTTATTAATCTCAAGTATAAAAAAAAATCGCTTTGAGAACTGCCAACACTGCTGCTGGATCAGGTGAATCCTCCATGATTAAAGATCCTCATGACCAGAGAGACCAAAAACAGGTAAGCAACATCTACTAAAAAACTATCTATAAAAGCTGATTTCTTCCTCCGTGCGCATTGTACAACAAATGCTCCTTAAAAGGTTGGGGGAAGGGTAAAGCTCAATAATAAATAACAATAAATAATAAGTTCCTTAACTACAGCCAGAATTATATAAGGCAACCTTAGTAAAAAAAAAAAAAAAAAAATGTAGAACACATTTACAAACAACAGTTTTTGCCTCAAAAAACAAATAATTTTAACTATCTTGCTTCTCTGTAGAAAAAATTACTTCATTTTATCTAGAAATAAACTAAGATTTTTTGTTCGCTTCTAAAGTTGGCCAGAATTCTTAAGACTACTGTCTTCCTCTTTAAGCCTTATGTTCACATGTGTCAATTGTATTTTAGCTCTCTGGTCAATATGTCCTTTTTCTTTGTGTCACCCAATATTTTCTAATATATTATTTTGTCTTCCATGAGTAAAAGGTCAATATCAAAAATGTCAGTTAAAATTCATGCAATGCTAAGTTTGGTCAGAAGGAAATGCTTATTTTTGGTTCTAATGTTTTATCATCTATATTGGGAAAAGAAAATTTGTTCCTCAAACAGCATTTTAGAATCTAAAAATAATGGAGCTTCTCAAAATGATTTTTTCTAAATTTCTTTAAAAAGTTTAAACAACTTTTAAAATAAAAACATAAGCATTATAAATTTCTAATTGTACATGTAGAATTCCAATAGCCAATTCTTTAAAGTTTGCTACTTTTGAGTTTAAAATTACCATTTCTTCATTTTTCAAAATGCTTTTATAACTATCAGCAATTTTGTTTTTCCTCAAATGCTTTACTTATAAAGTCATAAAATCTGATTAACAAAATAAATGTTCCGTGTCAAGATTTATGGCATTTACCTTCTGCAGTATCTAGAAAGACTAGGTTAAATGTTTTGAAATATTTACAAATAATCTTTTTTTAAAATATTTAACTAAAATATACCTCTTATAATTATTCCAATTTGCTCAACAGTTAGAAAGTTATTAATGTCCTATTTATCAATATGTTATTATATGATAGAAATTATTAACATTTTCTAAATCAATATCCATTTTTTTAAATAATCAGTTTTAAATAAACTATTTTCCAACATGAATTGCATCTTTTTATTGTTCCATTTCTTATCTCATCTAATAAGTTAGTCCTAGATCACTGGGCAAACTGAAACAAGTCACATTTTTTGTCATTTTTTAAAAATATAATCACAGGTATCTTTGAATTTTATTATAATCGTTTAAATTTATTTAACTACCTTGGCATCCTTTAAATAGGAACTTAATGCTGAAAATGCAATAAACAGCTGTAACAACATGAAACTTCACTTTCTTTAGATTCACTCTATGTAAACTATATTTTGTTTCATTTTTCACTTAAACATTCCATACAATTAATTAAATACTCTAAAATTCTCAGGGTACTGATTTGGTATTACTAAGTTAGAAGACTTAAAAATATATATAGTACTTATTTTCCATTCTTTTTCACTGCTTAAAACTCTGTACTCTTGGATCTCCTAAGTCAAAATAATGATATGCAATATTATAAAAATAAACCATTTAACATATTCCAGGACCAAAAGCAGGGCAAAATTCAAAGAATCTAGATTACAAATATTGCTTTTATTGTTACACCTACCTGTTGCAAACAGTTGTAACCGTACATAAATGAGAATACAAGTTCAATCTATTCTATTTACCTGTCAATTTGGGATTGAGACAACAAGTATTAAAACAACTTTCTAAAAAATCCTGACTGTAATGGTGTTATACATGTCAGATAATAAAGTACTATACCTCAGGGCTTTAGAAATTACAAAAAAATCATTAAACTGATCGTTACTATTATATCACATATGTATACTATTTTGTTTGATATTACACTCAAACTAAACATGTTTGTCTCAAATTGAGGAAAGCCAATGAAAGGGTTGATCAATCACAGGATGATCTGAATAGCAAGCTGGCTAAAAAAAGCTTATCAAGAATACAATTATTGAGCAGTTAATAAAACAAAGTAAATAGTTTTAAATTAATAAAAGTCAGCCTTTACAGAGTGCTTTAAAGCATACCAAAATGCTTTTCACTGACTTGTCTCATTATCTCACAAATACACAAGTGGAAAAAAGGTGGGCAGTAATAAAGAATTAGGATTTCACTAGATAAGACTTTTATCAGATAACTAGTTGGCAAAAATTATAAGCACTCATTATTTGCAACAATAACTTAATTAGAGGACTTTTATGGAATGGGTATTTCAACAACCATTTTAAAAGAAAGGAGGAAAGTTGTTACATTGTTCCAAGTATAGATAATTTTTTAAAAAGTGGAAGAGTGAGTCATAATGGTGGCGGTGGTGAGGAAAGAGACAAAGAAAAAAAATAGCAATTAAATTTGCTCTGGGAGAGGAGAAGGAATGGAAAAGTACAAGGAAATAAATAAGTATAGATTGTATAATAGAATCTTGTAGAGAATCATTCAGGGATTTAAGAAAAAGGGCTCTCATAGCTGAAATGGTAGATAATTAAAATAGCTTTAGAAGCAACATTTAAGAATAACTATAGAACAGAAGCATAATTATAAAGAAATACCTTCTGTTTTCCTTTTAGTTCTGTTTATTTTTTAAACGTAATAAATATTTAAGAAAATAAAACTGCATTTTTATTAATTTTAAAAATTGATTATTTCACTGTTTTATCTTATTTTTCTTATTGGAATTTTCATTTCGATTCTTGTGACGGTCATAATCTACTCACATTCTTCTCTTACCTTACTTAATGCTTTTTAAAATCTTTATTCAATTATTATCTTTCTCTAATTGCATTTTACTTTCAAATTATGACTTCTAAATAGCCCTCAATCTGTAGGTGGCTCAAAAATCTAGGTTTAAAAAAATACATACTAAGTGAAACACAATATGCTTAAAATAATTAACAAATCTATATAAATATATATAAAGCTATTAATTCTGAAACTATGACCCTTGAAAGTCAAAAGCAGCAACTCTACATTGTAATTTTACTTTCCAAACATATGTATTGACATGGAATTATGAATTCATTAAACCTTTCTCAAAAATTTATACACAAAGTTTAAAAAGTCTGAAAACACAACATTAAGTTAAGCCATGCCAGTACAATATTAAAATAATTAAGTGAAAAGTGGGGAAAATCAGGCAAACACACTAGTTCTCAAACACGTCTCTCCAAAACAATATTTCAGCTGAAACCAACCTTTCTTTAAAAATCACCCTATTTAGTCACTGTCTGATCAGAATTAAAATTATAGGGCCTTGCGACATCTCCCTGGCTTGGGATGTTGATAGTCAGGGCGGATAAAGCATGCTGACAGAGGGCAGTGGTCAGAGGGTATATGGGAACTCTGTACTTTCCACTCAATTTTGTTGTGAGCCTAAAACTGCTCTTAAAAATAAAGTCTATTAATAATAATAATTTAAAAATTGAACCGTCCAAAATATAATTCTAGAAATTTGGGTTGTTATTTAACAATAACAAGATGATGGCAAGGGATATATGTTCTGAAATGTGTGGAAATCCTAAAGCTAAAGTAATTTTTTACCTTCCAAAAGGACATTTTCCATTAAAATATAAACTATAGATAAATTCTTAACTTTAAGAAAAGAATGGCAGATCTGTGAAGCTTCAGAGAATCCTGAAATATTGATACATTCTAAAAGAGCTCAGAAAAAAATTTTTGAATGCAAATGATTAAAATTGTTCCAAATTAATTTTCGAAAGACTAAACCATGAATTGGTTTTGGCTGTAAAGACAAAGAGATTTTTTCTGTTACAAATAATAAAAAGAATACATGTGATTAACTGCTCCAATTTAATGTACTTGTTTGCGTGTGCAATTTTTGGTGACTCAGATGTGCAAACACACTAATGGCTTAATTATCTATATTCCTTAATGAAAAAGGGAGATGGAAAGAAAAAAAGAAAGTTCTGCTTGGCTGCTTCTGTGGGACAACCTCATTTACTCCTGCCCCTCTTCTCCCCAGCTAGGATGGAAAATGGAGAAAAAAGGAGAGAGGCAATAAATAAAGACATAAATATGGAAGCAACCTAAATGTCCATCGACAAATGAATGAACAAGGAAAATGTGGTATATATACAATGGAATATTATTTATCCATAAAAGAAGGAACTCCTGTCACTTGTAGCAACATGGATGGACCTTGAGGGCATTATGCTAAGAAATAAGTCAGACAGAGAAAGACAAATACCATATGAGATTCCTTATATGTGGAATCTAAGAAAACTCCTAGATACAGAGATCAGAGGTGGGAAGTGGGAGTGGCTGAAATGGGTGAAAGTGATTAACAGGTACAAACTTCCAGTTATAAAAACATAAGTCTTGGGGATGTAATGTACAGCATGGTGACTATAGTTAATAATGAGACTGTATGGTGTATTTGAAAGTTGCTTAGAGAGAATATCTTACAAGTTTTCGTCATGAGGGGAAAAAAGCATAACTATGTGTGGAAATGCATGTTAACTAGACTTACTGTGATCACATTTCACAATATATCCATATATTGAATCATTATGTTGTAGACCTGAAACTAATGTTATATGTCAATTATATCTCAATTTTTTAAAAAGACACAAATAAAAGAAAAAAGAGAAGAAAAAGGGAAGAGATCCAAGAAAAGAAAAAAAAAAGGGCCAATTGCTTTCTTCTTTCCCAGCATTAGCAATAACAAGGAAAAAGACAAGGAGTAAAAAAAAAAGAGTATTCCTTAAAGTTCATGTTTCTTGTCCCTTCTCCTTCCCCAACCCTCATCATCACTGCCTTAAAGTTGCATATTCCATATTCCTACCGTATGATACAGTTCAGGGTCTGGGAAGAAATCCCTCCTCCTGGGAGGGTTGGTGTGGGAAGGGAATGGTAGGGATAGAGGTGGAACACGAAACACATTTAGCATTCCATGAAACAAAGAAACTCTAAATGTGTTTTCACACAGTCATAAACTAAGCTTACATGCGACAGTACTGTGCTTCAGAAACATTGTAAGATGATAAGGCTTTTGTGGATCACCCAGGAATCCACATGCCCTTTAACATTGTTTCTGCAAAAATTAATAAAATTAATTAATAAATAAATTTAAAAATTAATAAAATTGTTATAATTTATATATAATTCATATGTGAATGTAATATAATAAACATAATTTATATAAACAAATATAATTTACAACTTGAGAATGATCTATATATTTAAGAACTATAGTAAAGATACCTATCTTCCCCACAAGAAGCCAGTGTCAGCTAGAGCCCAGGACAATGATAAGGTTTCAAATAGGAATCAGGACCATGGAGATGAAAAACAGAAAAGCTTTCGATTCAGCAAAACAGGGTAACAATGAAAAATACTGCTCTAGGAAGGAAAGCCAAGACTACTCTAAAAAGGGAGAATGCAACCTACCTGTAGAGATAAATAAGGACCTTGGACTAGGAATATTTTAGAGTCCACTGGATAAAGAGAATTCACACTGCAGAAGAGTGGTAAACAAGACTTAGCTACATTCTACATGCGCCTGACTTGCTTTTCACAGTTCGTTCTCTTTAAATCCTCATCCTTGACTTTTTTGTTATCATAAACAGGAGTTGCCCAAGTGTTAAGAGTTGTTAAGACTGAATAAGTGTAGGGAGACAGATGACAAGTAAGGTTAAGGCTGTAGCCTTAAGACACTGTGCCAACCCTTCAAGTGGTAGCCAATATAAAATCTGGAAGACATGTAAGAATCTAGTATAGACAATATATTCAAGTAGTCTTTTCTTGTTTTGGTAATTTACTGCTATGCAATATTTCTGGAAAATGATTTCTATTTTATTGCACGGTACACATCTTATTCCATTAAATGCACTTATGGACACATACACAAATCTTCTTTCACACATACATACGTGCACATACAATTAAACTTCAATATTTCACATTTTTAACTGCAGGACCTATATTTTTCCCCTAGTTCCCAATATGTCCACCTAAATAGAAAGAAGGGAAAGTGAAAAAGGAATTAAAATTCATTCTTGCATTTCATGTAGTGGTAATTTTGGAGCAATTACAGCCACAACGGACGCATACGATCTGGTTCATTGCCTCTGTGTATATTTTCACTTGCTAATGCTTAAACAGAAAACGGATCTCTAGGGGAACGTGGTGATATCTAATTAAATGACTTTCTACCTGTAATCTAGTTCCAAACTGTAGCATAATTTTCACTAAAGAAACTGATGTATGTTTAGACGCTGACTATATGTTTTAAACAGTAGCATAACTTGCCTTGATAATGGCAAATATTTACCACCTCTTTTGTGCCTTCCTAAAGGACTTTTGAGAATTGGTCACATTACTTTAAAAAAGGAAAAGATTGAAAATGATCATTGGTTAAGCTGGAAAATTTCATCATCATTTTTTTTTGGACATACCGTCTCCTAGATTCCCTGAGTAGAAACAATGGCAGCTGTTCTCATCATCAACTTTCTATTTTGCAGTGAATAATCTCACTCTTCTCACTTTTGCATTTTCTCTATAGATATCATAGAGACAACTGGAACTATCAAATATACCAAAAGGAGCTACCATTTTCATTGCAGTTTGTAGCAAGGAGAAAACAATCGATTTTGTTTTACTCCAATATATATGTTTGCTTGGAGCAAAGAAATGGCTTTTTGCTTCCCATTCTATGGTTAACTTCTAGGAAGGTGACAGTAATCTCCTTACACTGATTCTTGCCCACTACAACAACTTCTAGGTAGGAGGCGAGTTATAAAAAGAACAAGAAATTAAATAATAAGTTATAAGAGAATGGAGAGAGATGGAAAGCATTAAGAAGGTCATGGTAAATAAAATTCACTTCCAGTAGAATTTTTAAATAAAATGAAGCAGTCAAGAAGGGATACTAAAACAAACAATCTTACAAGAAAATTAACTTCTAGAAAATAGAAATGCCTAGAGTTGTATCAATACCATGGGATTCTTTACCAAGACGTCCAGAAGAAAATGTTAAAGTCCCTATTGGTTGTTCCATTTCAATATGCAAGTTTACCTGCTAAAAAGTTGAAAAATCAGAAACATTAAGGAATATTTGCAAATAGTTGTGAATAGAAACCCAAAATGTGTTAATAATTGAAAAATGCATTTCCTACTCTCCTACTGTGTTGAAATAAAATTTAAGAGCCAATACAACGTTTAAATAAATTTTCATCCGTGTACGTAACACAAGGGGCTCTGTATTCTTATTGCCTGCCATTCATGGATAAGAAATGAAAAGTTAAAGGTGATCCAACAGCTCTTTATTCCATGCCACTATGATATTATTTACTAAATTTAGAAGTTACAGCACCTTAAGTACAGAGAAGAAGGGGACAGCAATAACAATCCTCTAATTTGAGGAGTGTTTTATTTCTTACCGTGTCTTTTCCACCTATGACCTCTTATTGACATGCTGGTTACTGCATTTCTCGATATTCTAGAGGAAGTTGGTGTGATTTCAACTTGAATACACCTTGTACCCTCCTTACTAGATTTCATGGCACCATGAGGCAATGAAGCCTGTATTGCATTGGCAACCTAAAAAGGAAAAACATAGTTCAAGATTGGCATTAAACAGATGTATTATTATACCCTTAGATAAAACAAGATGTTAAATTCTTTTTTCAATTTGTTTATTGAAGTAGAGCTGATTGACAATGTTGTGCCAACCTCTGCTGTGCAGCAAACTCGCTCAGTTATCCACAGACAGACACATTCTTTATTTATAGTCTCTTCCATTATGGTTTATCCCAGGATATTGAGTATAGTTCCCTGTGTAAGACATTAGGACCATGTTGTTTATCCCAAGATGCTAAATTTTAACAGATTTTTAAAAAGAATAATTCCTTCAAGATCTTTCATAAGATCCTCTAAAGTGAGGAGTAAGAACGCAGAAGGAAACATGGTTAAAAATATATGTGATGAAATTTAAAATTCCAAAATACTAAACTATATTTCCAAATGCCTAATGCTAATTAATAAATGCAGCTTGAGCATGTTAATGAGAATATTCTTAGAAGTGAAAATGACTATTCATATCAGGCTAAGACGTTAGCCTAATGAAATTTTCAAATTATATATACCTTTTTCGAGTAACAAATTTTTCTACTATAACAGGAACATGAATCACTGAGTACTAATAATGTATTAATGCACTACAAATGGCTACTTCTCAATTTATAGTTCTAAATTGAGAAATTTTAAATTACAAAATTTACATAAATAAGTGAGACACCTACCAGCAATGGCTCTGGATATAATTCTAGCTGGGCTCTGTATATAATATCATCCAATGCTTTTTGAGCTAGATCCCATTCTCCATTATAACTATAAAATTAAATGAAGTATAATTACTTTAAATTAATTCTATATAACTGAACAAGATATAATGAGAAACTGTTTGTCTTTAATAAGGAAAATAATAGATCGTATTAGCACATTGCTTAGCATTCCACCCTCATTAAATATATATTTCTAAATCTTTGAATTCCTTTCAACTGTATCTGAAAGCCTATTAATAGCAAAGAAAATTTTACAGATGTAATTTCTTCTCTAAAGAACATGTCTATTTATAGAACAGACAGCCAAAAAGCTAGGCAATCTCAAAGCACTTTACTCTTTCAAAACAAGTCAGAGCATAATAAATTACATACCTTAGAATAATGTTCAGAACACTGTATGGTCAAACTACTCTGTAACTCCCATGGTTTTTAATGAAAATCTACAACTACTGTGGCTTGCAGCATCCTAAGTAGTTACTTCTTTGCATTCGCATAGTCATTTAGAAGTGTACGTGACATATGCTGCAAATATCACAGAGATACTGGGAAAAAAGTGCACGTGTATATTAATTTTCAAAGATATGGCCAAACTCTTCCTAAAAATTGGCTAAATGATGGAACGGACAGAGAAATAATGGCTTGCTCATCTGACAACAAAATAAAGAAGTGTGAATTACATCAAGCGTGCAAGTGAGGCCTAAAAAATGGAAGCAGCATTGCTCTCACCCTAAAAACAAGATAAAGCCAGGTAATCTACAAAATCATAACTTCTCATGAATCCAACAAGGCGCTAAGGTCACAGGGCAACCAAGTAGCCCGAAACCCAATGGCAGCTAGGTGCCCCTGTAGAGAGTGAGGCCACAATGCAGGTGGGTAAAAAGAATTCAGCTAAACTTTTCAACAAATTTCTAAAAGCCAGGTGTGGGCCAGTACAAGAGTACAAAAACTCTGGAAGCAGATACAAGGGGACGTCACACCCACTCATAAGCTCTTCTCCACAAACCACCTTTAGGCACTCATAAGAAAAACTAAGCGCAAGGCGGGGGACCAGAGAAAGCTGCTCTTGGTAGTGCAGGCCTGAAGGAGAAGAGTGGCCACCAGAGCAGGAAAGACACCAGACAGATCCAGCCAGACACTTTCAGTGGAACAAAAGTTTAAAGCCTTTGGGGAAAGAGCAGAAAAACCCTTTCACCCCGAGGGCGGAGGTGAAGACCAACTCACTCTTGCTGTGAGGGAGAGAAAAAGAAAAAAAGCCTCTACATGTAGGGGAGGATCAGGAAATCATCCTATGCTGAGAAGAAGGAAGGCCAGAGGTCTCCTACCACTGGAGGGGAGGCAGGACCACTGAGGAACTCCCACCCAGATAAGCAGGGACATAGGGCCTGCTTAGAACTGAGGCTAGACGAGGACAACAGAAAACACCACTTCTCCTCCCCCCCACCCCCAACCAGGCTAGTACACATCTAGAAACTTGGAGCAGCACTCTACTGCTGGAGGAGGGGCAAGAACACAGAGAGAGACCCTCTCTGAGGTACAGACACACCCGGAAAGCTAAAAGCTGAGGACGGAGCAAGAGTATTGAGGAAAAACCCTCCAGCAATAAGTAGCAGGTAACATAAAAGGAATTTGGAGTAGGTGGTGCAATACAGGTAATCATAGCAGCAACGAATCCAGTCCCAGCTCACTCCTGCCTACAAAAACTCTACCAACATCCTAGAAAAGAGGCATATCCATTTCTAGGCATAAATAATATTTATCTCAATCTTTACTGTCCTATCCATGAACAAAATAATGATCAATCAAATATTACAAAGCACACAAAAAGCAAGAAGAAAACAACCCACTATCAAGAGACAAAAACCAACCGAACCAAATTCAGAGATGACTCTGATGTTGTACTTACCTGGGAAATTAAAATAACTGAGGTTAATATATTAAATGCTCTAGTGGAAAAGAGGGACAACATGTATGAACTGACGGGTAGTTTAGCAGAGAGATAGGAACTATAAGAAAAAGCCAAATGAAAAGGCTAGAAATAAACACAGTAACAGAGATGAAGAACCCCCTCAGTGGGCTCATTAGTTGACTCAACATAGTCAAGGAAAGAATCAATGAACATGAAGATAGATCAACAGAACTTAATCAGAAACACAAAGCAAAACGGAGAGAAAATAAAATAGATCAGAGCATCTAAGAGCTGTGGGACAATACTAATGGTCTAACACAGGGGTCAAGAAACTTTTTTTTAAAGAGCCAGATAGTAAATATTTTGGGCTCGTGGGCCATACAGTCTCCACTGCAACTAGTCAACTCTGTCACTGTAGCACAAAAGCAACCACAGACAATACATAAACAAACAGATATCACTGCTTTTCAATAAAACTTTTTAAAAACCAGGGAGCATGCCAGATTTGGCCCAAAGATCATAAATTCTGCCTTCAGTTAAGAAGCTTATAATCTACCGGGGAAAATTAAGGTATCAAGTGAATATAATATAAAGTATAGTAAGATATGTGTAGTAAGAGAAGTACAAAGTAGTAAAAGGGTGCAAAGAAAAATACTAATATCTCAAGCATCAAGTAAGACTGAGCATCAATATTAGAAATTAATAGCAAATTCATAATAAAATTTGATGAAAGAGGCTCTAAGATGTTTCTCAAGAATTAAAATTTCTGGAAATGGAAAAGAGATATTCATTAGGGAAAAAATGCTACTTGGAAATTACAGCAAAAAAAAAATTGAGTAATGAAGAAAGAAACTGTAAGTGTATTTAGGTGTCACTAATTTTCATTCTGTCCCTGAATTAAAGAAAGACGATGAAGTGTTTTAGTTGGTTACAAATTCTTTGGAATATTAAAAGATATGTTTTAAATAATAAAACTATTATCAAGATATTGATTCATATTTTTTTCACAAAAATATGCTGATTGTTTATTGAGATTATAATATAGCAACAATAAAATAACCAACTATAATTTTCCAAAGAGATCAAAGATTAACTTTGTATATGAAATAAACTTACAAGGCAAAATAAATTCCTGTTAACATTTGCACCATGAATCCTGAAGAAACCGGTACCCTGCTACTTATACCTTTATATTTTCTTACATGTTGTCGAGGATATCCACAAACACAGATTCTAGAAAGACCAAAATAAATATATTTGTAAAATTAGTAAAAATTAAGGTAATTTATTTTTTAACATTTATAAGCCAACAATGTACGAGGTATGCTCTCATAACAAACCAAACAGCAATGAAACAAAGAATCTTTCAAAACAGAACGTTTGTCTGTAACATTTTACTGAGTAAGTTAGACTGGGAAAAAATGTAGAAAGCTGGGGGTATGTTAATATAAAGTAAGTGAACCAGATTCTCAGAGCTGGTTCACTAATTTTGATCAATCATTATTACTGACCAAATTATTAATGATGTTTGGTTACCATAAAACATGAAGCTCAGCACTATTCATCATGAATAGATCAGTGGTATGATCCTCTATTCCCGATAAAGTTCTTGACACAAACTGCAGGCTCCAAAAAAGTATTCTAAAATTAGGCTCAAACTTCATACAGTATATCTTAATAAATTTCAGATAGATTGAAAATTTTTATGTTAAAATACCATAAGAGGGTGGCGCAGTGGTTAAGAATCCGCCTGCTAATGCAGGGGACGTGGGTTCGATCCCTGGTCCAGGAAGATCCCACATGCTGCGGAGCAACTAAGCCCATGCGCCACAACTACTGAGCCTGCGCTCTAGAGCGCATGATCCACAACTACTGAGCCCGCGTGCCACAACCACTGAAGCCCGCGCGCCTGGAGCCCGTGCTCTGCAATGAGAAGCCCACGCACTGCAACAAAGTGTAGCCCCTGCTCGCCACAACTAGAGAAACCCCACGTGCAGCAACGAAGACCCAATGCAGCCAAAAAAAAAAAAAAAAAAGTAACATACTATCATCAGGGAGTGAAAAGGAAAGAATAAGAGGAATGTATAATTATCCCCACATTTATTGGGGGGTTTGGATAGCTGGCTGGCTGGTAGTGCCACTAAATCAATTAGGACAAGTAACACATACTGTTTTGGAAGGTGCTAAGTTTCAGATATGTTTATTTTTAGGTATACAATATAGGTATCAGTTTTGTCTGTCATGTCCTCTCTCCCACCCCCAACGTCTTCCATTAATAGTACCTCTATCCCTCTTACCTTTAGGAAGTAGTCACCCCCTATAAAATTAAGTATAACCATGTGATTATGGTGAGGCTGACAATAAAACTGCCTGTGACAAGAGATCGCTACTCTGAGATCTATTTTTCCCTTCTTCCTTTTAATAACATATATAAAGGCACACTCCCCTCCACACTCCCCAACCAATTTTAACTAGAACTATGGTCACCTGCTAGAGACCATATTTCCTAGGCTTCCTTGCATCTAAGTGTGACCATGTGACTAGTTCTGGACAGTGGTCTGTTAACTGAAGTCGTATGACTTCTAGGCTGTACCCTTAAAAGGCAGCTGCTTGCCTTCCACTCTCTCTTTCTCCCTGCTTTCAGGATACAAGGCAGATGTAATAGTAGTGATCCATCACCATACAGACAAGAGTAACACCACAGGGAATGGTAGAATCCCAAGAAAGAAGGAGCCTGAATACTTTAGAAACAGAGCCAATCTGCCCTCAGACCATCTATCAGCTTGGACTTTTATGTGAAAGAAAAATAACCACTTTATTTAAGTTACCATTATTTCTGATAAAACAGCCAAACCAAAATTTAACCTGATACAGTACTCTTCCAATAATACTACTATGCAACTTGGCCCTATAGGGGTTTGTATAAGCTTCAGATGGCACAATCAAAACTTTTGCTGGATTGTTTTTCATAGTGAACCTGGGAGAGATGTTCTTTTTCCTGTGTTCACTAAAGGAAGACAATCTAAGCTTTTAGCTGCCTGTGGTCACTGCTCTTACCGCATAGAAGAAGCCTATCTTCAGTAAAAAAAAAAAAGTACAATGCCAACAGATGAAAATGAGGTAAGAGAGAGAGAGGAGAGAATAGCCTGATAACAGTTGAGCCTCTGCATCTAGTTGACCCTGAGGCCAGTTCCATCCCTGTTCTTCCCAAGTACTAACAGCCAAAAACTTTCCCTTTGATATTAGGTAGTTTTACATAGGTATCAGTCAGTTGCAAGAGAAAGAGTTCTAACTCTTACAAGGTATCTATGGGACATCTTGATGAGGATGTTTACTGAACTGGATACACAGGTTTAGAAATCAGAAAAGAAGTATAGGGTTTAGGAAAGAGAATATGGTCAGAAAAATAAGTTATTGCTGTTATTACACAACTTTTAAAAAACAACATTGCCATAGCTCTAGGATGGTCAATCAACTTTTAAATTTACTTTAGGTAAGAACTAGAGAGATAGTTCTCTCAATTCACAAAAGAAATAGGATTCCAGGTTCTCTTGTTTTCTCTACTAGCTACCTATAAGGAAATAAGCAGTTTATCTGTTAGAGGCTGTATTTACGTCTTTATTCAGAAGTGCAAAGGGTTAGTGTCTTAGTCCGTCTGGGCTCTTATAACAAAATACAACAGATGGAGTAGTTTATAAACAACAAAAATTTATTTCTCATAGTTCTAGAGGCTAGAATCACAAGATCAGGGTATCAGCATGGTCGGGTGAGGGCCCTCTTCAAGGCTGAAGAGTTCTTCATCTTCACATGGCAGAAGGGGAGAGGGAGATCTGGCTAAGAACACTAATCCCATTCTCAAAGGCCCCACCTCCTAATACCATCACATTGGGCATTAAGATTTCAACATAAGAATCTGGGGATGGGGGGAACACAAACATTCAGATCATAGCAGTTAGGGGGTTTTGTTTGTTTGTTTTTTAGCAGTTAGTTTTTAATAACTACTAAAACTTTACCCAAACTGTAGCAAGTGACTTCAGGAATTTTTCATATATCAATGAAAGATTTTTAAAAAATAAAAACTGAATTATTTCCTTTAATCATAATTTTACTTAATGGATCACAAATCTGAAGTGGAAGAGATCTATCATTCGTTCATTGAACAAATAGTTACTAAGTTTTTACTGTATGCCAAGCATTTCTCTTGAACTCTAAGGAGACAGCAGTGAAAAAAACACCAAAGTTCCTGACCTCATGATATTCCAGCAGTTGACAGGCTATACCAAGTGAACAAACAAGGTAATAACAGTGTTATAAGTGCTAAAAGCAAATAAACTGGGGTGGGAAGGTGCTACTATAGAAAAGATGATAATGGAAGATCTCTCCAAGGAGGTAACATTGAGCTGAGACCCAAAATAATCTAGTGCTAGCCAGCTGCAGCATAACTCATAATGACAACTCTTTACCCTCTTTTCTCCAGTCCTTTTTTTTTTTTTTAATAATTAATTTTTGGCTGCTTTGGTTCTTCGTTGCTGTGCGCGGCTTTCTCTAGTTGCGGTGAGCAGGGGCTACTCTTCGTTGCAGTGCACGGGCTTCTCATTGCGGTGGTTTCTCTTGTTGTGGAGCACGGGCTCTAGGCGCACGGGCTTCAGTAGTTGCGGCACGTGGGCTCAGTAGTTATGGCTTGCGGGCTCTAGAGCACAGGCTCAGTAGTTGTGGTGCACGGGCTTAGTTGCTCCGCGGCCTGTGGGATCTTCCCGGACCAGGGATCGAACCCATGTCCCCTGCACTGGCAGGCAGATTCTTAACCACTGTGCCACCAGGGAAGCCCTCTCCAGTCCTTGCTTTTAATAATTAAGAATTCTGATTTACTCATCAGTACTCTGAATGCTCTCTTCAAAGATATTCTTTTCGCATAGATCCTTCAGTGAATTTACATAAAACGCAGAACAAAGCAAAAACAATCAACAAAGCTACATGTCACATGAATGCCTGACTCCTCTGTTCATCAGAGGGTATCCTGAAGTTGCCTGACTTCCCTTTACAAATCCAAAACATAAGGACTCGACCTTACGAAAGAGCAGCTGAGTGGCCTAACCTCCACTGCTATATTAAACTTACTCTGCGGTCACATATAGGTATCTCCCAAATTCACAAACCATGATAAAATAAAATTCCTTTTAGAAGGCATATTTGTCAATACATTTCTGGAAGAAGTTCTAAGTATCAATTTGTAAGTGAGGGAAACTACTGCCATGATTTTCATTCTCTGTTGAGAGATACTATCTCTTTCTTAGACTGAGAGAAAACCTGTGAGATTGTTCTCAATATACTGAATTACAAACCACAAAATGATTAGAAAGCCCAATTCCAGTGGGGCTGAATGGAGAGAGTATTTATTTAGAACTTAAAGTAGAAAAGAAAACAGATTAACTACTATCATTAGATCATCAGACCAGTGAGTAGAAACTAGCTAGAAAAAAAGGGAAACAATGATTTTTCTATTTTTTAACTTGAGAAATATTTAAAATTTGGTCCAGTGGTATTTCCTATCCATCTGGATAAAATACATAGACTATGAAATAAAACTAACCAATTTCAAAACCTCTTCCTTTTCTGCTCTGCTTTTTAAATAGTGAGGAGAGGGGAGGTGAGGAGAAAGCCAGGAGAGCAGAAAAAGTGGGGGAATAAGGGAGAAAAGAGAAAATGGAAGAAATTCCTATACAGTAATGAGCACTTTTCTGTTCTCATGCTTCTGCTCTTTGAAATTAGGAGACTAATAAAGGCTGCATCTTCTATCACTTTCCTCAAGAGAATACCACATACAAAAATAGTGCTCAAGTTGCTGGAGAAGAGATTTATTTCAGATGGGTTGTAAAGGAAGGATGGAGAAGATTTACAATGGTGGAAAGGTGTACAAAGTAAATAATAAGAAATGAAAAGTCAACTGTAGGTTCTTTCAACAAGGAATTTCCTAGTATAAGATATGCTCTAGAACAGCTGGCAACTGCAAACAGGTGGGAAAAAAGAAAGAGCGGCTGTGTATCTATAGTGAACATGTGTGTTCATCATTGGGGTGCTAGCTGTCATTTATTGAATGATAACAGTGACATACACTGTGCTAAGAGCTTGTTCTCTCTCTCTCTCTCTCTCTCTCTCTCTATCATTTTTCAGTCAGGAAAATTAATCCACAAGATGGTTTATTTGCACAAAGCTGTCCCTAATAGACAGAAAACAAGAAGAAATCTGTTCAGTGGTCAGGAAGGCTGATTTAGGAAACAAGAGTGGGTCAGTGTTTCATTACAGGTTCACAGGAACAAATACACTGATCAAGAATCCCTAGCAGTACATATTCAAGTCAGTCACCGAGGTGACTCATCAAGTGAACAAAATCAGGACAGTCCCTTAGACAATGGGGGAAAATTTAATTTACAGCTTAGTACAGTTTCATCTTTAATATTTATATTCTACATCAAAAGGCAAGATAAGCCACTTCTTAAACACAATTGTATTAAAAGAGATGCTCAAAAAAGAAAAAAAAAAGAAAAAACTATTTCCCCAAATTTAGAGGACTTAGGAATATACTAATAAAACTTATTTGTAGTATTGGTGGGTATGTTGCTTTTAGGAGGGCCATATGTAATATTTAGTACTAGCAGAAAATAGAAACTTGTTGACTAAAACTCAGTCTACCTCTTGCCTCCTTTCAGATCTCTCTTCTAGTGGTCCATGCACATATGCAGGAGGGAAACACAGGCTATCAAGCTGGCCATCAGTCTGCTTACAGTTAACTGAAGCAAAGCTTATAGTTAACTGAACAGATTTTTGACCAGTAGAATAGATTTGTATGTATGCGTGGAGGGTGGGAAGTGTCCAGGATTGTTTTAATTCCACGATTCATTACAATCAGAAGGTTAAAAAAAGAACAGAACACACACACACACAAAAAAAAGAACAGAACACATTTGTCACTGAACCTAGCTCAGGTATTCCACGAAATTTTTCTGGTTGTATTTATGTGTCCTTCCTCCTAGACAACCCAGTCTATCATTTTGGTATAACTATCATCAACAACCAAACTAATCAGCAGTCTGAAACTACTGCCACATGGCCAAAACAACTTGATGAGCCATAACACAGTGTGATCACTTTATTTTATTCTTCAGGAAAACCTGCACCAGGACTAAGATCTTCAGGAATCTCTTGTACTTTAACTATCATAATCATTTATAACTTACTTATCACCATAGTTCCATAACTAATTTTCCTTCCATAGCTCTGGACTAGGCTTTGCTTGATTAAATACTAGTGCTTTCTAGTTCTTTGCTATACACCTTTAAAGTGTACACCTTAATTAGAATATTTGATAAATGATTAAGGGAATCCAGAGTTAAGAGAAATAAATAACTAGATTTTAAACTATTGAGAATACAGTAATAGGGAATCTAAAACAAAAACAAAAGCAAACTAAAAAAGATGGAAACAATAAATTTGATGGAGTTCCTATTACATCATGTTCTGTGGCTTAAGAGTTAGCATTATTAAATAGTTTAAGTCTTTTGAATTACATAGATCTCGTTCCTCCCTCATTTTCTTATAGCTAGTGAGTATACAAGAGTTTTTCTTGTGGCATAGAATTAATGTAATATGTTTCTACTAAAACCTTCCTTGGCCAAAATCCTATAGCTAGTTTTCAAGTAATCGGTGTTTCTATTTGTTTTCAAAACCAGCTCTTACTTGTGTTCTTAAAGGATAATCTAAGTCCCTGGTTAGTTAAATTGATATATTAGCAATTTTCTACCCAGAACATAAAAGTAATTATACTGAAGATAGTGCATTGGAGTTACACAGGACAGAAACCAGTGACACATGTTCTTTCCTAACTTTGCCATCAGTCATTTCAGGAAAACATCAACAGTGGTCCTTATTTAGGAGGTTGTGTTAGAACATTTGTATGTATTAGAATGTTAGAGCTTCAAGCATATTAGAATATTCCTGGGTCCTACCATCTAAAATACTGCTTTAAAGTAGTGTGTTTTAAGCTCTACAGGTGAAAAGTTCCTGCATCTAACTACTCCTTAAGCCATTGTTTCTGAAGTGTTGGTTCTTACACTCATTTTAGTGCATAACAACATTTTCACTGGACCATAATGAAACGAGAAACAAGGAATGCTAAACATCTCACTTTTGGCTTATAAACTGTTGTCCTTCCCTTCCATTCTACCCTTTTTGGGTGTTAAAATACTCTCCCCTTTCATTAAATAATGTTGATGGTAGATATTTATAATACAGTGACTTGACAAAAGACAAAGTCGGCAACACCATGTAAATACCCACTTCAGCTTTCTTGAAATTTTACAGATCTGTGAAATTCAAAAACTCTGGGCACCTCTGCCTTTAAAATATTTAAAACAAGAAACATATTAGAAAGAGTAAGTGAGAGAGATGGCACACTGGTACCATCTTCTAAGGTGCAGCAAATGTACTTGTGCTCCAATTCAGGAAATATCTGAAAGACTCTCCACTTCTCTATCTTCTCTAATAAGCCCCCTGCCTTGTTACCTCCCTCTCCCTCTCCCTGGTCCTGTGTGGTTTTCTATCTTATTCAATAGAATCAATTTAGGTTTTTTGTTTGTTTTGTTTTGACTTCATTTCTAAGTATTGCTCTATGCACCCTCCCTCTTACTAACTTTCCAAAGCTACATTTTCTAAATAAGTTCCCCAAATCTAAATTATTTTACAAGTTCCTTAATTCTATATTTTCCCTTATTTACTTGAATTACCAAAGGCATTTTCTCTGCCTTGTTTTTTTTGTTTTCTTTTGTTTTTGTTTTTTTAAAAAAAGGTAACAGGGACTTCCCTGGTGGTCCAGTGGTTAGGACTCCTCGCTTTCACTGCTGAGGGTGCAGGTTCAGTCCCTGGTTGGGGAACTAAGATCCCACAAGCCATGCAGTGCGGACAAAAAAAAAAAAGTAACATCTTCAACATAGAAAATGTAGAGAATGACAGAAAAATCACACAGGAAAAAAATTAAAATAAACTATAATTCCACCAAGTAGATATAACTATTGTTAATATTCTGGTCATATTCAGTCAACACTGGAATCACACCATATATACTATCATTAAATACTCTTTTAAATCAGAATTCTTAAATATTTGCATAGTATACACAAGGATTACCATAATTTACTTAACCAAGCTCTTGGCTAAATTTTTTTTAACATGAAAAGTTTAAAAACCAGTATCTCTTACTTCCTTCTTGGTACCAAATTAGAGCACAATGAAAATAACTACCTAGATAGATAGATAGATAGATAGATAAACAGACAGATAAAAAAGCAAACAAAACAGAAACCAACCACATGCCAAAAACTGAAAGGTCATAATAGTTCCATTCTTTTAATTATACAGTATGATCCTTTTCTAATTAAATATTCTATTGAAATGTTATTCAGCTTTACCTGCTTCACTGTGTTTTTTGTGACTTCATTGTGTTTTTAGGGAGCTTTCTGTATGTCAACTACGTGGAGCTTTATATTAACCTATTTAGTGTTTCAAGCAAATGATTAAACAAAACAAAAATAACTTAGATATGTAACAAACTAGCAATCCTAGATTCATATATTTCAATACTAAAAACATTTGAATTTTAATTTACCTTGAACAAATTTGACACAGTGATTGAAGAGAAACACTGGGCATATAAGTTAGGGCAGCATTGTAACACAACAAAAGGAATGTCAACACTTCAAACCTAAAGATAAACCAAAAGAATATTTACAAATCTTGAGAATTCTTAGAAGTCAACTGTAATTAAGCAAGCATTGGGGAGGGATATTATGTTACAAAACAGACCTGTACAATATAATCACACCAATAAGAATACAAAACTGAAAGAAAAAAGTAACAGTCATATGAAAATTATCTTAAAAATTCAATGTTCCGGATGACATCTGAAGCAAAGTGTAAGTGACAAATCGGGAAGATGTGTTTTTCTCTTGTATAAAATAACTCAACATTTTAAAAATTGTTACATACAACTCATTAAACATTATTTATAAATCTACTGAAATAATTTCTTAAAAAATTAGCATGGTACAATAGCGGGTTATGTCTCCACAGTATACCTATTCTGTGCTGTCAGCATCTCCCTTTGGGGGTGAGGTCCGCTGTACACAACTTTTGACAAGCCATGCTGGGATAGGGCGCTCTCGGTCAGAGCCATGGACCCAATGCTGGAAGGCTAAAGAAAAGACATGTGAATAAAGAAAAAACCATTCTGTTGAAGATGTGGTATTTAGAATATATACACCAGTAAGAGTGAATGCATGAACATCATACATCTTGGAAATATTCAGACTGACTACTAAGTATTCTGCTCAAAGATTTAACAAATAATTAAAAACAAACCACAAATAGAAATACAAAATAGTTTAACTTTAAAAATTCTACCCCAGAAATACATAATTGCCACACATAAAAAATCTAATCTTATCTGTCAGGAGAAGGGGAGAATATTTCAAAATGAATACTCTTAATAGATCTTTTAAAATCAGGTTTTAGTTTAATGATTTTGATTGCCCATTTTTACTTTGGGAATAGCCAATACTTTGTGTGGTGTTTTATACTTTTTAAGGCACTAATAAACTGATAAAATTTTTTGTCTCAATAACCAGACCCTAATTTATAGCAACTTCAAATCTTAGGACCAATAAACTTACTTTGATAAAAATGTCACTTACCTCATGATATACAGATGGTTTGGATAAAGATGGAATCGTAAAACTCAATACTTTGCTATGTCCCTGTTTGTCAACTATTTCCTACAAAAGTGAAAGAAAATATCTTACAATATTTATTTTTTACACATAAATTTAAAAGCTGAATTTAAACTGTTAGTCTAAAAAAAAAAAGACCTGAGAAGAAAGGAATTTTAAATTCAGCTAAAATCTTAAACTATGATAATCGATTATTCACAAATACTAGGAGTTAACCTTCTCCTTAAAATGTAAGTAACATAGTTTTAAGGATGAAATACAGATGTAGTGTGGTAATAATCATTGATTTTTTCTCATGTAAAAAGTTCTACTTTTTAAATCAATTAACATAGTTATGAAATACATTATGAAATGACCCTTAAATTTTTTTTTCCACTTTAAAAAGTACAAACCTTAAGTATGTATCTAGAATATTGTACTATTTAATATACAAACACTATTAGTAATGCAAACTATATATTTTAAATGAATGGTGTGAAGTCTGGAGACAGTCCAGATTTTACAGAATTATTATTGGTAGATATTAGACTAGATCTTTTCTCCCAAACTTTCTGTGAAGGTCACAATAGACAATTTATAGACAGTGGATTTTAAGTCTAAAAATTTGAAAACTCAACACTGGTATTTTCAGATACCTCCATAAAATCATTTAAATGGACTGATTTTTAGTCTCCAATCAATCAAAAAATGTATATTTACATAATTGTATGCATGCCCATATAGCCTTCAACCTCCAGAAAGTTATTTTTGGGAGAATGAGCTACAAGTCATTTGATGTATTAAAAATAAATATTAGCTTTACTAAAATGAAAAACAGTTGCCATTATGTATTCATTTTTGTTGAAAGGGTTATATGCTTGGCTTCTGTCAGAAAACATTTTAACTATATTAAATACAAACCAAATTGTAAACCCCTAGGAGAAGAGCTTCAATGCATCCACTGCTATGCACATTTCTGCTGGCTGAGACGGCAAGGTAGCACCAAATCAGTTCTGGAAGAAACTGCAGTGTAAATCGAAGCAACTGCTCCTCTCCGCTGCGATAGAATTCAAAGAGCTGGTGACAGACAGGTTCTAGCAACTGCAAGAAAGACAAAATATTCATTCAAGGACTGGACTGTATTTGAATGACACTGATGTATTAAATATAAAAGGTTTTCCCTGATTGGTAATTACTGAAATATACAAATGTCTTCATTTTTTGGAAACACAAAACTATTCACAGCTAAGCTATTTAGTAATGAACTCTAGTGGAAGGCCAAACTGCAAACTAAGTGTATACTGAGGCACTTTATAAACTCTAAAACATTCTATAACTCGAAGGTAGTATTGTTATTAAAACCGTATCTTTTAGAATTCCTAAAATAGATAGGTTGTGAGAAGTTTCTTCCTGAATGTCCTTGCTTCCAGATAAAACATGTCAATATAAATGATCGGCTACAGGGTTGGAGAAATTGATATGGGAGTCCTAGGCAGTTACTGTCTCATTGCCCTCCTGAGTTATAACTAGGCAGCATGGGACAGCAATGACCAGTATGTGGAGGGAGAAGCTGAATAATATAAAGCCCCTAGGTCTAGTTTCTTACTGTAACCATGGTTAATTCCCCCAGATGATCTAAACGTTGCTATCATTTTATTTTAAACTTGATTTGGACTTACTGATAGCCTTTTTTTCCCCCCACCACACTCCCCCAGTTACCCAGTTAACAGAGCTGACTGTATCTTTATAACAGACATTTTCTTAAAAAATCAGAAAGTCAAGATAAGAGGCTCTTATAGGTAAGTATTATCTTAAAGCATATATAATCATCACACACAAGTCATTAGCGAATATGTCAGGGCTACTTTTCAAACAAGCAGGCTACTATTATATTTTCAGCGAATGGGAGTTCATTCACTTCACTAACTTAGGCAATAGATTGACGTCAATTTATGAAACAGATTTTCTATTACCAATAATTGGAATGAAGAGGAACTAAAGTGGATGTTTTGATTTCAAAAAAGTTCAATATGTAAAGCAAACCGGGTATAATTAAAGTCAGTATTATAGAAAAAGTTATACTTTAATAAATATTGACTAAATCAAACTGGTCTTTCCTGTTGAAAAACTATCTTCTGACAGTTAAGGAACATTTTTCCACTCTCAGAATGGTCATCAGAGTGCAACAGGTGTCCACTGTGGCATGGCAAAGGCAAAAGGAAACTGGAGGGTCAGAGGCAAAGTAACCCCATTCACAGATAGCAAGAAAAGTTTTTAGGGTAGGAATTTGGAAGAATGGAGAGGGGGATGGTGGAAGAAAGACTGGTAGGGGAATGTTTAGCTTTCAGGATGGAGTTTTAAAATTTCTTTGTGGACCAGGGTCGATAATCTTGTACTGTGGTGTAATATCGGTCTTCTCTAAATACCACGGAAAGCTTTGATTAAATCAATTAATATAGTCTAAAAATTATTTGCAAACTTGTGAAACTTTATGCTGAAAATTTATTCAATAGGCTGCATGAACACATAATCAATTTTAATCAAAACACTCCAAAAGGCCTTTTAAACTGGTTTAAAATCTAAAATTAAATGGAGTTTTGGTTTATGAAAGCAGAACCAAATGAAGACAGATTCAAAAGGGATGCAGAAGTTATATACTGCAATGAGATTAGATGAAATTATGCGTATCAAAACACTAGAGGTAAATACCAGTATCTGTGCAGGATTTTACAGCTTGCAAAGTACGTTCACATATATGAACCCATTTAATTCCCACAATATTATATGGTACAATGTCATTACCCTCATGTATACTTTCTACATAAGGAAATTGAGACAAAGAAGCTATCAACTGAAACCAAAAACATCACACAGCTCAGGAAAGTCTGACTGAAGGCAAGGCTTTCTAACTCCTTTATAAACATACCTGAAAAATGTCGGAAAAGAATAAAACAATATACAATGTGGGAAACACAAGCAGTGTTTGACTTATCTAACCTGAATATATATATATATATATATATATTTTTTTTTTTTTCGATATGCGGCCTCTCACTGTTGCGGCCTCTCCCACTGCAAAGCACAGGCTCCGGACGCGCAGGCTCAGCGGCCATGGCTCACAGGCCCAGCTGCTCCGCGGCACGTGGGATCCTCCCGGACTGGGGCACGAACCCGCGTCCCCTGCATTGGCAGGTGGACTCTCAACCACTGCGCCACCAGGGAAGCCCTAACCTGAATATATTTGAGACAAGCAATGGAGCATTAGAACATGCTGTATTCCTAGTGTCCTGCTTGAACTTTTGAATTATTTTCTCATGAAAACATTGTTATACTTGGTGGATAGGTTTCATAATACTGTTAAGAGAGAACTGCACCTCAAGTATATTTTGATGTGTTAAATGGCCTTTTTATGGTCTAATCATCATGTACCTTCTTTCCATTCTAAAATACATTCTGAATTCTGAAACAACTGAGTTACAAATGAAATTTTACAACAATCTATTCATAAGTAAGAAGCTGTATCTTAAGAGAGAATTTTAATGGTAACAGAAATGTATCATAAAAATGCCTTTAAATGACTAAAGCAGGGATAGAAGATGGAAAAGAGCTAAGTTTGGGTAAATTCACAAGAGAATCTTCCAAACTTTTTTTGAATTGAACAGTTACTGAGAATACAGGTAGGAAACAGATACAGAAAAGTTGGAGGGCACTACTCTTCATGTGCCAGTAGCCAATGAACTGACCTCCTCTCACTCTGGGATTGCTATGCCTAGAAGATTTTATGCAGCTTTTTCAAAAAAAACAGCTGGTTTCATAACAGACTTGAGCATTGTTAGCCTCTAATCCTATGCCTATCTTAGTCAGTTAAAAGCACTGGTTAAGGAAATTTCATTGTATCCATAAACTGCCTCTTTACAGTTTCTTGAGCCTGCCACACATACCTGCCTCAGGGCCTTTGCACTTACTATTCCCTCTCTGGAAAGCTCTTGCCCCAGTTTTATTTTCTTCCTCTAATTCATTCAGACCTTAATTCAACCATCACCTCCTCAGTCCCAACACATACTTCCCCTACTCTGCTTTATTTATCTTCACAGTTTTATCACTGACATTTTATTATACATTTAGGTATTTGTTTAATGTTTCTTTCACCTACCAGAATACAAGTTCTAATCTATAAGAAAAAGAATTTGTTCTGTTTTGTTCACTGCTACATTTCTAAGTGATTTCTGGCACACTATATGTGTTCAATAAATATTTATCAAATGAATTTAACTGAATAATGAAAAAGTACTACTTGTAAAATCCAAATACCAAATTTCCCAGACTTCAAATAACAGCAGAATCAACGTTCCAAATTTCAAAAATGCCAAAAGACAATGACGTCAACTTTTTGGGAATATCTCCACTTTAAGACACAAAATGTTCTAAAGAGCAAAAGGAAGGTTATGATGTTAAAGTAGACACTGCTATATTTTAGAAGCACTTCTAAGTACATTTTTAAAGACTGAGTTGTCTTTTTAAGAATACAGAATACACACTGTCTTTACCACATTCATCAGGCTAAAAACATAAAACAAACTTACATGCAAAACCTCCTAAACCAGTGCTTCTGAAAGTGTGGTCCATGGACTGAAGACCATCTACAAACTGTTACCAGTCCTCAACAATATAAATACAGAAATTGAGAGGAAATATTTAAAAACTTTTATAGCAACTTGATATGGCTGCAATAACCAAGAGGGTGATCAGCAGACTTATTGAACAGAGTATGGATCAGTTAGGGGTCATCAAATTTATGTGGTACCTCGCATGTGATGTGAGTTGCATACTTGTCATACACATTAGGTACACATATTGGTCTGTGAGAGACTGGAAAAAAAATATTAAACTGGTACTTCACCACAAATAGTCTGAGATATACTGCTCTGAGCCATCAGAGCTCACTGTCATCTGAATGAAAGAAATGTTATGAACCAAACTAGCCTATCAGAAATTTACCTCTATCCAAAGCAGCCTGGTTAAAACACACTTCATTAGAGAAATAATTTTTAAGTCTTTCAAAATACTGATCAGTAAATGATAAATAAGACTTAATTTGTTAAAAAAATAATAATAAAGCACACAGCTATACTTGATCCATTTGGTAAAATAATTCTCAAATAAACATGGAAAACTGTAAGACAGCTTCTACCCAAATACTTCAAAAACTAAAACCCTTCAAGAAAACAAGCTACTATACAAATTAAGAAGCTTTGGGAAGGAGGAAGGTTGCTCTATTTAGTTATTCCAGTTAAAGTTTTTGTCTTGTCAATATAAACCCTAGTCTTTTTTTCAGCACCTAAAATTCATAATCTTTATAATCTTCTTTATGGAATAATCAGTAGAAGCTGGGTTATTCTAGACCCCCTCCAAAAGAGGTTACCTACTCAAATAACAAAAGACTCTAGTTTTGATAGTTTCATCCCAAAGGCATATAGGTCCACATAGGACTAGACGCCAGGGTGTAAGTTGTTTTGCCGCTAGATAATAGGACTAGTGGTCTTAGAGCCTATTGTTTCACCTACCAAACTCAAGTATAAGAAGAATGCATACCTCATACTCCTCCTCTCTACTCCACCTCTTTCCATTCCCACTGACACTGCCCTAGTTCAGGTTCTCAACAGCCCTCCTACACTGTTGTCATAGCCTCCTAGTCTTCTTGCTTTCATTTTTTCCATTCTCCAATCTGTCCTCCACATAGCCACCTTCCTAAAACAATCAACTGGTCAAGTCATCAGCGCAAAAAAAGTCTAACCTGCTTATGATGGAATTCTAGGCCCGCCATGGTACCTACCTTTCCAGCTTCAGTTCCCAACAGTCTTTCATCTCTTGTTAACTACTGCATTAGCCTATTTGCTTTTATCTGAATGCCATGCCTTTTGATTTTCCTCACTATTTCCAATCCTTACCTATTATATTTCTACTATGAATGGTTGGATTTATAAGCACCAGAATCTGGAGTATAGATCATTTTGTCACCTTCAAAGTAAACTTGCTATCTAAAAAAGAAAAGGAAATGCGGGGTGGGGTGGAGGGGCACGCAGAGAAAAGAAGAAAGGACTGGGAAAAACACCAGCAGGACCAAACTACTTGCTACTCCTCAAATTCCGCATATTTTCTCAGGCCTCCATATACTATCCCTACAGCTTGGAATGTCCTTTTACTTTCCACACCTGGAAAACATGTGCAAATCCATCTAGACTCAGTTAGGCATTGCCTTGAAAGCATGTATTTACATATTTCCTCCCTTTCCTCTTACGGGATAAAGACCATGTGCTACTCATCTTTGATTTTCTGTTTCCTAGCACTGCAGCTGGCTCATAATGGGCACACAAATATTTGCTGAATGAATAAATGAATGCAGTGACCCAGACTTTCCAAGGCTATCTCCAGCAAGATAGATATATAGATAGATAGACAGATACCTACATACACAATGCATAGGTAGATGAGCAGGAACATGTTCAGAGGTGGCTTTGGAATATGGTAATAATTCTATTTCTTGGTCTGGGTGATGGTACACTGGAGCTCATTTTATTATAGTTTTTTTTATTCTGCCATTTTTCTGCACATAAAGTATTCTTCTCTTATCCCTCTATCCACTTCTCAAAAGTAATCAGCTAAACACTCCAGAATATATATTATAATTCTTTAAGCTATACTTTTCTTACCCTTTTTAATATATGTGTTATTTTTCACAGTAACAAATTAAAAAAGCAATCAAATGAATACTACTAGCACAATAAACTGTTAGAGTACTTACCTCACTTTGTGGCTCCTGGATAACTTTATAGAGAGATGAAACTAAAGAACTCTTGTCTTTCAAATTTGTAGCATAATTTGGTAAAGATGTTTCTGGTAGTGTCTAAACAAATTTTAAAAAATACATTTTATTTTTATGAAATGTCCAGAACAGACAAATCCATATACAGAAAGCAGACTAGTTGTTGCCAGAGATTGGGGGACAGGGAATTGGGAGAAGGAAGAATTGGGAGTGACTAACCAGGTATGGAGTTTCTTTTGGAGGTGATGGAAATGTCCTAGGATTAGATGCTTGTGTTAGTGGCACAACATTGTAAAACCACTAAAAACCACTGTATTTTCATCTTAAAATAGTGAATTTTTCATTATGTGAATTATATCTCAACAAAAAAATTGTAAAAATAAAATAAAAGATATATTTAATCCTCAACATCAACAGGGACATAAATTAACATTCAGCACTTCATCTTTGATCACAGTTTGGGGTTAGAAATAAGAATACAAATCATTTGTAAAGCCAGAGATACATTTTTTGTAGCATTATACAGGTTATCAATCTTATTAGCAGTATTTTATCCTGTTTCTTAATAAACATGTTATATAAGGATCTAATGTTTCAAACCTTAAAGCCACAGATCATCTATCAAAGTAACTCCTGAGTTACATGTTGTGACTGTTAAGTAAGACTGTTCTACTTTACAGAATTGGGGGGAAATTTTTTACTTCTCAGAACTGGAGAAGAAGATAGTCACACTACCAACAAACTAGTGTTCTTAATTCCATTTAAAATAGCAGCAACTAATCACAGAGCCACCCTTTCAGAAAGGACACTATGACCAGAGAGGAATGGGAAGAGATAAAACTCCAGTAGTAAGTCAGACGGTTTAGGATAAAAGTAGTAGGGAAATCTGAAGAAAAACAAAAAAACAAAAACCCACTTCATCATAACAAATGATAAAAACCTATCCTTCTAGAGTATACCCCTTCCTTAACAACTTCTATCTCCCAAGTCATTATTTTTTCCCATGAAAATTATTTCTATCAATCAACCAATTAGTCAACAATGTTAATCCTGCAGTAGATATAATGTCTCAAGATATTGCTAACAGTCATGCCAAGATATACACTATTTCTTACATGTCCCACATCCTAGTATTTCATGATTTAAAATGGGTTATGGTTAGTGTATATAGGTGGGTGTGTGCATAAATAGACATAGAAAATTAAACAGCATTAATTTTTATAATAAGGACATTTGGTTCATTTTTACCCTACTGTGAACTCCTTGAGGGCAAGAACTATCTTATCTCTCCATCCACAGCATTCAGCACAAAGCCTCGTACTCAAATCTTTGCTGAAGACATTTATATAGATGAACAAAATAAGAAATAAATACTGTCACTGTTTACTCTTCAGTAGATTCTTTAAAAATAGGTCACATTTCACCTTAAGATATATGAGTGAAGAGCTTCTTTTTTAAATTTATTAAGATAGCTTTGTTTACCAGAATGGTAAGTAAATGTGAACTGTCTGGGAACCTCCCACAATTCTTGGGGGGGGGGACGGAAGCGGGGAGTTTCGCTGCAGCTGCTTACACAAAGGGGAGATTAGGGCTTTCTTCAGTATTTCAAAAGCATGTAGCAAAAGACCTCCAGGCAACATTCCATTTCCGTTATTTGATCAAGAGTAACCTAATATTGATGGAATTTATATAAAAGGGAATAATAGTCAAACAACAGATTTCCAATCACCTGAATGATAACGAACCTAAGTATACATGTAAAACACATTAATATATGTGTGTATATGTGCACACATGCACACGCGTGTCTAAACATAAAATTTTAAACCAAGTGAATTGAAAAATAAATCTTAAAAAATGATTAGTGAATAGAAAGATTATTACATACACTATCTAGGCCAAAACTGGAAGAGTCATTAAAAATGTGAACTACAATTTTCAGTTTATGTACCAATTAACCCTCATGAGGTAAAATATTTTTTGTGAAACAGCCAAAAGCAAAAGGACAGCTCTTTTCTGAAAAGACAAGTTCTAGAAAATATCCTGGGCCTAGGCTACTACTGCTAAATGAGAGGAAGGATCTCCCAAAAATTAGTGTAGTGAACTATTATATTTTATCACAATTCTGTCATTATTTCATTTTGTGAATGTGGGAAAAGTTACTTTTGTCTATAGAAGGAGAGAAAATACAATTGCTGTGTTTATGAACAGTGCTTTGAAAACCTTAAGATCTAAAAGAGCCTATGGATTTAAATACTATGACAGCAAACCTTTAAATTTTCTTACACTGTACTAGTTCAAAGGTACTTCCCTTCTTAAATACCAGCTAAGCTTTCTCACTTTTCAGAAGGCAGAACTGGAGACAAAAGAAGTTATAATGGGACATTATGGTAGGAAATTAGTGTTGGCAAAATTTGAAGAAGACAGATGCTTCATACTAAAGTATCATTTGGCAGATGGCTTTTATAAAATGTAAGGAAGTGATATGAGTTGGGTAGAAGAGAATTAATGAAGATGGACAGATGGGTGGAGAACCAATAAATAAAACAATTCTGACCAACAACACTACACATAAGACTAGATTTTGAGTCACATATTGCGATTCAGTGACTACCAGAAAAATCAAAAATTTGGTGGATAAATCTACATATAACATTAAGAAAAACACAATACAATCTGAAAGATAATATTTTACAAATAAATATTTGTAAAGACAGAGATTGAACTAACTATTCATGATGAAGTCTGAGTCTAATTCTCTTTGTTGGTATACTAAGAGAATATTAATGAGGGCCCATAGCTAGAGTAAATACTAGTTTTTCCAAAGGCAAAGAAGAAAAAAGAAATAAAAATTGCCCAAAGCAAACTGCATTGTCTTTGTGCATTTGAAAGAATGTTGAGTGACCTTATGAGGTTGGGGGTTCAGACTGTACCCATGGAACAGTGCACAGCTAAAATCATCTTCAAAGACCACCTATTTCACGTTTTCTGGTGAGGATACTGAGACCCAAAGAAGTTATGTGATTTGTCCAACATCGTAAAACCACCTAGAGGAAAAATTATGATTAGACCAAAGGGTGTCTGACTTCTCAGCCCCATGTACTCTGTACCACTTACTTTATTAATCATGATGACCTTGGCCTTATTAGCACCACGGTTATTAGATTAAACAACCAAGCAGAGGCATAGATAGATGACAGATAGATAGATAGATATATAGATAGGTAGATAGATAGATGATCCCTAAACTTTACTTCTTAAATACTTTCACCAAAATACATAATTAACATCACAAATCATTTCAAAAGACAAGATATTCAATTTTAAAAGTATACTTGGGAGATTTGTTCTCATGCACTTTCCTATCTTCTATCACTTTTACTATGCTGCTGATTTTGTCTGGTAACCTTAATTTCTTCATCAAATATAAACAGAGCTGAATTCAACACACATTAACACAATTCAAAATAATTTTCAGAAATGCCTACCAAATTAACCAAGGAATAGGAAATATCTTCCCTTATACTTGACAATAATTTAAATCATTTGTTATGTCAAACTGATTGAAAATTGGGTAAATTTAATTTTGGCGGATTAGGGGAAAGTTAAATAACCTTTTATTTCATGGGGCCCAGGATCTTACTCCCCTCCTCTCAAGGAAAAGTTTCCTTCCCAGGAAGGGAAAGAAATAAACAAAAAGATGGGAAGGGAAGAGAATTAGTCATGATTTTCAGTTATTTGCCTTAATAGTTGATCCTCCCCTAAGCCTCACCTCCTTTATCGAGCCCTCTTGACACAACTCCCATAGTAAAGAACGGCTAACTGGCTCTATTTGCTTTTGCAAATTTTACTTCATCATTAATATAAGAATGCCCTAGAAGTGGTATTCAACTGCTAAACTTGACAATTTTAATCAACTTGCCAAAAAAAAAAAATCATGGTACTGAACCATATTAAACACTCTTGAAGCAGGAAAAAAGCTTAAAAACACAAAGACAACATACGTAAGAAAAAAAGGCACACACCAGATTTAATCAAACTATTAAAATATGTATGCTCTATACAGTGCCCTTTTATAAGTGCATGTATAACTACATCACTTTAATGAGTTACGGGATCCACAGAAAGATATTCAATTCATGACTATAAAAGCTGAGAAAATGAAAACCTTTGTCATTCATCAGGATGAGATAACGACGGGTAAGGCCAGCTACAAAATTAATAGGACACATTGCTTCTCTCAAGGACATACTGCAGCTAAAAAGTGTCATAACCTCCATTTTTGAATGACTACTGTATTCTTACTCAGTGAGAAGCCTTGTAATCTAAAATCATAGATATCAAGAACTTTGTCATTTAAACATATATTGGTTAAGAATGAAACATCCCACTCTTGGCAGGAGGATCTAAGTCACCTAGACACAGAGAAGCAGGCTTCAGATAAGGGGTTTCTGAACCGAACATTCCACACAGATGTTAACTTTGTAGTTCCCAAGACAACATGACCCTGGGTCCACTTCACAGTCCAGGCCAGATTTTAACCCCATTACACATAGCTCTGCTTTGTTTTGAGTCTATCAAAATACTGTTTCGTTTAAATTTCACCTTTTCTGAAAATCCTATAACAATTTTATTTTTTCCTTTGTTTGGTGAGATGCCTACAGGGTACCTATTGTATAGTCTCCCTCACTGAAACAAGCCAATAAGTCTGGCTTTTGTCCGAGGCCTTGGGCTAACTTGGCTGGACAAAAAATGACAATTTCAGCCCAAACCCTTCCTTCCTGTGGTTCATGATCAGGAAGCTCACATAATTATGTGTAACAACAAGACCCAGGGGACAAAAAGAAGTTAGTTAACTGGTTAAAGGAACACTATTTTAACTATCATAAAGAAGAGTTCATGAGACAAGAAAACAGAGTTTTATTTTTCTTCATCAACTAACCAAGAGTTATATACTGCTTATACAGGCACTGGGTTAGCCAGCTAGAGAAAGATGCACTGATAGAAAGTTGGACAAATATCTTCCCATCTCCTCCTCATCATTGATCTGCCCACTCCCAGTGCCCCCCAAATTGGGAGAAACATTTCAACAGTGAATCTTTCATGCTGGTTGGAGAGAATGACATCAACTTTCAGAGACTTTAACCATTCTTTGTGGTGTTGCCATAAAAGGGAGAAAACAAACTAAACTACTTGGTGAAAAAAGGAGTCAATTTCCTAGGAAAGATTACTATGTGTAAATAATCCCCTAATAAGATTTTTTGGAACATTATTTTGCTTCCACAGATATTAAGCTTTTTAGCCATTAAAAAAAAAAAGTCACTGGAATTTAAACCGCAGACACAACTTCTTTGGAATATAACTATTATATTAAAACAGTAAATATTACCTTAAACTCTGACAACCATTCCTCCACAACCCCTTTCTCTGAAGTGAACATCTTTCCACATCTGTTCTAAACCTTCAACCTGAAAATTAACATAGAAAAATGTTAAAATATTGAATATATTTTCTTTATAGTCAGATTACCAAGAATAGAAGTAATCCTATAAAATTTAGCTACTTGTGAAATTAAAGCAGTTTCAAACATAAATTACTGGGTTCATTTCAAAACCAATGTGCACAAACAAGCATTAAAATGCAACAATTTGGGCTTCCCTGGTGGCGCAGTGGTTGAGAGTCCACCTGCCGATGCAGGGGACACGGGTTCGTGCCCCGGTCCGGGAGGATCCCACATGCCGCGGAATGGCTAGGCCCGTGAGCCATGGCCGCTAAGCCTGCGCGTCCAGAGCCTGTGCTCTGCAACGGAAGAGGCCACAACCGTGAGAGGCCCGCGTACCGCAAAAAAAAAAAAAAGCAACAATTTTGACAAAAGTATAAATATCATAACATGATGAAATTGGCTCTGCAATTTTTCATTCAGCTTTTAGTAATACCAGCTGCAAAACATACTGGACATTTTCCCCTAGTTTTAATTAAATAATTCCAAGTAGATAATGCATCTTAAGGAAACTGTAGAGGGACTTCCCTCATGCTGCAGTGGTTAAGAATCTGCTTGCCAATGCAGGGGACACAGGTTCGATCCCTGACCCAGGAAGATCACACATACCGCGGAGCGACTAAGCCCTTGTGCCACAACTACTGCGTGCCCCAACTACTGAAGCCCCCGCGCCTAGAATGCGTGTTCCGCAATGAGAGAAGCCACCGCAATGAGAGAAGCCACCGCAATGAGAAGCCCGCACACCGCAAGGAAGAGTAGCCCCCACTCGCCACAACCAGAGAAAGCCTGCACACAGCAGCGAAGACCCAACACAGCCAAAAATAAATAAGTTAATACATAAATTCATTAAAAAAAAGAAAACTGCGAAAAACATTTTAAAACTGAAAATATAAAAAGACGTGCATCCAAAACTAACTTTATACAAAGCATTAATTTAATTTGCTTATATTTCAGTTCTTTACTACAGTAACAATCTATCTAGGCAAGCCACTTGGTTCCCTGAAAGCTTAATATTCATAAAACAGAAGTAAAGTGGTAATATCCAAGATAATGACCGTAGTCTTAACAATAGTTATTCATAAGATTGGAATTTACTTAAGTATAAATAAGAAAAAAGGAAGTAAAGGAAATGCAAAACAAATTTATCTCAAGCAAAACTTTTGTCAAAGTACAATGTAGTTTTCTTCACCCATCCATCTATAGGAGAATAAACTTAAAAACTGTTTCTTGAGGAGAAACTTTATTAGCTCTAGCTGAATTTCCTAACCTCCTAAGTCAGGCACAAACCCTGCATTAGCCTTCTTAATTTTAATCAGCATTATCATGTAGTAGAAACCGGGACAGAATTGACAGAAACTGAATCCTGATTCTATTCTTACTTATAGTATAAGCTTGGGCAGTTTATTTGCCTTACTTTTTTCATTCACGAAATAGGGCTAACCACAGTACCTACTTTCAATGGATTATTGTGAGAATTAAATGAAAAAATGTAAATAAAAGCACTTATTACAGTACCTTGCAATAAAAGTGTTATTACTGTGCAATATTATTATCAAAGAATATCAACTTGTATAGCCTCTACTCAGCTGTCTATCAAAGTATACAGATACTTCATAATGAACAACACAGGTTCTTGCAAAGAATACATTCTAATGTTTCTGTTGTCTAATTTCCATTTAAAAAAATGATTAAGAAAAAAATATATATTCACTAATTCATTTATTCATACATGAAGAATTACTTGAGAGATATGCATCTTATTTTTTCAGGATAAAAAATAGCCCTTTTTGGGCTTCCCTGGTGGCACAGTGGTTGAGAGTCCGCCTGCCGATGCAGGGGACACGGGTTCGTGCCCCGGTCCGGGAAGATCCCACATGCCGCGGAGCCGCTGGGCCCGTGAGCCATGGCCGCTGAGCCTGCGTGTCCGGAGCCTGTGCTCCGCAACGGGAGAGGCCACAACAGTGAGAGGCCCACGTACCGCAAAAAAAAAAAAATAGCCCTTTTTTATTCTAAATTTTATCCTTGGATCAAGCCAGACTATTAGAAAACCACATATTTGTACCATATTATTGATTTTATAGAACTGTCCATTCAAATAAACTGGGCTTTGGAATTATGCCCAAAATGTTACTGAAAACCCTGCTAGATCACGTTCTTCCCTTTAAAATCCGAAGGAGGAGAAAAATCACATCTTTCAATCACATTTTTCAATACCAGGAAAAACTCTCCTTTAGAGTAACTGGTTTACTTTTTCTTTTTTGTTTTTTTAATTGTAGTAACTGATTTTTTTTAATTTTTTTATTTTTATTTTTATTTTTGGCTGCGTTGGGTCTTCGTTGCTGTGCACGGGTTTTCTCTAGTTGTGGTGAGCGGGGGCTGCTCTCGTTGCAGTGTGTGGGCTTCTCATGGCAGTGGCTTCTCTTGTTGCGGAGCACGGGCTCTAGGCACGCAGGCTTCAGTAGTTGTGGCACGTGGGCTCTGTAGTTGTGGCTCACAGGCTCTAGAGCGCAGGCTCAGTAGTTGTGGCGCACAGGCTCAGTTGCTCTGCAGCATGTGGGATCTTTCTGGACCAGGGGTCAAACCCATGTCCCCTGCATTGGCAGGTGGATTCTTAACCACTGTGCCACCAGGGAAGTCCTGGTTTGCTTTTATATTATGGATACTGTGAATCTCATTACAGATTCTCTTTGCTTTGATTTTAATAAAATGGGAGTCAAAGTTTCTGCCCTAACTCTGTAAGCAGGCCAGGATTAATTTTATTTATCATTTTATATTATACACTTACCCTTATTTTCTTTCTACCTAGATCTACTTATTTTTATCCTGTTATACATGTTTGTGAAGCAAAATGAAGCAAGGTAAATAGAAATGCACATGAGTTTTCTTTTGTATTTATCCACTATTTATCTAGTAAATTAGGACAGAAAGCAATCCCAAGTAGAGTGACACTACATCAAGTTACAGAGAATTGGGGAGGTAAAATTTTTACAAAATTTCAAAATAATTCTCTACTTAAAATTAATTTTTAAAAGGTTAAAAGGAATCAAGAGGCATATGCAAATGGATCAAGAATAGTCAAAGCAATCTTGAAGAACAACAGAGTTGGAGGACTTGGATTTCTAAATATCAAGGCTTACTATAAAACTTACCAAAACCATAGTAATTAAGACAGTGTGGTATTACCATAAAGTATTATCATATTATCATCATATTATCATTCCCAAAAAAGAAAATGGAACAATTTAGAGTGACCAGAAACAGACCTACACATATATTATCACCTGATTTATGAGCAAAGTGACACTGTAATTCAGTAGGGAAAGAGTAGTCTTTATAAAAAAATGGAACTAGGTCAACTGGACAGCTACATGGGGTACGGGGTGGGGAGAGAACCACAACCTATAGCTCGTGCCATATGGAAAAGTCAGTTGCAGCTGGATCACAGATCTAATTTTAAAAAAGTAAAACAAAAATTTGAGGAGAAAACATAAGAGAATACCTTCATAACCTTGGGGTAGGCAAAAAATGTTTAAATAGGAGGCACAAAAGCACTAATCATAAAAGGGTTTTTATAAATTGGATTCATTAGAAGAACTTCTGTCTGCCAACAAATGAATGGATAAGAAAATGTGATACACATACACACACACAATGGAATATTATTCAGCCTTACAAAGAAGAAAATCCTGCCATTTGCAACAACATGGATGAACCTGGGGGACCTTACGCTAAGTTAAATAAGCCAGACAAAAAAGACAAACACTGCAAGATCTCACTTGTACATGGAATCTAAAAAAGTCAAACTCATGGTAACAGAGAGTAAAATGGTGGTTTCTAGGGGGGTGGGGGAAATGGGGAGATGTTGGCCAAAGGGTACAAACTTTCAGTTATAAGATGAATAAGTTCTGGTAACCTAATGTGCAGCATGGTAACCATAGTTAGTAATAATGTATACTTGAAATTTGCTAAGAGAGTAGATCTTAAGTGTTCTCACCACACACACACACAAAAAAATGGTAACTATGTGAGGTGATAGATTTGTTAATTAGCTTGATTGTTGTATATCAAAACACCACGTACACCTTAAATATATATAATTTTTATTTGCCAATCATACCTCAATAAAGCTGGGCGTGGGGGGGAATAGAAAAACTTCTATTCATCAAAAGATACTACTGTGAGAATGAAAAGGCAAAACTAAAGCCTGGGAGAAGATACTTACAATTGACATACCTGACTAAAGTCCCATATCCAGAACATATAAAGAACTCATAAATTATTAAGAAAAAGGCAGAAAATTCAATAGGAAAAGCAAGCATGTCACTTATCCAAATGGAAACTTAATATAAAAGGTGCTTAAATTTGTTAGTCATCAGGGAAATATCACACACACACACACACGCACTTACAAGTATGGCTAGAATGAAAGAGATAGTACCAAGTGCTGAAAAAGATATGAAGCAACCAGAATATTTATACACAGCTAGCATGGATGTAAACTAGTACAGTATCTCGGAAAACACTTTGGCAATATCCTCTAATTGAACACATGCATACTCTAACAACGCCACACATAAAAATATACCTTACAAGGACTTCCCTGGTGGCCCGGTGGTTAAGAACCTGTCTGCCAATGTAGGGGACATGGGTTCGAGCCCTGGTCCAGGAAGATCCCACATGCCAAGGAACAATAAGCCCGTGCACCACAACTACTGAGCCTGCAGTCTAAAGCCCGCGAGCCACAACTACAGAGCCCACGTGCCACAACTACTGATGCCCGTGAGCCTAGAGCCCATGCTCCACAACAAAGAGAAGCCACTGCAATGAAAAGTAGCCCCCGCTTGCTGCAACTAGAGAAAACCCACGTGCAGCAACAAAGATCCAACACAGCCGAAAATAAATTAATTCTAAATATATATATATATATCTTACAGAAATGTGAATATATGTCTCTGAAAGACAAGTTCAGGAACATTCACAGCAGCAGTTTTTGTAAACAGTCAAAAACTAGAAAGAGACCAAGTGTCCATCAAGAGTAGGATGGATAAATTATAGTATATCATACATGGAGTTCTACACAACGACAATAAGCAAACTATAACTACATCAATGTCACGATATTGGGAAAAGGAAGGCAAACAAGAGTACTGCTATACAATTGCATTTATATAAACTTCCAGAACAGGCAAAATTAATCAATTTTGTTAAAAATCAGAAGAGTGGTTGCTCTTGAGGCAGTTAATTCTTGGGTTCTGGTAATATTATGTTTCTTGATCTAAGTGCTGGTTACACAGGTGTGTTCTTTTAGTGAAAATTCATCAAGCTGAACACTTATGTTTTGTGCAGTTTTCTGTGTATATATTATACATTAGTAACACCAGACAGCTCCAGGCCTCTTATCATTCACTTGATACAGATCAAATGGAAGCCCTCAATTGCATAACTGAGTTCACATGAATACTCAGTAAAATTGTCCCTCTCCATACTTCTTTGCCTTCCTCTGCAGAGCTCAAAAGGGAGACCTCAAAACAGCACCCCCCAGAAACTTTCACAGCCTCACCACCACTACCTGCCTCCACCAGGACTAAAGTCATTTTCCCTTCCCCGCTGTTGATGTCAGGAACCACAAGAAACTACAGCTCCCAGGTTACACTCAGCCCTTGCACACTGATCTTCGTAACTCTTTGCAGGCCCTCTATCTTACCTTCATCTCCTATTCCACCCTAATACTGGAAGGAGGTTCTCTTTCACTGTGCCTTCTGGAATTGACAATCTGTTACCAGCAAAATCCTCTATATCTTCAACAGTTCTCTCACTATCACTCTCTTCTTGTTCTAACAAGAAGCCTGACTCTTCTCTGAAGACACTGCTTTCCCTGCAATCTTCTCAAAGAGGACTGCTTTTCCTCTCATAGCCCTGGAAGAAACCACTGGCCCTAGAGGTAATATTACCATTTCAGATCATTCTCCCTCTCTCCCCTCGAACCACCCACCCAACGCTGTTCCGAAACTCATGAAACTGTCATCTATCATTCAATTCCTCCCTTTCATTTCTAGATGATTTTAGCTCTAGGCTCACTGTCATGTTTTGAAACTACTCTTCCTTCTCACTCCCTGAACTCTGAATTCCTAAAAATCTCCTACAACAATACTGTCTTCTTCCCTGCCTCAGCAACTCAATCCTATTATCATGAACTAGACCAAACATTTACACTTTTAAATATTGAGGCAACCTGAAAGAACACCCAATGGTCAAAGTTGGAACAATTTGAGCAACAGAACAAATAACGTAGTAGTGAATTATTACCCAAAGTATAAAATAAATATACATGAGTCCATATTGATATAAATAAATGACTAAACAAATAAATAAATGTTAGAGAATAAGAGACAAATCTTTTTTTCAGAAGAATTCCAAATAATATATATAGGTATTTCCCCCTCTAGGAGGAGTTTAGTCTCTGCCGCCTCCCCAGTGAGAATGGGTGATCTCCTTCCTAAGAAGAGAGTATGGAAAGAGGAAAACAGTAAATTTATAGTGGAGAAATCTGATAAACACTGCCTTGATCAAGGTTAACATCACCCATGATGTCATGTGGATATCATGTACCCTTGATATGATGAGAAGGGCACCTTACCTCTAAAAAGCCATAAACCCAGTATTATCATGATACAAACATTAGAAGAAACTCAATTTGAGGAATGTTTTACAAAATATCTGACCTATATTCCTCAAAACTAAAAGGTCATGAAAAATTAAAAATGCTGAGAGACTCGCAGACCAGAGAGACTAAGGTGACATAACAACTAAATGCAATATGGTCTCCTGGATTGGATCCTAGAAAAGAGATAGTAATAAAAAAAAAGTCTGAAATTTAGTTAATAGCAAAGTAATAGTAATGACAAATGTACAATGGTAATATAAGATGACATTAGGAGAAACTGAAACTGGGTTTGGGGTATACAGGAATTCTTTGTACTATCTTTGAAAATTTTCTATAAATCTAAAATTGTTTAAAACATTATTGAGGCTCTGATGTATTTCTGTTCTAGGATCTAATCCAATTGACATTTACTGTATTCAAAAACAAAATTTAAAAGCACAAGAACACATGAGCACATATTTCATTAGTCATCACTTATCATGTAGCCACAGTCTACTCATATTTTCATTATTATGAAAATAGTTTTGAGCTTGCAGACACCATGAAAGGGTCTTCAGGACCCCGAGAGGTCTCAAGATGATACTTGGAGAACCATTACCCTAGTCCTTGTCATTACCCACTCTGATCGTTCCTCTTATCTTTTCGGCACACACTTTTATGTACTCAGACCCCAAAACGTTTTGACCATACATGAATCTAATGTCACCTTCCAACCTTCTCCTTTCTCTCCTTACCCATTTCAAATTCTTTAGTCAATTATAATCACCATTTTAAATATGCTCCCTCAACTCCTTTGCTCTTACTCCTTTAGCAAAAATATAATTTTGGTAAAATCCAACTCTCCACCTAGTCCATGTGAGCACCCATGCAGCTGAACAAGGTGGAGAAAACAACTAAAACAACACCTAAAACTTATGACCAAGAACCTGACTCGAGCTCTTACTGCTGCCTGGTAATCATGCAGTGTCCTCCTCCCCATAGTCCATTCACTTTGCTACTGTCCTATTTAATTGTTTCGTGCATTCTACCTGATCCTCAAAACCCCAAAACCATCTCCCCATTCCTACTCTCAGCTGATGATTTTAATTCCTACTTCACTGACCAATCAGAAGAGAACTTCCACAAACTCCCAAATGTCTACCAATCTTAAAGCATCTGTATCTTTATACTCCATCTTCCCTTCTGTTAACTATAAATGAACTGTCCATGATCCTATCTGCGGTCAATCCTTTGAATTACACACCACAACCATCCTTTCTTGTCTACCTAAAGAAATTGCTCCAACGAGCCTCCTTCTCTCCCTAATTAAATTTCTCCCTCTCTACTAACTCACTCCCCCTAAAAAACTCTCAACCTTATTTCCTCTTCAGCTATTTCCACATTTCTCTGCTTTTGTTTTATACTCAAACTTCTCAAAAGAGTTGTATGCTTGTTTTTAATTCCTACCTCCCCTCATAACATTTTTTTTTTAGTTTTTAGAAATCAACTTTGAGGTATAATTTATACACAATAAAATGTACACATTTTAATGTACAGTTCTACGCATACATCTATGCATACATCATTTTTTATGTTTTTTTCCCTGTAATTCATTTCTAATCTCATAGCATTGTGGTCAGAAAAGATGCTTGATATGATTTCAATTTTCTTAAATTTACTGAGGCTTGATTTGTGACCCAAGATGTGATCTATCCTGGAGAATGTTCCCTGTGCACTTGAGAAGGAAGTGTAATCTACTGTTTTTGGATGGAATGTCCTATAAATATCAATTAAATCTAGCTGGTCTATTGTGTCATTTAAAGCTTCTGTTTCCTTATTTATTTTCATTTTGGATGATCTGTCCATTGGTGTAAGTGAGGTGTTAAAGTCCCCCACTATTATTGTGTTACTGTCAATTTCCTCTTTTATAGCTGTTAGCAGTTGCCCTATGTATTGAGGTGCTCCTATGTTGGGTTCATATATATTTATAATTGTTATATCTTCTTCTTGGATTGATCCCTTGATCATTATGCAGTGTCCTTCCTTGTCTCTTGTAACATTCTTTATTTTAAAGTCTATTTTATCTGATATGAGGATTGCTACTCCAGCTTTCTTTTGATTTCCATTTGCATGGAATATCTTTTTCCATCCCTTCACTTTCAGTCTGTATGTGTCCCTAGGTCTGAAGTGGGTCACTTGTAGACAGCATGTATATGGGTCTTGTTTTTGTATCCATTCAGCCAGCCTGTGTCTTTTGGTTGGAGCACTTAATCCATTCACGTTTAAGGTAATTATCAATATGTATGTTCCTATGACCATTTTCTTAATTGTTTTGGGTTTGTTTCTGTAGGTCCTTTTCTTCCCTTGTGCTTCCCACTTAGAGAAGTTCCTTTAGCATTTGTTGTAGAGCTGGTTTGGTAGTGCTGAATTCTCTTAGCTTTTGTCTGTAAAGCTTTTGATTTCTCCGCCTAATCTGAATGAGATCATTGCCAGGTACAGTAATCTTGGTCTTAGGTTCTTCCCTTTCAACGCTTTAAGTAGATCATGCCACTCCCTTCTGGTTTGTAGAGTTTCTGCTGAGAAATCAGCTGTTAACCTTATGGGAGTTCCCTTGTATGTTATTTGTCATTTTTCCCTTGCTGCTTTCAATAGTTTTTCTTTGTCTTTAATTTTTGCCAATTTGATTACTATGTGTCTCAGCGTGTTTCTCCTTGGGTTTATCCTGCCTGGGACTCTCTGCGCTTCCTGGACTTGGGTGGCTATTTCCTTTCCCATGTTAGGGAAGTTTTCGACTATAATCTCTTCAAATATTTTCTCTGGTCCTTTCTCTCTCTCTTCTCCTTCTGGGACTCCTATAATGCAAATGTTGTTGTGTTTAATGTTGTCCCAGAGGTCTCTTAGGCTGTCTACATTTCTTTTCATTCTTTTTTCTTTATTCCGTTTTGAAGCAGTGAATTCCACCATTCTGTCTTCCAGGTCACTTATCCGTTCTTCTGCCTCAGTTATCCTGCTATTGATTCCTTCTAGTGTATTTTTCATTTCAGTTATTGTATTGTTCATCTCTGTTTGTTTGTTCTTTAATTCTTCAAGGTCTTTGTTAAACAGTTCTTGCATCTTCTTGATCTTTGCCTCCATTCTTTTTCTGAGGTCCTGGATCATCTTTGCTATCATTATTCTGAATTCTTTTTCTGGAAGGTTGCCTATCTCCACTTCATTTAGTTGTTTTTCTGGGGTTTTATCTTGTTCCTTCATCTGGTACATAGCCCTCTGCCTTTTCATCTTCTCTTTCTGTGAATGTGGTTTTTGTTCCACAGGTTGCAGGACTATAGTTCTTCTTGCTTCTGCTGTCTGCGCTATGGTGGATGTGGCTATCTAAGAGGCTTGTGCAAGTTTCCTGATGCAAGGGACTGGTGGGGGTAGAGCTGGGTGTTGCTCTGGTGGGCAGAGCTCAGTGAAACTTTAATCCGCTTAACTGCTCATGGGTGGGGCTGGGTTCCCTCCCTGTTGTTTGTTTGGCCTGAGGCAACCCAACACTGGAGCCTACCTGGGCTCTTTGGTGAGCCTAATGGCGGACTCTGGGAGGGCTCACAGCAAGGAGTACTTCCCAGAACTTCTGCTGCCAGTGTCTTTGTCCCCACAGTTAGCCACAGCCACCTCCTGCCTCTGCAGGACACTCTCCAACACTAGCAGGTAGGTCTGGTTCAGTGTCCTGTGGGATCACTGCTCCTTCCCCTGGGTCCCGATGCGCACACTGCTTTGTGTGTGCCCTCCAAGAGTGGAATCTCTGTTTCCCCCAGTCCTGTCGACATCCTGCAATCAAATCCCACTAGGCTTCAAAGTCTGATTCTCTAGGAATTCCTTCTCCCGTTGCTGAACCCCCAGGTTGGGAAGCCTGACATGGGTCTCAGAACCTTCACTCCAGTGGGTGGACTTCTGTGGTGTAAGTGTTCTCCACTCTGTGAGTCACCAACCCAGCAGTTATGGGATTTAATTTTACTGTGATTGCACCCCTCCTACCATCTCATTGTGGCTTCTCCTTTGTCTCTGGATGTGGGGTATCATTTTTGGTGAGTTCCAGTGTCCTCCTGTCGATGACTGTCCAGCAGCTAGTTGTGATTCTGGTGTTCTCGCAAGAGGGAGTGAGAGCACATCCTTCTACTCCACCATCTTGGTTCGTTAATGGTATTTTTTAAATAACAGAAGGTTTTAATTTTGATGAAGTCCAATTTACCATTTTTTCTTTCATGATTAGTATTTTCTGTGCCCCATTTAAGAAATGATTGCCTACCCAAAGAATTCAATTTCTCTAATAGATGTAGAGCTATTAAAATTCTTCTATTTCTTTTTATGTCAGCTTCAGTGAGTTGGTCAGCAATACTTTGCGTGTGTTGCTGCAGTTCACTTCAGGAGAAGTGTGTCCCATGTGATCACTATGAGGGAGGACTTTGAAAGCTTGTGCCTGGTTTCCTCCTGACTCTACCTGATGCATCTTTTTCCTTTACTGATTCAGCTTTACATGCTTTCAGTGTAATAAAGCATTGTGAGTGTAATTGCCTGAATCCTGTGAGCTCTTCTAGTGAATCATCTAATGTATGCGTGCCATGAGGTATCTGAAATAAGCTTATATGAAGCCTAAATCTTCTTATATGAAGCTTTCTCTTCATTTTTGGTTTTCAGCAGCCTATGATAAATCTAGGTGTGTTTTTCTTTGAATTTATCCTGCTTAGGGTTAGTTGAGTTTCTTGTATCAGTAAATCAAGTCTCACAGAAAGAGCTCATATTACGCTTGGAGTCAGCTAAATCCAAAAACTTTTCTCATACAAATTGCTTCCAAACCAGGTTACTCCTATCTTGTACTTATTATCTAATCTATTCTTTAAAATCTAAGTTACAATTTTGCCTTTTTAAATTGACTCACACTTAATAGATACATAAACATTTGCTCAGTGAATGAAAAAGTTAGTAAACCTTTGAACCTTTGCTAGCTTGGGCCCTGAATTCCATTCTGTGTGTTTAATATAACATTTACCTTGTTAATTAGCCCTCCATGGTAGCTGACATCATAGCATGCAATAAAAGTGATCCTGAAAAAGCAAGGAATTTTGTACTAGAGAAAAAGTAAGGAATCAGAGCTAGAGATACGTTGTAAAACTATCCATGAATAAGCAATAATGTAGAAAGACACCAGCCACTGTGGAGAGCAGATCTGAAATGAAAATTAGTACATTTCTAATTTTTAAAGGTAAATTTATTTTCCCGTATATAAAGTAATGTAGTATATTATCTGCCACAAGTGTAATCTGAAAGCACCTTCCAACAGTGGGATTAAGATCACTTCAAAGATATTCATGTCTTTTGATAACATTCTATACCATTCTTCATTAAAGCTTCGATTTCAGTAACTTTCATAATACTTGATTACACAAGGGCTTCTTAACCCTAAGGGGCAAATTCTTTTCCATTATAACTTATTCTCTGCACTAAACTGAGGTGACAAAGAGACTAATTTATAAAGAGATTTCTTATCTAGTTGTTGTTGTAAGTTAAAAAAGGAAAATAATTACAGTACTGAATTATAAACATGAATGAAAATTCAAATCATTAGTTAACTTATCATTAGTTGTGTTTTCTTTAAGAACAGTAATATACTCAAGCATTTTAGTTGTCTTTACATGGAGTCAAAAATCTTCAGTACAATGTAGAAATATTTTTACTTACATGTGTAATTTCACAGAAATATTAAACTATACCATAAAATTACAAAAAGTGAAAATTTCAACTGGCATTCATGTAATTTTAAATTACCAAGTCAAGCCAGTTCAAAACAAATCTAAATATGGTAAAACTTAAAAATTCCCTCAGATGACAAGTTTTTATAAATTTCAAAAAAGAAAAAGTATCCTAAGAAAAATAGAAAATGTACAAAGATTAAAAATGGGACCTGAAATATTAATGCATTATATGAGAAAGAGGTTAATAGAATTTTATAAAATGTAGTATAAGTAGCTAGAGAAATAGAAGATGAAAAACCAACAGTGTGTGTCAGTTTACAGAAGTTTTTCTTTGTCCTTACCACACACTGTGACCCTGTAAAAATATTTTCTTTCCATTAGACCTGGGTTCCATGGTGAATAAGTTATGACTATAGGTACCACTAAAGACTAGGGAGGACAAGAAGCAAAATGACCACAAAATTGAAACCGTGATTTAAAACCTTTTTCTCTCCACCAGCGCTCAGCAAGAGACTCTCTACAGTAGCTATCCCACCCCCACATTTCATATCTAATATGTAATCTGTTAACATTTATGACAAAGTCTTGATTATATAACTTTAAAGCTTTATAAACCTAATTAGATCTCTCAAGCAATATTCAATATATACTCTCACATTAAAAAAATCTTTATTCTTCTCAAAGGCAAAAGGAACAAAATTAAAATAGGTATTTCCTGCTGTTTATCTAACTTCCTATTTTTCTCAAATATATCTTGGAACAGAGTACTTAAAATTATATTAGAAAGCTCTCTAGGATTCTATGCAGTATTTCACAAGCAGAGTTAGTAATGTGTGAAATTAATTTTTTATATTTTCAGTATGTCATAAAACCTTTCTAAATCTAATGTCTTTTTCTTCAGTCCCCCACATTATATTTTAATTTTAACCCTAATAATGATTCCTGAATTCCTCAAGGAGCTTTCCAGAAAGCATATCATAAAAATGTTGTCACAAAAAACATATAACTTATAAATGTTTTACTCTTATCCAATTAAGGAAGAACATAAAAAGAAATAAATGTACTTATAACTTTCACTGTAAAACTCTAAAAAATATTTTCACTATTATTTCACATCATCCCTTGCATCATGAAGTATTAACTATAAATTACTTCTGAATCTTTTAAAACCATTTGCTTTATATGTCATGAAAATCAAGTTTCTATAAATCTAAAGAACAAACAAATTTCTATAAATGGATTGTGACACATCACAAAGTTTTAAACTTCTGTCCTACAAAATGGGGCCATTGCAGTAAATTAAGTGCCACCAGAAGATTACCAAGATTCCTAGCTGAATTTCAGGAAAACAGAGCAGAAGGAAATGTTCAGATTATGTTACAGAATAAAATTAATTTAATCTTAGTGATTTTACTGCTTAGAAAATGACCACTCAACTGGAGAGCCCTATGAAACAGGAGGGTACCTGTGCTGGTGCTTGAAAAGAAGTGCTACTGATTGCCTCATTGCCTACTTGAGTCCTCAAATGAATAAAGTTTCCTCTCAGGGCACAGGGAGAAGGAATATAATTTATAGGTCAGTAGAAGAGGTGTGAGAAATTTTTCCATAACTTAGGCCTATTTTCCCCATAAGTCAAAAACAAGTGTCTGGTTATTAAAAATAGAGCAGAGATTTTTACTATGTGAAATGTTTTTTGCATTCAACATCTTTTGCCTACCCCAAGGACTAATAAAATCATGTTGGGATACCAATGTATTACGGCAACCAGGCCAGTGTGTTTCTTTTGGAAAAGGGAGGACAATTAGAAGAAAGGTAGCAATCCCTCTTCTCATTTCTCATTTCTATCTTTCTATTCTTTTCAAATCCTCCAGGACTTCAGAAGAACCTTTTGTCCAGGGAAAGAATATCTGATTTGAATTTAAATAATACAAGTGAGGAAAAAAACACTTTGATATCTGGACTAGCCCCACGTGCTGCTTTCACCAAAAGAATGCAGTGAACACAATGCTGTGAAACTTCGGAGGCCAGGCCTTAGGAAATCTGCAGCTTCTACTTTCATGTGTTCAGAATCCTAACACCATACTGTAAGAAGCCCACACCATCATGAAAGGTTGCATGGAAAAGAACTGAGGGCCCTGCTGAGCTACCAGCTAAGAGTCAGTACCAAGTACCAGCCACAAGACTGAGCCATTTTGGATATTCCAACCAAGCCAAGCCTCCAGATGACTGTAGCTTCAGCTGACAACATGAAGTAGAAGATCTGCCATGCTAAATCTAGTCAGCCTCAGATTTGTGAGAGATCAAAAATATTTGCTGTTTGAAGCCACTAAGTTTGGGGATGGTTTGTTAGGCATCAACAGATAACCATAACACCTATCTTAATCAAACATGTAGGACATAACTTTCTAGTGCAAGGCAGTGTGCTAACTCCTATCAGAGAATATTAGATTTTTCAAGACATGATCCCTGCCATCAAGGAATTAGATTTTTCTCTGAAAACTTGTAGTTAAACCTATTATTAATAGGATATAATCTATGAATGTCTAATAAATGTGTTTACATTCTGCTGATATATATATTTTTTGCCTGATCCTACTGTTAATAATGGCACACATTGTGATACGGTTGGCTAGAATTCAAAGTTTGGAGAAGTCCATAGCCACAAAGCAAAACAAAACTCACTGACTAATAATCATCCTATCTTAAATGCTATGTTTAATCAACAGAGCCAACTTATCACAGTAACCTTCACAGTTCTCACTATATTATATAAAAGTTGCTTTTAATAGCACAGGGAGATCAGCTTGTGCTTTGTGACCACCTAGAGGGGTGGGATAGAGGGTGGGAGACGCAAGAGGGAGGGGATATGGGGATGTATGTATACATATAGCTGATTCACTTTGTTATATAGCAGCAACTAACACAACGATGTAAACAATTATACTCCAATAAAGATGTTTTAAAAAAAAAGTTTTTATTCATTAGGTATAAACAATCTTAGTTTGTACATATCCTGAGGCCAGCACCTCAGAATTTTCCTGAGATGTCAAATGCTTTCATTTAAATTTTCAGTTTAAAAAAATGAAGTTTCACCTTGATATTCTTCTTTATAGTATAGATCTTTGCAATTATGAAACTAATAAAAAATTTTAATTTAAATGATACAATAAGGGACTCAGGTTTGATAAAATAATTAATAACCCTTATTACCGGAAACCTCAATATAAAATAGGCTACTGAGAGAAAACATACAATTTCCAAACTTCTTTAAGATTATGATAGATTTTTCATCTGTCCAGGATTTTATAAGTAATATCTCATGAAAATTGATAGATAATCTAGAAAACTCTTAAAATCCCTGCTCATCCTACATCCATATATAAAAATTAATTATTCAAAAGAAAGTTTAGTAAACTGTTACAACAATGTACCATCTTAATGTTACAGAAAGGGATATATGCAGAAGACCACAAAAGCCGTATGTCCAATTCCCACATCTCAAAGCATAGGATGAATATAGGTTGCTTTCATAGTGTTGCTGTTCCATTCTTCATTTGCTGAATGCCTTTCTAACTTACTCATCCTGCCTATGTCCCATTATGGTTATTCTAGTCCTAATTATCACGACCTTTCTGCTCCAGACACACACTCTCCTCTGCACCAAATCTGCATTTCTCAATTTCCCAAATCTAAATTCTTCAAATAAATCTGATTGTACCAGTTCCTTATTTTGATCATGACAACAACTCAACTAGCCACCCTGGAAATTGGCCAGCCTGAAGACTACTCATCCTTTGGACAGATATCTCCCCTTGGTCCTAGAGTTGAAATCGAAGATACAGACGAATACAGATGCAGGTTTATTTCAAAGGGGCTTTGCATGAGCAGGAATGGTAAACATATCTATTATCTACTATAGATATAATATCCCAGGAGAAATCTAACAAGCTGAATACAAGGACACAACATTTCAATCAGGGAAACCTAAATTTTTTTTTTACTTTCCTTTGTAATCAAGTCTCACAAAAAGAGATATTATGCTTGCAGTCAGCTAAATCCAAAAACTTTTTTCATACAAACTGCTTCCAAACTAGGTCACTCCTATCTTATACTTATCCAATCAATTCTTAAAAATCTAAGTTACAATTTAGCCTTTTTAAACTGACTCACACTTAATAGATACATAAACATTTGCTCAGTGAATGAAAAAGTGAGCAAACCTTTGAACCTTTGCTAGCTTGGGCCCTGAATTCCATTCTGTGTGTTTAATATAACATTTACCTTGTTAATTAGCCCTCCATGGTAGCTGACATCATAGCATGCAATAAAAGTGATCCTGAAAGCAAGAAATTTGGACTAGAGAAAAAGTAAGGAAACAAAGCTAGAGATGTGTCGTAAGCTATCCATGTATAAGCAATTATTAGTGCAATGACAATAAATGACTTTCCCCAAAGTGGACACAGGTTAAGTACAGGAGGCCCCAAACTAAGCAAATATCCATGATAATAATCCATTTTCAATGTTTATTTTTTTAACATCTTTATTGGAGTATAACTGCTTTACAATGTTGTGTTAGTTTCTGCTGTATAACAAAGTGAATCAGCTATATGTATACATATATCCCCATATCTCCTCCCTCTTGCGTCTCCCTCCCACCCTCCCTATCCCACCCCTCTAGGTGGTCACAAAGCACTGAGCTGATCTCCCTGTGCTATGCAACTGCTTCCCACTAGCTATCTATTTTACATTTGGTAGTGTATATATGTCAGTGCCACTCTCTCACTTCATCCCAGCTTCCGCTTCCCCCTCCCCATGTCCTCAAGTCCATTCTCTACATCTGCGTCTTTATTCCTGTCCTGCCCCTAGGTTCGTCAGAATGGTTTTTTCTTTTTTTTTAGGTTCCATACATATGTGTTAGCATACGGTATTTGTTTTTCTCTTTCTGACTTACTTCACTCTGTATGACAGACTCTAGGTCCATCCACCTCACCACAAATAACTCAATTTCGTTTCTTTTTATGGCTGAGTAATATTCCATTGTATATATGTGCCACATCTTCTTTATCCATTCATCTGTTGATGGACACTTAGGTTGCTTCCATGTCCTGGCTATTGTAAATAGTGCTGCAATGCACACTGTGGTACACGTCTCTTTCTGAATTATGGTTTTCTCAGGGTATATGTCCAGTAGTGGTATTGCTGGGCATTTTCAATGTTTAGAATGAAGAAAGAATAGGGGCCTATGCTGAGGAAGGTTCCAGATCAGCCAATGAAATAGAAATCTTGGAAATAGATAACAGGAGAAATATAAAGGAAAAAATTAATAAAAGTATACAAGAATTACAACAATGAATCTTATGACTGTCCAGGAAGACAACACAGAAAGCAAAATATTAGTTCCAACAGAATGAAAGCATTAAAAGCCAGGGCTTTCATTGGGATCTAATAGAGAAAAAAAAAAAGCAATGCTATAGGCAGTATATTTACAGTTATGACAGTAAGAAGAAAAAATTACTTTGCTTGTTGTCAATGAAGACAATACCATTAAAATTGAAATTTTCCAGTCTTTCTCATCAACACACTAAGGTATAAATTATTTATAACATGAAGATTTACCTCCGTTGCCTCACTCTGCCCTCATACTTATATTCCAATATGCAAACTATTATGTGTTATCAACATAATTTAAGGAAAATCTTTATCTTATAAGAATGATTAATGTGGCTCTTTGAGTGGATTCATACCTACTTTTGTTATTGGCTTTAACCCGAGAAAATGACCTCGAAATCAAAGTACTTTTCAGTTTGTTTTAAACCAACAACCTATTTTAAGCATTGCTTGATGCAGAAATCATACTAACAAGATGCTAAAAGTGATAGCTGGCATTATAAGACTGCAATGAAAAGACTTTTTTATGCACTAGAACATTCTTTTTTTTTTTTGGGTGGGGGGCGCACTGCTTGGCTTGTGGGATCTTAGTTCCCCAACCAGGAACTGAACCTCTTGAACCCGGGCCCTCAACAGTGAGAGCTCGGAGTCCTAACCACTGGACCACCAGGGAACTCCATGCACTAGAACATTCTTAATTGTTCACAAATATAAATGCAAGCTTTCTTAAAAAATAAAGCCCTCTGTTTAAGAACTTCCATTTGCTTGCCAGAGGATTTCTTATATGTATAATTAAGTAGCTGGTTTCAATTTGTTAATCAAATAAAGTGCAAATTATTTTGGAAGATTAAGAAGTGTTTACTCTTCATTTTAGAAAGGTCTAGATTAACTATTTTTAAAATTACAAATCACCAGAAAAGAGAATAGTAAGAACTTCACCACCAGTGTACATAATTTTAAAGCTTAAAATTGTATTGTAATTATAGGCAAAGTTCAGTCCAGATATTAGAAGCATAAATATATACAGTCAAGTATTTAATAAATATTTGTTGAGTAAAGGAATAAATTTCATTCTTCATAATGCCTGTCAAATTTGCCATCTGCTCTCCATCTCTATAGCTACACCCTCAGTCTGGGTCTTTATTGCCTCTGCAGGCTCAGTTCACACAGCCTTCCTGCTTCTGTTTCTTCTCCAGGACACCATATGCATTACTGCCAAACTAACCTTCCTGAAACACTGATTTTCTCCTGAAACATACTATGACACTTTTCCACATCATACCTATCAGATCTTCTACCTCAAGCTCCCCTTATAATACAGCCATAATTTACCTATCTAAATTTTACTTACTGCTATTCTCCAAAATGCATCATGCCACTCCAACCTCCAAGTCTGTATGCTTTTCTTCTCTACTATATTTTCCTTTTACTCCTGTTTTTTACAACCTACCCAGGAAAAACTCAGAGCCTAGGCTGATGAAGTATATGGGTAGCAAGGAAAACTGTCAGGAGAGAACTATGGCACTGCATCTATAAGCCACAACAGCATCACCTGACTGATTGATTTAAAGATTGATTGATTGACCTTGACTTAGAAAATATTACTAGAATTTTACAAGAATTCTAAAGAGTTGACTAAGTTAAGTTATGCATTTCTTTAAAAACAGAAGTATCAGAAATTGAGTTATTTCAAATTTAATATTGGGTATAAATCTACAAGAGCAATTATTGGCTGAAATAAGATTTTCCAAAATGTTTGTAGCATCTTTTATAAAATATAATTACAGTATATACTGAATGATTCAAGTATTACTTCAGTAAATCAAAGTCCATGAAACCATGATAACTAAGACACAAATTGTAAAGTTTATGTTGACAGATTATAGAAGTTTCAAACTACAAAAAAAAAAAAAAGTTTCAAACTACAAAAATTACCTCAATACCATTCATTGACATGATTATTGTATAAGTAATAAGTAAGTAGTATAGTGATCAGTACTGCTTCTTAAATATTCACTAGACCAGGACCTCAAGTTGATACAAATTAGTTACACATCCCCTGTCTAGTTCATACAATTTACCCAGACTGTAGGGCAGGCAGGGTCAGAGTCGGAACAAAAAAGAACAAGACTAGGCAAAAACAGACATAGGATGAGAATCGATCATGTGTATAACTCACTTAATATTTTTATACATGCAAAAAATCAATATTACTATATATTCAAATTGCAACGTTAATAATTCAACAAGCCCTTGAGTGCCTACTGAGTATAATACAAAGTGTTTCTATTACTTTGAAAAGAACAGTAAAATATGATCTGTGTCCACGGGAGGCTGTAATCCAGATGACACAGGAAGGGAGAAGCATAGCTGAGGGGGAAAATGAATCAAGACGGCACCCTATATTTTCTACAGGAATAATTACAAGTACTAGAATCATGATAAAATTAGGCAAAATACACAAAATCAACAATGTAGAGTGTAAAACACGGTTCTGCTTATTACAAAACTATAAAAAAATTACAAAATTTCCTTTAAGAAAACAAACCAAAAAAGTATAAACACTTTCATAGAACATTAATCTCCCATCTCCACTAATATTTTTCTTTACTGGAGTTTTCTTTCATTGCTACACTTAAATCTTTTCCACATAATTAAAAGAAATGTTCATCCATCTCACTGTTGCTATCTCACTCTTCAAAGGAAAGCACTGTTGTACTATTTTGTATTATTTCAAATTTTTTTCTATGCATATACCATCAATATATAATCAGCAGTTCTCAAAACTCCTTACTCTTAAAAATTATTGAGAACCCCAAAGAGGTCTTGTTTATGGTGGATATATTTACTGACATTTCAATCATATTTGAAATTTTTAATGATAAAATTTTAAATTTTATTACAATAATAAACCTATTATATGTCAACATATTTTTAATAATCCCTAAAGAAAAAAATTATTGAGAAGAGTGGTTCTGTTTCATATTTTTGCAAATTTCTTTAATGTCTTGGCTTAACAGAACATAATTGGATCTTTGTAACTGCTTCTGCATTCCAACTGATATATGATGGTCAATTTGTGTTTTGATATCCCCTCTCCCCCCTAAAATGCAATCACTCTACACAGAGACTTGATCTTTTTCCATCCACTATATCCTGGACATCTTTCCTCATGTGAGGTAGACTATTACTATTATATTTATGGCCTTCAACAAACAACCCTTCCTACCATTTACACCTTTGTGTAGTCCTCTCCCACACTGATGCTGGGCTCGGCAATGTGACCTGTTTTGACCAGTGGCCTTTACCAAACATGATGCCAGCAGAGGCTTAATAGAAGTTTGCATCTCAGGCATGTCCTCTTGAAATACCCTTTTAGAAGGCAGCCACCATGCTGTAAAAGCTCAGGCATAGACATGTGAATGAGAAGCCATGTGAAGAAAGGCCTTGGAGGATGAGAGGCCATCTTGGGGATTTCAGACACAGCCAAGCTCCCACATGAATGCAGCTGCACAGTGATTTCAGCTAGACTGCTTTCAGCCATGCAAAGGCAAAACTGCCAGCTGAACCCAGTCAACCCATAAAATCATGAGAAAAATACATCTTTGTTATTTTTAAGCCACTTGGTTTTGGGGTAATTTGTTACACAGTAACAGATAACTAAAACACCGTATGACACATTCAGAGAAATCAGGTTTTTGTGGGGGAAAAAAAAACCATTACAATTTTAGCTAAATCTATTAAGTTACAGGTATTTCCCTTTTTTGAAATTTTTCCAGCCCTTTAAAACGTTTTTTTCCAATTTTTCTATTTGAACAATGCTGTGACAAATTTTCTTGTATTTCTGCAAGTACTTCTATAGGACAGACTCAAGAAAGAGCATTGCTGGGTCTAAGGTTACTTGTGCATTTTGTTATCTAATAGGGTTTAATTTATACTGCTATTATAAATGAGCTCTTTTTATTACACTGTATGTTTTTTCTTTTTAATTGTAACTGCTTATTTCAAGTATTTAGGAAAGCCATTGTTTTCCTATGCATTTGGTTTATTAAATTTCTAATAATCCTACTGAAATATTTATCCAAAGTTCCAATAGTTCTTCAGTCTATTATCTGAAATGCTCTAGACAATCATATTAATTATAAATAACTGTCCCACATGACAGTTAATTTTTTTATTCTACCTCAACGTTAATCCCCAATTTAATTTTACCTATACGAATTTTGCCATTCAGTAGGCAAATGATATTTTACATTTCAAACATTTCAAACGTGCAAGTATTAAAGTTTGCTGCTATGGATACGATATGAAGAGATGTTGGCAATGCAGGTGAAATGAAAAAAGTTTCATAAAATGTTATTTTATGAAAAGATTCCTGAATGTTTCAAAAATAAATAATCCAATCAGAAAAATATTAACCTTTATAGCTAACAAAACCATTTGCTTGTTTAGTTCATAATTAAATGAAAACTATCACTACCACAGACAACCTACACCAATTCCTTCTCAGCCCTCACACACTCACAAACAGGCACAAACATTTTAGTCATGCTAACACCTATACGAAGGACAGTCTTGTGACAGCTTGGTATCATGCATTTAATCTCAAAAGGTAAAGCTGAACGGAAATTAAATGAAGACCATATAGTTGAGTCTAAAAAATGAACTGGACAAACAAGAATGGGGGAAACATGACTATATACAGAAATTTAGTGCTTAAAAAAACAGTAAGAGGATTTTTAAAACACCAAGCTACATTAATAGGAAATATTTAGGACAAGGAATTTGAATGAGTGGCACAACAGAAGACAATATTCTAAGGATGCTGAAGAACAGCACAGGGAAAAATTAGAACAGCAGCTGGGGCCAGAGTTCTGTTTCCACCAACTACTCCAAGGTGACCAGGCAAACATGGAAACCAAGGCTCAGAAAGTTTATTTGACTGTTAAGTGACATTGAAATGCAAAAATTAATAGCTGCCCTACCTACCACACATAACAGAAAAATAAAGAAAATAAAGCATGTGAAAACACTCAATTACAGAATGATAAATGAATAAATGAATATAAGGTATCATTACTAGTACTGGTTTAGGGAAATGCTATTTGACAAATGATCTCTATTTTTTTTAGAGGGGTGTGGTTTTTTTTTTAATTGAAGTACAGTTAATTTACAAGGTTGTGTTAGTTTCTGGTATACAGCAAAGTGATTCAGTTATATATATATATATATTGTTTTATACATATATTCAGTTTTATATATATATATGCTTTTTCATATTCTTTTCCATTACAGTTTATCACAGGATATTGACTATAGCTCCATGTGCTATACAGTAGGATCTTGACCTTGTTGTTTATCTATTTTATATATAGTAGTTTGCACCTACTAATCCCAAACTCCTAATTCATCCCTCCCCTACCCCCTTTCCCATTTGGTAACCATAAGTTTGTTTCCTATGTCTGTGAGTCTGTTTCTGTTTTGTAAATAAGTTCATTTGTATCATTTGGTTCCACATATAAGTGATATCATAATGGTATCTGTCTCTTTCTGACTTACTTCACTTAGTATGATAATCTCTAGGTCCATCCATGTTTCTGCAAATGGCATTATTTCATTCTTTTTTATGGCTGAGTAGTATTCCATTGTATGTATGTACCACATCTTCTTTATCTATTCCTCTGTCGATGGACATTTAGCTTGCTTCCATGTCTTGGCTATTGTAAGTATAGTGCTGCTATGAACAATGGGGTGCATGTATCTTTTTGAATTAGAGTTTTCTCCGAATACATGACCAGGAGTGGGACTGCTGGATCATATGGCAATTCTTAGTTTTTTGAGGAACCTCCATACTATTTTCCATAGTGACTACACCCATTTACATTCCCACCAACAGTGTAGGAAGGTTTCCTTTTCCCCACACCCTCTCCAGCATTTATTACTTGCAGACTTTTTAACGATGGCCATTCTGACTGGTGTGATGTGATACCTCATTGTAGTTTTGATTTGCATTTCTCTAATAATTAGCGAAGCTGAACATCTTTTCATGTGCTTATTGGCCATCCGTATGTCTTCTTTGGAGAAATGTCTACTTAGGTCTTCTGCCCATTTTTTGATTGGACTTGTTTTTTTGTTGTTGAGTTGTATGAACTGTCTGTATATTTTGGAAATTAAGCCCTTGTCAGTCGCATCATTTGCAAATATTTTCTCCGAGTCCGTAGGTTGTCTTTTCATTTTGTGTATGGTTTCCTTTGCTGTGCAAAAGCTTATAAGTTTGATTAGGTCCCATTTGTTTGTTTTTGCTTTTATTTCTATTGCCTTGGGAGACTGACCTAAGAAAACACTGCTACAATTTATGTCAGAGAATATTTTGCCTATGTTCTCTTCTAGGAGTTTTATGGTGTTGTGTCTTATATTTAAGTCTCTAAGCCATTTTGAGTTTATTTTTGTGTATGGTGTGACGGTGTGTTCTAACTTTATTGATTGACATGTGGCTATCCAGCTTTCCCAAAACCACTTGCTGAAAAGACTGTCTTTTCTCCATTGTTTATCCTTGCCTACTTTGTTGAAGATTAATTGACCACAGGTGTGTGGGTTTATTTCCAGGCTCTCTATTCTATTTCATTAATCCATATGTCTGTTTTTGTGCCAATACCACGCTGTTTTGATTACTATAGATTTGTAGTATTGTCTGAAATCTGGAAGGGTTATGCCTTCATCTTTGTTTTCTTTCCTCAGGATTGCTTTGGCATTTTATGGTTCTATATCAATTTTAGGATATTTGTTCTAGTTTTGTGAAAAATGTCATGGTTAATTTGATAGAGATCATATTAAATCTGTAGTTTTCTTTGTATAGTATGGCCATTTTAACAATATTAATTCTTCCAATCCAAGAGCATGGGAAAGCTTTTCATTTCTTTGAATCATCTTCAATTTCCCTTATCAATGTTTTATAGTTCTCATCATATAAATCTTTCACCTCCTTGGTCAGGTTTATTCCTAAGTTTTTGGGGGGTTTTTTGTGCAATTTTAAAATGAATTTTTTTTTAACTTTCCCTTTCTGATATTTCATTGTTAGTGTAAAGAAATGCAACAGATTTCTGTATGTTAAAAATGATCTCTATTTGAGGATAGATTTTATTATTTTTTATTTAAGTTAGGCTACAAACATCAGAATGTGACAAAGTAATCTAAATTAAGTATGTTTAAAAAAAAAAGAAACCCAAACCTCAACTTCTTAACCATATACAGAATTTGAACTTGTCAAGGAATTATTTTTAACCAGATTTCTCAAAGCTTCTGTAGTTTTGTTAGTGACTATTTCTATAATGAATTTGATATCAGGGACTTGATCAGGAACATAGCTCCTATTCCTATAACTTATTTGCAAGGCTGGTTGTATGACAGTTGGTACTAAGGCTGAAAAAAAGTCAAATCTAACAGGCAAGTTATTTCAATGACAAATCTTTCATATAACCAGCTGTTTACAGTCATTTTCCTCATTTATTTTGTTACTTTTAAAAGGCACATATACAGGCTAAATACAAGATCACTCTCCTAGGTAGTTACAGAAATTCTACTAGAATCCCAAACTCCTAGCTCCTTCCAACTATCCATCATATTGTTATTGTAGAGTACAAATAACTGGGGAAAATAAAAAGATCACTATCCTTATTAATTCACTAAACCAGGTAAACACAGTATAAATAGTTTAGGCAGTGCTTCCTAAACTATTGTTAGAACTGTTCTACGACTTCCCTGGTGGTGCAGTGGTTAAGAATCCACCTGCCAATGCAGGGGACACAGGTTCGATCCCTGGTCCAGGAAGATCCCACATGCAGTGGAGCCACTAAGCCCATGCACCACAACTACTGAAGCCCGTGCACCACAACTACTGAAGCCCGTGCACCTAGAGCCCATGCTCTGCAACAAAAGGCACCACAATGAGAAGCCCACGCACCTCAATGATGAGTAGCCCCCGCTCGCCGCAACTAGAGAAAGCTGCGCGCAGCAACGAAGACCCAACACAGCCAAAAAAAAAAAAAAAAACCAAACAAACAAAAACAAATCGTTCTAAAAGATATTAACAGTTGTACCAAAGAAGAAAAGGCTTTCCCTATTAAAATTTAACTATTCAAGAAAGTTAGAGTTTTCTTTCTTTTTAATCAAAGGACTCGTCAGAGCTTTTTTTTTTTTTTTTTTTTTTTGCGACACGCGGGCCTCTCACTGTTGTGGCCTCTCCCGTTGAGGAGCACAGGCTCCGGACGCGCAGGCTCGGCGGCCATGGCTCACGGCCCAGCCGCTCTGCGGCATTTGGGATCTTCCCGGACCGGGGCACGAACCCGTGTCGTCAGAGCCTTTTAATATGCTATATCTGTGTTAATGAGTCTCCAAGAAAGCTATTTAGAATGAAATATTTTCCCAAGTGTATTTGCCCATTAGATCCTTTATGGTCCAGACACAACTGGCATCACTGGGAATACAGTCTAGAAAACAGTGTGAGTCAAATGTGTCAACAATAGACGTCCAGGGATGATATTGTTATAACGATTAACATTTCTCAAGCACTTATGTGTCTGGCACTTTGTTAAGTGCTTTATGGGAATTTTCATTTAATCCTCACAGACTTCCTAAATGGTAAATTAATATAATCTCCATTTCACAAAAAAAAGGAAGCTGAAGCTTAAAGAAATAACTTGTCCAATGTCACACACTAGCAAGTAAGTGGGTTAGATTTAGAATCCAAGCAGCCCCACTCTAGAGTCCCCATTCTCAATCACTCTTCATGCTATCAACAATCCCTACCCCAGCACACAACAGTTCAAAGTTTATAGCATACTGTTTCATGAATAATTTACTTTTATTCTTTCCTTCTTAATATTTTCATTCTAAACAGAAAACTAGAATATTTTCATCTCAAAATAAATTGGTAGGGGAAAATAAATTACATGGGTGATTCTGTTTGGCAGCCAGGTTGAGAACTACAGGGCCATAGTAAAACATGGTAGGGTAACAGAGCAAAAGTCTTCAATTTACAATGAGACCCAGCTCTGCCACATGTTAGCAAGTGACTTTGAGAAAATTCTTGGTTTCAGTATTTTTCTCAACAACTGGAATGAAGGAAAAGAAAGGGGATGAGAAAGTGTATCACTGGTATTTACCACAGTAACTATAGGCTGTTAACAAGGGTGCTCTAGACTGTGTGGATGTGACTGAAGCTTAAATGCCAAAATTAGGTTAAAATTCTTACTTGCCCATAAATTGGAGGGTTTTGTTGTTTGTTTTGTTTTGCTTTATGGCAAACAATTTTTTTTTTAACTCTAGGACTGAGAGCTTTATTCAGTTTGCTAGTTAATTTAGTTTACCCTATTCTCAGTACTCTGGTAAACTACTTCCAAATGATGATAGAGCAAGTGTTCTTGTTTTGTACACGTCCAAAATCTTCTCTTTCAACTAAGTGTCTCAAAACACTATAAAAGACACAGTGCTCTGCCCTGTTGATTATAACACAGGCAAAGTAATGTCGCTGAGATTATGCGCAAGCAGTTAGTTCAAATTAACGTCACAATAACTATTTTATTCAGTCTTCCTCTTCCATCTCCATACTTTGGAAAAGCAACCAGGTTTCGTGGCAGCTCTTGAACACTTAAACACAAATAACTCATAAACACTTCCTCCGTGCCAAGCCAAACAAATTCAGTTGAACTAGAGAATGAGCTAGCTGCTTGCCATTGACTGTATGGGTAGGAAGGTGAAAGGAGACAGTTATTGTTTATTTTTATTTATTTATTTGAGATGTATAGTTATTACTTTCTCCCTTAAGCCACACAAATGTCTCTTTCCCATGTCTTGCCTGGGGGAAGAGTAAAAAGTTCTAAGGTTTTGACATAGAGTGTAGCAAATTGTTCCTTGGAGATAGGCAAATTAAGGGTATCAAATTTTGCTACAGCCAAGCATACAAGTCAGCTGTATTAGTTTATTAGGGTTGCTGTAACAGAGTACCACAGAATGGGTGGCTTAAACAATAGACATTATTTTCTCACAGTTCCAGAGGTTAGAAGTCTAATAATCAAGGTGTCAGCAGGGTTGATTCCTGCTGAGAGCCGTTAAGGAAAGGTTCTGTTCCAGGCCTTTCTCATTGGTTTGCAGCCATCTTCTCCTTGTGCCTTCACATTATCTTCCATCTGTAAAGTCATATCCAAATTTCCTCTTCTTGAAAGGACACCAGTCACGGTGGATTAGAAGCTACCCTAATTACTTCATTTTAACTTAATCTGTACCTCTATAAAGACCCTATCTCCAAATATGGTTACATTCTGAGGTACTGGGGATTAGGAACGGGGTGGCGGAACAGACACAACTCAGTCCATGAACGCCATCAAAGCTGCATGCAATTAACTAGGATTGCAGCGATTAACCTCTCTTCTCTTGTACTAGAGGTGCTTAAATATCATCCATTTATTTATGAACTATTAAATGTCTTCTATGTCCTAGGTGATAGATTTACAAAAATGAGTATGACATAGTCGCTGACTTGAGGGATTCACAGTCTATTAGGGGAAACAAGTAAACCTAAAACACAGCAGAAGTGAGTGTCCTTTAATCCCTTTTGAAACAAATCAAGGCAAATCAGGGTATAAGCAAATAAAAACAAATGCTATGAGGAAAATGAGGAGGAATGTTGAAGAAAGTCCAATGTAAATATTATCTTGCAATCATTTTGCTATCATTCAACTCTCTTTCCTCTCTCTTTCCCCAAAATTATAGCATATAGAAATACACTTTTTAAAGCACAGCTCTATTTTAATTCCTTTAAAGTTTTTTGCATTCTTAAGCGGCAGTTTTCCCTTCTCTAATGTTGGAGACGAAAGAAGAGAGAAATGTTAGGAGAACCAAATTCCAAGTGATTCATGGGTTGGGTTGATGTCTTAGGGTGAGTCACTGCCCTTTCAAAATTTGGAATGAGATGCTCAACCATTAATGACATCTGCCAACAGAAGTTCAGATGTTCAATTAGAAAATGTGCAGACAAAGGGAGGGTACAATGAAAAAATGCAAGTAAACAGTTAATGGTGGTAATGTAATAGAGCCAAAATAATACAGCCATAATAATAAAAGCAACATAATAATAAAAGAGCCATAATAACAAAAGCAACAAATCTTAACTACACTACAAAATTCTATTTGGTTTGTCTCAATCAGAAACTCAGTGGATCTTATTAACACAGTTGTTTTTCTTGGTTTAAAAAATTATAGTAACCAAAGATGAAATAAATAGTTCCATATGATCATGTTTTTTGTTTTGTTTTGTTTTTTTATTTATTTATTTTTGGCTGCACTGGGTCTTTGTTGCTGCGCGTGGGCTTGCGGAGAGCAGGGGCTACTCTCTGTTGCGGTGCGCAGGTTTCTCATTATGGTGGCTTCTCTTGCTGTGCAGCAAGGACTCTAGGCGTGCGGGCTTCAGTAATTGCAGCACATGGGCTCAGTAGTTGTAGCTCACGGGCTGTAGAGAGCAGGTTCAGTAGCTGTGGCGCATGGCCTTAGTTGCTCCGCGGCATGTGGGAATCTTCCCAGACCAGGAATCGAACCCACGTCCCCTGCATCGGCAGGTGGACTCTCAACCACTGTGCCACCAGGGAAGCCCTGGCAGGCAGATTCTTAACCACTGCGCCACCAGGGAGGTCCCAGTATGATCATGTTGATTCATACTAACTGGGGTCACAGTCAATTTGTTTTAGCAGAGGCTGAATTATAAAATTATTTTTTAAATAAAGTTTTGTTTTGTTTTTTTTGGTTGCGTTGGGTCTTCGTTGCTGCGCGCAGGCTTTCTCTAGTTGTGGCAAACAGGGGCTACTCTTCGTTGCGGTGCTTGGGCTTCTCATTGTGGTGGCTTCTCTTGCTGTGGAGCACAGGCTCTAGGCGCGCAGGCTTCAGTAGTTGTGGCTTACAGGCTCTAGAGCTCAGGCTCAGTAGTTGTGGTGCATGGGCTTAGTTGCTCCACAGCATGTGGGATCTTCCCGGACCAGGGATCGAACCTGTGTCCCCTGCATTGGCAGGTGGATTCTTAACCACTGTGCCACCAGAGAAATCCTCTAAATAAAGTTTTTAATAATATTAAGTCTTATACTAGTATAGCAAAATATAACTTAGATGTTGCTTTGCAGCTGAATGTGAAACTAAAATTAGTACAGCAAAAATTTCTATGTTGGTTCCTCTCAAAGTACTTGAAAGTCCTGTGAGGATGTTTAATCCCTAAAGTAGTTTAAGTATTTCTTTTCAGTTATGCATTCCTTCCAAAGAAAGGGTTTATAACAGAAAATTAAACATCTGTGTGGACTCTGTCACCAATAACCTATTCCTGACTGATGGAATCCAAATTCAATAAATCACATTATACTACAATAAACTCTGAAGCTTTATAATCTGGTGTCATGAAAAATATCTGCCCTGATTATCATCTTGTGACAAGCTCAGTATGATTTCCATGAAGAAGCTAAACTTTCTGAGGTGCTACCGAAAATTGTATACCATACTTGTAGCTCTCACAGTGAAAAGAACAATTCATGCACTGCCTTTTTTTTTTTTCTTTCTCCCTTTGGCTGCGCCGCACAACTTGTGGGATCTTCGTTCCCCGACCAGAGACTTGAACCTGCACCCTCGGCAGTGACAGAGTTGAGTCTTAACCTCTGGAATGCCAGGGAGTTCCCATATCCTGACTTTTCTTGACATCATCTTTCTTGGATTGTACTTCCTTTCCCCTCAACCAATCATTATCATGGATAAAAAGAACATTTCATCTCTAGATAAAATTTTTAAAATTTAAGTATTATACATATGGTAGAGGAGCTTATTGAAAGGAATCCTTTTATAAAACATTTTAAATAGAAAATATAGTTAACACAAATTACAGCAAACATAACTAAAATTTCTCTTCCACTCCTTTCTATAAGGAGAGGAATCATACCTTATACTCCTTTTACAACCACTCCTTCCCCAAGTGTTTTTTTTAAATTAATTTTATAGGAATATAGTTGCTTTACAATGTTCCCAAGTGTTTTAACACAGCTCAATAAACAGAAGAAGAAGCATGGCATAATGAAGAGTCAAAAAAAACCATGCCCACTTTCCAGCAAATTACTTAAACTTTCTCAGTTTCGTCCACTGTGAAAAGTAGGTCATAACATCTGTATTACAGGAATGTTCTAGGGATTAAAAATAATACAACTAGGGCTTCCCTGGTGGCGCAGTGGTTGAGAGCCCGCCTACCGATGCAGGGGACACGTGTTCGTGCCCCGGTCCGGGAGGATCCCACATGCTGCGGAGCGGCTGGACCCGTGAGCCATGGCCGCTGGGCCTGCGCGTCCGGAGCCTGTGCTCCGCAGCGGGAGGGGCCACAACAGTGAGAGGCCCGCGTACCGCAAAAAAAAAAAATAATAATAATAATACAACTAAAGCACTGCCACACCACAGATGCTCAATGATAGTTCAAATTATCACTAACAAAATATTTTCAATTGGACAATTTGCACTTCATTCAGTTGGACAAAATGCTTTTCAGGATCTGTGGGGAGGGGTGGGGGAGGGATAGAACAGGGAGAGAAGCTTCATTAGCTTCTAATGCCCTCCAGTTACTTTCATCCTTATTTATTCTTCACTGATTAGCTTTCTGATTTAGTAGCCTTATCTACTGCCACTGCCTCCAATTATTTCACCACCAATTTATTCCTTAACCCCCTTTACAGTATACATTTGGTTCTCATCATATACTCTCCATGACCTCAAAAATGACAATTCTATTGGTTCTCTCTCAATACTCATTCCTTCTCTTTAACCTTGCCACAAGCATCTTCCTTGCTGAAATTCTACTGAGAAGACTTCACTGACTTCAATATTTTGCTTCTATCACCCATGTAACCCATTCTTCTGATTTTCCATACTTCTCTAACAGTCTATTCGATTTGCACATTTCTACCTTTCATACTTAGTTGATGCATCTCCCCCCACCCATTTCTAAAATACTTCCACCTTCCTCTACATTCCTTTATCCAGACCCACTCAAAGTTTCATAATTTCCCAAAACAGTCTCTCCCTCTTCTCAACTACTAAAGTGTGCACTGCTTTGAGGACTATGTGGTCACTCCGTCCACCACAATAATATCTATGGATTAACAAATCAACAGGAACTTTGACATTTAGATCCAAAGAGCATGTTATGTGCCAGGTCAGACTGGCAGCTTCTTCTGCCCCCCATCAGTGGAGGTGGGGAGTACAGTCTGTGTATGTTGATTAGAACCAATACCCTAATTGAATTAATTAAATGTTACTTACATCTAAAGGGGGAAAAAACACAGAGGAGCTCAAAAAGATAGAAACAGAGTTTACAATTGCTTGCCCAACTTAAGCACTTTTAAGGCTTACATTATTCTCTTTAATTTCCAAGCCTGTAAGTTCCTCTACAGAAGAGGAATGTATATCTTCCAATACCTGAAACCTCAAATAATTTTCATTGCACAGTTTAAGAGCTCACATATAATGTTTTCACTAGGTCTAGTGCAAATAACTGAATGAATGCTTATGCATTTATATGAGAAAGCAACTAATGTTCATCCTCTAATCAAAAGACTCTTTGTTCCAGAAAGCACACACCAAACAAATATCATTTAACATTTACTACTAAAAGGCTACCCTGATGCAAGCTTCAACAGTGACAAATGTTTAAACTAGAATGGAAAAGTACTATTTCCAAAGCTCCTTGATGTGTTGCGCTTAACATTCCTTACAAGGTAAAACAGGATTCAGGAATGCAAGTTGATCTTGAACACCTGACAAATTAAAACATGAATTATATAAAGTGCATTAAATAAATATCATCCCATTCCCATTCCAGTATCTTCTGTCATAACCATACTGGGCTGTATTTGTTAAAACAGCTGAAGATACGATTGCAAAACAGAACAAACCAGTAATAATTAAGATAGGGTTACCAAAAACTGAAATTAATTGGACAAAGAGGAAAACACTTAATAAGACACTCAAATAAAATAATTAAGTTTACTTCTCAGTAAGAGAAAATAAGGAAAGAGTCCTGATTAGGAAAAAATTAGGGTACTGATTAAAAATCATGAATCATGGCATCAGATAGGAATTGAGTTTAAACTCTCTCTACCACTAACTAGCTGTTGCTCTTGAACAAGTATCTTAATCTCTCTGAGTCTCAGTTTCTTTATCTGTAGAATAAGGATAATAATACTTAACTTGCAAAGCTGTGCACAGTTAAATGAAATTAATTATGCAAAGTACTTAGAAAGTAGCAGGTATTAAAATCTCAACAAGTTGTATTTAATCCAAAAAGACCTAGACATTTTTATAGCTAAACTATTTCAGACCATCAAAGAAGAGATTGCCAGAGCTTATAAAAAGATGGAACACTTCTCTCTCTCTCTCTCTCTCTCTCTCTCTCTCTCTCTCTATTTTACAAAGCTAGCATATTCAGAAACCAAAACCTCAAAAAGGTAATACAAAAAGAACACTAGAGATCTTACAGAGCAACCAAATGTAGCTTTAAAGAGGTATGCTACTATCGAGTTGCCTTTATTCCAAAGAGACAAAATTGGTGAAATCCACTAGGAAATCTTCTAATATAATTCATCAACCAATAGGTAAAAGAAGAAAAACCATATAATTATCTCAATATACATTATGAGAGTATGTGATCAAATTTAATATATTTTTCCAATTTAACCTCAACTCCAAAAAAGGGGAATAGAAGACTATTTCCTTAACATACTAAAAAAAATTGTCAAAAAGAATACACAACTGTGAAACCGTAAAGGCAGTCATTCAAATGAGAAATGAGCCAAAGATGCTCACTATTCACTACTATAATTTAACAGTCTTCTAGACATTCTGATCAGTGTAATTTTTTTAAAAAGAAAGGGTTAAATATTGGCAAGAAAACAAAATTATCATCATTTACAAAGTCTATAACTGCCTTATTACAAAATCCAATAAAAACTATTAGAATTAAGAATTTTGTAAAATAACCAGTTAGAAAACAGTATACACAAGTCACCAACTTTTCTATGTTCCACGAGAAAGATGCAATCCTCTTTAAAATACATTGAAAAACTACTCCACTCACAATAGCAACAAGCTTTAAAATACCAAAAATCAACTTTAAAAATAGGCAGAACCACATGAAAACTACAAAACACTGAGTCATAAAAGATGACTTGAAGAAATGATGAAAATATTGTAAAGATATCACAGCTATCTCTAAAAAATTAGTTTAGAAATTCCAATTGGGTTCTTTCAGGGTCTTAATAAATTGAATTAGAGGCAATCTGAAAAAAATATATGAGAAATGCTGAAAATGTTTTGAAAAAGATAATAGGAATTCACACAACCTTATAGTAAGATACATTAAAAAGTTATTAATAATTAGAACTGTTTGGAGTTACTGGAGCAAAAAATATAGCCCAATGAAGCAGGATAGAAAACCTAGAAAAAAATCATGAATTGGTATATTAAAAAGACAGCATTTAAAACCTCTGGGGAAAGATAATTATTCAGTAAATAGTATTAAAATAATTGACTTGCCACTCTACCTCAAAATACATTCCAAATAGATTAAAGATGTAAATGTTTTTTAAAACTCTGAAAGTAATATAAGGAAATAGAGGTAATTACTTATATAATTTGGGAATGCAAGAAGGCTTTCCTAAGCAGGCAGATGCCATAAAAGAAAAATTTGACAGATTTAACTACACTAAATGTTAAAAATCTGTTTAAAAAGAAAAAATTCACACCAAAAACAAAATTAGGATGCAAATGACAAACTGGAGAAATTATTTTCATTGTAATTTGACCAACGTCTAATAGTTTTATACACAAAGAGCTCTCATAACTCAGTTTTTAAAAGTCTCCATATCCTATCTTTATATCATAATAAACAAAGTACAGTAATAGATAATTCACAAAAAATACAAATATTTTAAATAACTAATAACCAATGAAACAAAAAAATTTATAGAAGATACAACTCTTCATATCAAAATGGCAGATTTTTAATATGGAGAGGTTGCTGGCATTCTCAAGCACAATTAACAAAAATGAATATTAATTAAAACTTTCTGGAAGGCAGTCTATTAATAACAAAAATAATTAAAATATGATACCTTTTGATTTCAGAATTTGTCTTAAGTAAATAAAGATATGGGCAATGATTAATCCATCAAGAAGCTAACTGCTACATGATTCATTCAAAATTAGTGGAAAGAGTTTAAATTTTTAACAATTGAAATGCTGGTTAAATAAATAATGGTAAATCCATATGCTGGAATATTAGCCACACATTTAAAATGATGCTATGTTGTAAAAAAATAATGTTTTATTGACTCGGGTAAGTATTCATTCAATTATGTAAAAGTAAGCTAGAAACAGAACAGCATGAACAACAACAACAGAAAAAGAGTATTTACAACATGGGGGCGTTTTTTGTTAAAAAAAAAAACAAACAGTAAATCCCATTAAAAAGGACCTATAAGGATATTCACCAAAGTATTAATAATGATTATCAATGGGTGAAGGTATTATGTTATTTATCATTTATGCTTTCCTAAATTTTCCAAATGTCCTACAATTATTATGTATTACATTAGTAATTAAGAAAATACAGAATGTTTACAATATTGCTTTGAATACAGTAACAATAGTATCCAAAATCATGTTAACATTGATAGTCCAACTCTTTTAGGCTGCACCAAAACTAGGGATGCCTACCCTCTCTAGGTCTGATCATACTTTTATACTTTAATCACAATGAAAGAAATTTTCAGAACTCTAGGAAACAATCAGACAAAATTTTTCACCCCACCTTTATTTATGCTCAAGTGCAATGTCAAATAATATTTAGATATTAACCATTTGCTTTCAGCCCCCTGCCAAAGGTAAGAAACAAGAGTGAAGAACAAACCCTGGACCTCAGAACCAGTGGGGCTCAGCTTTTGCCTACATCCAAAACCTGAGCCAGAAATTTAAAAAAAAAGAAAAAGAAAAAGTGGAATGGGGGAGTGGGGTAGGATGGGGGGTAGAATTACCTTTCTCAGGATACAAAGTGTGGGCCTTTTTTTTTTTTTTTTTAATATTTATTTATTTGGTTGCACCAGGTCTTAGTTGTGGCAGGTGGGCTCCTTAGCTGAGGCTCACCAGCTCCTTAGTTGCAGCACGTGGGCTCCTTAGTTGTGGCATGAGAACTCTGAGTTGCGGCATGCATGTGGGATCTAGTTCCCTGTCCAGGGATCAAACCCGGGCCCCCTGCATTGCGAGTGTGGAGTCTTACCCACTGTGCCACCAGGGAAGTCCCAAAGTGTGGGCCTTTGACAACTTCTAATCACAACTCTTCTCTGTCTCATTTGGGACGCAGAAGAAGGATTTTCTTCTCCAATGTATTTAAAAGGCATATGTCCAAAGGGCAAGCAAGCAAGATTTCTTCTGAACAAAAATACTTTAAACAGGAGATTTGTAAATGTTAAACGTTCTCTTTCCACAGTGCAGATATGCAGCCTAACTCTGAGAGGGCCAAAAAGATTCTAGTAGTACTTGGCTCTTAACAATAAGCAATAGTCAAACTGTTAATTCCATCTGCTCCCCTCCAAAAAAATGACAAAGCATTACATGGTGGTGCCAGGGGTCTCAGGCTGCATTTAAGGGGTTTTTCTGAGGGGCATTCATTTTCATAATATTAAGATGCTAATTGTTTTTGAGTACTTCAGAGAACTAATCTTGATATTACGTGATGACAACTTTGATGCTGATAACAACAACAACAAAAAATACTATCTTTAATATCATATTCTTTGTTAGAGATGTTGCTTCCAGAACTGTCTTCCTTTCTTACCAGTCAAAGCTCTAAATTCCATCGACTTCTATCTCCTCAGGGACTTAGTTCCAACAGATATCTTTCCTAATCTCTTCTCACTTTCCTTACGCATATAAAAAATCAAGCATAATATCTCTTCAACCCATATCCCTCCGCAGCAGTTTCAACTATGGCTATAGAATTACCTAGGGAGCTTTAAAATATCTATGCAACTAATCTATAGTAACAAAAAGTGTATCAGTGGTTTCAGGGGATGAGAGAGAGAGATTACAAAGGGGCACTAGGAAACTTTTGGAGGTGATTTTGATTGTGGTGATGGTTTAATGAGTATAAACACATGTTAAACACTGAACTGCACACTTTAACTATGTGTAGTTTATTATTTGCCAATTATACTTCAATAAAGCTATTGAAATAAATACGGATGTCTGGGTCCTGTCCCACTCCCCAAATTGGTACAAGAGTTCCCCCTTGAAATCGGGATTCTTAAAAGCTCCCCCAGAAGATTGTAAATGTGTAGGTAAGATTGAGAACCACTGCTTTATAGCTGTCATTCTCTCCCTTCCTCAGTTTTTTAAAATGCCTCAGGCAAGCATGTCTACTTTATCATCATCCATTCTTTCTCAATCTTCTGAAGACTAGCTTCTGAACCACCACTCAGCTAAATCTGTACTTGTCAAAGTCACCTATGGACTCCTGACAAATTTACTGTTCCCTGAAGTCTCTCCTTATTTGACCCCTCTTTAAAGAATTTGAAATTGTTGACCCATTCCCTCTCTATTTGAAAATTTCTCCTCCCTTGGCATCCCTCTTGACGTTCTTCCTACCTTTCTACTACTCTTCTCTTTCTCACTACGCTTCCACCTATCTGCTTTTTATTTGTCTGTTCACTGACTGCTGCTTTCATTATGCTAAAGACTCCCAATCTGAGTCATTCCAACATACCCAAGTCAACGCAGCTTCTTCAATTCAACCTCCACTCTTCCCTCTATTCCTGATTTCCTTTACAAGTTTCACATCCTAGATCCAAACATCTATCTACAGCTTCACCTGAACATTCCACAGCTTTCTCAAATTCAAAATTATCCAAAATAGAATTTATCATCTTCCCTCCATCTATGTGTTCCTCATTTCCAATCAATGGAACCAAATCAAATCCTCAGTCTTGATTCCTCCTCCTTTCTTTCCCGAGGTGACAGCATCTATCAAATTCTACCTCACTCTGCCAGAGTGAGGATCCAAAACACAGATCCATTAAGCGGTTTCTTACCCATCACTTTCAATGCAACCCGCTTAGCCAAGGATACAAGGCCCTGGTCTGGCCCTCTACCACTCTCGCTGTTCTCATCTTCCACCATTTCCCCATCTCAACCCTGCATTCAAGTTACATCAACGTTGCTGACTTTGTAATTGTCACTGACAATGACTTCTCTAAACTACCAGGGTTTCTCATGCCTCCTTGCTTTCTCACTGACTATATTTATATTCTCTTCTTGGAAAGTTATTCACTTACATCCTGCACTTGGCAAAATTATGTCACACTTTAAAACTCTACTGTGTGCCCCCGACTTTATATACATCCAAGCTGAGTTAGCCATCTCCTACTCTGTTCCCTTACTATACTAGGCATATCTCTATTCACACTTAACAGAGGGTATTGTTACTTTACTTATCTGTCTTGTATATTACACAGTAAATTCCTTGATGACAAGAGTTATGATATTCATTTCTGTATCCCTAGCACCTATTCAGCCTGGGATAGTGCAAATTTTATGTTTGACATAATTTCCATTATTTACAAAATGTAAACTTGATACCCCCCAAAATGGTCTTGATACTAACATTTTTTAAAGAGTTCTTAATATTCATTATAAAATAAATATCAGGCAACAGGATCCTGAGTAAAATAGTTGACTACGAGATATATTTAAACTCTGACTGTCAAAACAACACCACTCTAAAAATGCAACCAAGAGCAGATTTCATAAAATAGGAATACAACAAAGAAAGGAAGCATAGCAGGGATAACACACTGACCTAGCCAATGCCTCATCTGGCTATCCATATCCTGTTAATGCTGATAACTAAGAGGGTTTATAATCCCTCTATGCTTATAACTATAGTAAATCAAAAAAGGATAAATACACCAAATCCAGAGTTTATTTTCTAAAACAGGTGATGATTTTCTCCCTTGCCACTTTGTTGAAATGAATTATTAGAATAACTGACTGACTTTGAAGCTACTATTGACCAACCAAGCATATCCTACAGATTTTTTTCTTCCTTTCTTGCCTGCACTTCAAAAATATGGTGCTTTGGACTTAAAATGTATTAACCTAAAGAAAAAAATGCTTAGAAATTGGGGGCCGGCGGCGGAGCGATGATCTATGGATGTTAGGAGAATATTCTTATGGAAAACAAGCCTCCCAGGACTATCACATTGACTCAAGGTTAGACCAATATTTATGACTTTATGCAGATAAGATTTTAAAAGCTGAAAATTTCAAACTGTAAAATGATACACGAACCAAAGAGGTGTCACACCTGCCCCCCAAACTACTGGGTGACCCAAAGGACAAATAATTTGCCAAAGGACAGCCTGGCCCGACTGCCGGTAGTACGTCTCTGAGATAAGTAGAAGCTGGCAGCGGAATAATCTCTCCCTACCTGAAGAGCCGAGCGGCTGCCAGGCGTGTGATAGTGTATTTATCAGAGAACCGATTCTGCAGAGTACGAAAGTACCAGGGCAAAATTAAAAATTATCAGGACTGTCTAAACTCTGAGGGTAAAACGCACACATGTGCACACCGAAGGGCGGATACCCAGTTTTGCCAAAGCGTGCAAACTTCGACGGGTCTTTCAATGCAACAATTTTCAGACAAAACCCTGACGATTCTCGAGTATGTCAGAATCATCCTAAGGAGAGGGCTAACTCTTAGTAAGAAGAGGGCAAGGGCTGAAGAAGAGATCTCCGGTGTAAATAACCAAGGAAAGAATCGTGGCTGCTTTGTGAATCTGTCCGACCTGGGGGGGGGGGGGGGGGGGAACCGAGGCGAATGCAGCTTTCAAAGACGAGGGGGGCGACAGTGACCGTTTTGGCCATTAGACTGAACGGATAGCGGCAGCCTCGCTGAAGTGGCAAGCCGGAGTAGGAGGGTTGGGAGGGGTAGGAGAGGTCAGGCCGGAGCATCAGTCGCGGCGGGGGTGGCGGGGTCCCACCCCAGGCCAACCGCGCCGAGGGGCGGCGGGTCGGGCAGAGGCGGCTACACCCTGGTCACGCCCGGAGGTCGGAGGGCTCCTGGCCGGGGAAGGAGAAAGACCCGAGTCCGCGCGCACAAAGCTGCCGCCGCCGCCCAGGCAGCAGGCGGGCTGCGCCCAACTTCTGGGCGAGAAGCCGCCGGCCGCAGCCCACCATCCGGTCCCGCTCCTCAGACCTCCGGACGCCCCAGGCGCCCAGCACCGTCTCGCGCCCAACCGCGGCGCCTCGCGCGGGAGCCGTTACCTCCAACGAAGCCGCCGCTCCGGGGACAAAGTCCCGGTGCCCTCCCCGCCGCCGCCTCGCCCCGGCTCCTCCCTGACAAAAAAGTTATCGGTCGCCGGCCGCCCTGGGGGCCCGGCGCGGTTCGCTCGGCCGGACTCACCAGAGCGGCTCTCCAAGCTCCACCTCCAGAATCTCGACTTGTCTGGCTCGCAGCGACAGCGACGGCGGCTGCTCTGCTTTCTCCCGAGTAAGTAGCACCACCTGCCCACCTTCTTCCTAGCAGAACGGGTCCCCGCGAGCCATCTTCCCCCTCCGCTCACTGACTGACAACCCACCCCCGAGAGCCGCCACTGCCGCCAGCTACCCTGACGGGCAACACCAGGGACCCGTCCCCAGGCAGCCAACCGCCACCGCCCCACGCCAGCTCGGCCTATCGCCGCCCGCTGGGCGGGACCAGAGCAACTTCTCCACCAGTGAGAATCTTCCTTTGCTAGGCCTGGGGCGGAGCCATGAGGTGGGAGGGCGGGCTACTTGGTGGGCGAGGTCTGAGCAATAGGCGTGGTCGGGGCACCCAAGGGGAGATGATTGACTGTTAAGATTGCGGCAACAGCTAGGCGATAGTGATCAGAGAAGGTCTGTTGGACTCAGCCATTAGGATTTACAGCCCTCCCAGAAGAAAATAAGCCTTTACGGAATGCTGTTAACCGTAATCACAGAAGAGAAACTAATTGATATCTTAATTTCTTGGTCAGGAGGATTTACTTCCCAGTAAGTCACCAGAATTTATCAAAATTTTATCAAATCCTCGGAGGGGAGAAAAAAATGTACGTTTTGCAAAATGGTAATAAAAACTCTTCTCACCTTATATCATTGCTTTTGGCCTTAGTCGGGAAAAAGTCAAACAATTCCACAATATCCGTTCCATGAGCTGTTTCGTTTTGTTTTGTTTTTCTTCATCTTCCCTCCCTACTCTTCTCCCAAATACACACTAAATATTTTATGTAACGACTGGAACCTGAGCACATCTGAACTATTTCCTACATATAGTTCCTCTGTTTCGACCTTGTTGATTCCTCCTACCACATCCCTCGCAAGTCCAATCAGAACTGATTAGAAGAAAAATGAACCTTCAACCTGGAAGACAGGAAGCCACTTTAGTTTTATAAGAAAGGGGAAGGACTTCTCCTAAAGCCCCAAGATCTTTTCAAACATAGCACACACATAAATAACAAGCAAAAAGTAACGAAATATATTACTTGATATTGAAAGGGAATCAAGCAAACAACTTCAGGTAATCATTAGGGTAGATCTATAGAACAATCAGGATCCCCCATCCAAGAGCATAGACCGATTTATAAGTAAATAATAACAAAATATGGTGATAAGGGCAACAGAACTAGGTTCAATGAGCCAGAGGAACACAGAAGAAGAAATTATTGTGTTTAGGAGAGTCAGGGAACTTCACAAGGAAGGTGATATTTGAGTTCGATCTTAAAATGTAGATGGGAGTTTGCCAGAGAAGGAAGTCAAAGGGCATTTCAGGAAGCGGCAACAGCAAGTTCAAAGGCGTGAAGTGTGAAAGGGCACTGATTGGCTGCGGAACACTGAGAAAGTTGGTGGGGCTGAAAGGTATGTTGCAGCCAAAAATTAAGCTAGAGCAAAACACTGAGATGAGATTATAAAGGCCATATGAACTACACTAAGGTATGTAGATGAGCACTGTCCAACAGCGCTTTCTTCAAGGATGAAAATGTTCTGTATTTGCGTTGTCCAATATGATAGCCACTAGCCACAAGTGGCTATCCAGCGCTTGAAATATGGCATAGTGGAGGAACTCAATTTTTTATTTGAATTTTAATAGCTCCCATATTGGACAGCTCAGGTTTAGATGTTATTCTACAGGCAATGAGGGACTCATAGAAGCTTTTAATCATGTGGACAATCTTAAAGACAGTGTAGAGAGTGCCTGTTCTGTTTGATGAGAATCTTGACAGATCAGACCAGGGTACTGGTGGAGGATTGCAGGATAACTTAGGTCAGCTGGGCCAGAGCCTGGCCAGGGGAAGTGTTTACCTGAAGGAATAGAAACAGGAAGATCCAGAGAGTGTGTTGTACTCTAACATTTCAAAAAATGCAAGCAGTCAAAACCCAAGAAACTGAATTCTGCCATCAAGTCCTGACAGAATAGGGAGTAGGAGAGTGAGGGGTCAGAGAGGGAAAGAAAGCCAAAAGGTCAGCTGATCATAAAACAGGGAGAGAGCAAGTGTGAGCAGAGGAGTATACACACAATCAGTTTTACTGACAATTAGCCATGTGGGCCACTGATGTGTTGGCCTGATTTAAAGAGCCAGAGATTCTGTTGGCAAGAAGGTCCACTAGGACCAGGGCAAGACCCCAGCAGACATGAAGGGCCAAACTACACCTTCGGAAATGGGAGAAAGGGGCAAATACTTATTGACTTTCTGCACTATACAGGGCACTTAGCTTGTCAAGGATACAAAAGCACGCCAGAAGCTCACAGTATGGGTCCCTGGGTAACAGGTGAAAAGTAAAGCAAAGTTTAATCATTTATCACAACAATAGAAGAGATAACACAAAGCAGTACATGATTGATTCATTGTTCAGATGATTTTCTAGGCAATAACTGCTGTGTGAGTTCAGAAGAGAGAGCAAGCCCTCCAGTCAAGGACGGTCAGGGAAGGCATCATGGGAGAGGTAAAAATTGAGCCAAGTCTTGAAAAATGGGCAGAAATTTGAATCCAAAAAAAAACATGTGAGAAGGAAACTCTTGGTATGCCTGGAAAAGAAACAGAAGAGGGGGGCTTCCCTGGTGGCGCACTGGTTGAGAGTCTGCCTGCTGATGCAGGGGACACGGGCTCGTGCCCTGGTCCAGGAAGATCCCACATGCTGCGGGGCGGCTGGGCCCGTGAGCCATGGCCGCTGAGCCTGCGAGTCTGGAGCCTGTGCTCCGCAATGGGAGAGGCCACAGCAGTGAGAGGCCTGCGTACCACAAAAAAAAAAAAGAAAGAAAGAAAGAAACAGAAGAGGGGAAGTATAAGCAATGTACAGAGGACATGGGGAGCCATATGAGCTGGCCAGACCCTGCCAAGCTAGGTTGGAGATGGATAATAGAGTGCCTTAAAAGCAAACTCAAATGTTCAGGTTCTGTCTGCTTGCCAGTAGCTTCCTGTCTGTTCCTTAGACTTACTTGGGATGACTTTCAAAAATATAAATGCCAAAAGCATACCCACGTCAAATAAATCAGAAAATTGGGGGATGGATATAGGGTTTATTTCACAAGCTTCCCAAGTGAACCTAACATACACTCAGGGTTGAGACCAGGGGAATTACATCGTAACATTTTACTAATGCTAAATCAAGACCGTACATAGGATGGATTGAGTGGGAGAGACTGAAGGCTGTCTATTTATATTCGTATATTTGTTTCCTTTCTGCAAGAAGACAGAAAGCAATTTATTGCCTGACCACTTCCTGTTTTGAAGTGGTGAGATGATATAGAAGGCAATTTAAGTCATCTTCCCTCTAAGTCAGAGTAAAACCAAAACACAAATTTATGTTCGTGGTCCACTCTCCTTTCTATCACAATTTGTGCATATAAAAATATTTTCCAACAATAACAGCCTGCAGTTAACAGTTACACATAACCATTTGTGTCTGAGCAGCAAAGCACCAGGAAAATGCCTGACAACATTGTTTCAAAAGGGAAATGCTTTTAACCTACTTTATGAAAGTCAGCATACTCCAGACCTTAACTACCCAACTTTGCCAGTCTCCAATATCTGTATGCATAATTCTACATTAACTACTAAAATGCATTTACCTTCTTGCAAGTAAGTTGAACATTTTAAAGCGTGAACGTTTTCCCTATGATATTAAATTTCAGAAACCTAAGAAACATTTAACTCAAATATATTTCTATTAAATTAACCGTAAAACAACTAGGTAACATGACTATTTTCTTCCAGGTTTATTGAGATAAAATTGACATATAGCATTGTGTAAGTTTAAGGTGTACAATTTGACAATTTGATATACAGACTGTGAAATAATTACCACAGTAAGATTAGTTAACACATCCATCACTTCACATGGTTAACTTTTTTCTTTCTTTCTTTTTTGGCTATTGTTGTGAGAACGTCTAGGATCTACTCTCTTAGCAACTTTCAAGTATAAAATACAGTATTGTTAACTGCAGTCAGCACGCCGTACATTACATCCCTAGAACTTATTCATTTTATAACTGGAAATCTGTACCAACATCTCCCCATTTCCCTCCACCTGCAACCCTTGACAACCACCAATATATTCTTTGTTTCTATGTACCATGACTATTTTAAATGACAGAGTCAGGAGAATTTTATCTTGAAAAAACCATGAAGAATACGTTACTTTAGTGGCAAGGATGTTAAAACGTACTTTTTAAAAAAAAATTAAAACAAAAAGAGTGTGCCTAAAAGGTCATTCTGTCTTGCTGTGCCAGATTCCCCTTCTAAGAGAGCCACTCCAGCCAGTGCCCACAGCAGAGGCAATAGCCATGATCTGTGCCATACAACCCCCTTCCTAGAACCATATAGGCCAAGGGAAGCCAGGCCTAATGATGTGAACGCTCCATCCAAACAGGGATGGTGGTAATTACCTAAACCCATTCTCTTTCAAGAATGTGAACTGGAAATGGGAAGAGAAAATCACTCACATGGTGGGTGCAGAAGCTAAAAAGTCAGGCAATAGAAGGAAGCCCTGAGAAGCCCCAAGAGGGGCAAGTTATGAGGAAACTGAAGCCATTAGGCAGTGAACAGAGATTAAAAAAAAAAAAGTAGAGGATGAAGTAACTGATAACAAAGGACAGAGTAGAATGAGTCACCGTAATAAAGATGGAGATCAACGAAATCCTGCTGTTGAGGGGACAATGAAATAATCCATCTCCTACAGCTGCACTGAATCACACCAGTTTCCAGTGTTTGCATTCAACATCTGTGAGATCTAACTGCAATTGTTTCCAGAGTCCTATAAGAGTCCCATCTGCATCACCTAAGATACTCTAAGTAAATTGTTTACCTTTCATGTTTGTATAAAACAATAAGTAGACTCCCAGAATCATGCACCAAGTGAAAGAAGCTGGATCAATTGCATTTTGCAAATTGAATTTTATCCTTCAAGGTTGGTTCCAGGTTTTTCTAGGAATAACATCCTAGAAAGAAGACAACGTTCTCTATATCTTAAAAAAAAATTCATAAGTTAAAATTTCAATATCCTTATAACAGATGTTTTAAGGGAAAAAAACTTTTTTTCTCTTAACTTTTAACAGTGGAGCCAATCTTGTTCATATTTATAAAAAGCCGTATAGATAGGGGTGGAAAGCTTAATGACTAACTGCTACCCTCATTAGAAAAGAAAAATAGCAACATATATCTTCTAATACATTTTATTAACCAGTGTATTCTAGAAGAATTATTGTTGGGAGAGTCTTGTTTTGCACGTTTTATAAATCATGTTTTTGAAAAATATTTTATGACATGGGAAAAAGATGAAAAATGGGTACAAAACTGTATACATGGGACTTCCCTGATGGCACAGTGGTTAAGAATCTTCCTGCCAATGCAGGGGACACAGGTTCAAGCCCTGGTCCAGGGAGATCCCACATGCAGCAGAGCAACTAAGGCCGTGTGCCACAACAAGAGAAGCCACCGCAATGAGAAGCCCATGCACCGCAATGAAGAGTAGCCCCCGCTCGCCGCATCTAGAGAAAGCCCGTGCAGCAACGAAGACCCAACACAGCCAAAAATAAAATACATTAAAAAAAATACATTTTTTTTAAAAAGCAGTAATCTAAAAAAAAAAAAAGAGAGAGAGAGAGAGGCAGGGAGAGGCACACCCGCAAAAAGTTTTGCCAACCCATTCACTCTGGTTTGTTACTCTTGGGTTAAGAGAGTCCAATGTACGAATAATACTATTTTTCAATTTTGTTCTCATCTACTTAGTCACCATCACCACACCCTGATATTTATGCAAAAAAGAAAAAAGTTCCAGTGAGCAAATTCAACATCATCACCAATGTTCAGTAAGGACAAGCCCGTCACCCATTTCCTCCATCGCCATGTTGAAATGACTCAGTCCTCCATTAAGCTGGTCTTTCTTGATACCCATTATGTCAGCAGAACCAAGGAACACCTTCTGTAGACTTCTCTGTTTACCTGAGGCAAGTCCTCAGCACAGGCATGGGACACATGTCCAGGCTCAGCTCCCCTGTGTCCTTTAAAGGGTGTCATTTCCCAAAAGACCACTACCTCTATGGGCTGAACCATGGTACTAATCTTTAAAGTCATTCTCGAAGATTTTTTTCAAATTTGAATTACACCAGGAAGAAAAGAAGTCACATTGGTCATCAAAAAATTAGCAGAGATCGAGAATTCCCTGGCGGTCCAGTGGTTAGGACTCTGCTTGCTCACTGTCAGTGGTCTGGGTTCCATCCCTGGTCAGGGAACTAAGATCCCGAAAGCCTCAGAGCTCGGCCAAAAAAAAAAAAAAAGAATCAGCAGAGATTAATTGATCATATTTCTAAGACAGAGCAGGGCTTTAGGAAAGACAATGGGGAGGACGGATGCAAGGAATGTAGATATTTGAGCCTGGGACAGTAACTGGGGAGCTCTTTCCCTCTGGAGACCATGGGCAGTAAGATGCTATGGGGAGCTGAGAAGAATCAGGGGGACCCTTGAAGGAAATAAGATATGCTGAAGGGGTCAAGGAGGGGCAGGCTATTTTGACTTGGACCAGTCCTGCCAGCTCTGCAATTGTAATTTTGTTTTAACAGAGGTATAACATACATATAGAAAAATGGAGAAAACAAAAATACAATGACCTCAGTGGATTGTCACAGGTGAACACTGCAACCACTGATCCATGTCAAGAAAAAAAAAATTGACAACAATTCAGAAGCTCCCTTGGGCCTGCTGCCAATCACCACTTGCTCCTTCCTTCCCAAAGATAACCTCTGTTTTGACTCCTATTGCTCTAATGTAGCTATACTTATGAAATTTGATGTAAGTGGAATCATACAGAACATATACTCTTGAGTCATTTTTTCCTCTACATATTGTTTGTATTCCATCCATGTTTCTTGTACTTATAGTTTATTCATTCTCATTGTTATATGGTATTCTACTATATGAATATGTTACAATGTATCTGACAATACTACAGCTGATGGACATTTGGGTAGTTGTCAGAGGAAGACTATTACAAACAATGCTGCTGCGAGCATTCTTGTACTACATGGCTCTCAGTGTACATGTATGTGTACTTTTGTGGTATATATCCAGGAGTGGAATTTCTGGTTATAGGGTCAGCTTATGCTCTCCTTTACATGATACTGTCAAGTCATTTTCCTAAGTAATTGTATCATTTACGTAGCTATCAGTGGAATATGAGAGTTCCAGTTGCTCCACATCCTTGTCAATATTTGTATTACCAGCCCTTTAAATTCTAGCTGTTCTAGTGGATAGGTAATGGTATCACACTGTGGTTTTAATTTGCATTTTCCAGATGACTAATGCAGACCTTTCCATGTTCAGCAATTTTAAAGGATCTCTGCATGTCTGTTTCATTGCAAATCACTGTTAAGTCACATTTTGATTCAGAATCAACAGTCTTTTTTTAATTGAAATATATTTGACATATAACGTAAATTTAAGGTGTATAACATGTTGATTTGATACATTTTTATACTATAATATGATTACCATCGTAGCTATAGTTAGCACTCCTATCATGTCACATAATTATCATTTCTTTTTTGTGGTTGGAATAATTAAGATCTAGACTTAGCAAGTTGGATGATTATAATACAATATTATTGTCTATATTCACCATACTGTGCATCAGATCTCCAGGACCTATTTGCCTATTAGTTGCAAGATCAACAATCATTCATTAAATCCCTGCTGTGAATCTGAGACTACATGTGTTAGTTGCCTCCAATTACATGGCCTGAAGATGGTGGTGAGAGATTTTTCTGGACTAGGTGATTTCTGGTCAGACCTGCTGGTTTAGCTCCAGTATATTTTCACTGACATTGCAGGGAGGACACTACTGGGAGAAGAATATGCCAGCAGGGCAGGGAAAGAGGAAAGGAGTTGAGTGTAAAGAGTGAAAACCAGCTGCATTTCCAAACTTTACAGCTTGAAAATAGTTGGTGACAGTTTCCACAAGGAAATAATTTAATCTGTCAGCCATAAAATAGGATGATTATTAATACTGATACAGATAATACTAATCCTTGCAAGCAAGGGAAAAGTGACCTTTGACAGGTGTTTGACGGTATTGTGAAATAAAAATCTCCTAGACAGATCTTTCTTGGAATGACTCATAGCACAGCTTCTCTAAAAATGTGGGTAAACCTCTGGGAACATGAGGTTCTTTGAAGGCCAAAGAAAAGTTTACTTGGCCTCAAATCCCACCTGGCAGTTTTTTCCAGAGCTGGCAATAGGGGCTGATGAGAAGCTCTTTTCTGTTCCAGAAAAAGAGGCTGCAAATTATCTTCCTCTGCACCTCAATCAAGAGGTGGTGCTAGATGACCTTCCCCCCCGCTACATGTCACAGGTTGACTGGAGTGTATGAATATTCCACCATTGGGTCTATTTGTCAGACTGAGGTGCTGTCACTGTGCAGACAGTGGAGAGGAATGTGGGGAGAGTATTTCGGAAGGGTAACACCTTAACGGGCTACTTAACAACCTCGACCAGTTAGACACACCTTTGTTTAGCATATCCGCTGAAGTCTCACTGAAAAGGAAACCCTAAAGGACAGTAGGCCTTGACTGAGGAGAGGGCCAAGACAGTCTGAACTCTGGGCACGTTCAAGGTGATAGGAAGACCAGCTCCTGCCTAAGGCGGGAACTAGCTCTTGGTGACCGGGAGTGAAGGGGAGGAAGAAACCTGGGAAGGAGTGAGCATAAGGCAACTGAATGCAAAGGTCAACCATTTCCCAATTTTCCCTAAGGCTGACCCTGAAGTATTGAAACCTAAGTGACCTGAATTCCCTGCAGTGAACCTAATAACAGATCCAGCATTTTGGCCACCTTAATTACCCATTCAGATCTCCCCAGAACACACCTGTGGTGCATTTGGAAGGACAAGTTGACCTCTCCTGGTGAGCCAGGTCTTTCTTGTCCACCCAGCTTGCCCAAAGGGCTGTAGTTGCGCTTTCATATAATCACATTTTCATTTGAAATGAAATTCAGATGAACAGTCTACTGTTGGTGGCATATGTCTGCCCAGAGATGAAATCTTCATCTCTCTTTTCCTTGTCTAGAAGACACAGGAGAACTGAGAAACTGAATTTTGAGGGAGAAATAAGACAATGAATAGACCCAGAGTGTCTAAAAGATGAAGAGTGGCCGCGTGGAAAAGACACATTGGGGAACTAGAAGGCAGGATTGTGCTGACACCTCACATTGACCTTGTGTGACTTTAAACAAGCTCTGTGGATCTCAGTTTTCTCATCTGTAAGATAAGTGGAGTAAAATGTTCTGAGCTGAAAGTAAAATGTTCGTTTATTTGACATACTGGAGTTTTGCTCAAAGTTTTTACCCAGAAGGTAGATTGTGGAGAGAGAGGCCTAATTATTCTCCATTTTCTCCCCAGAGCCTTGTGTGCTCTGGCTCCAGAGAGGCTCTCACTTACTCACATTGCATCTCCTGGGCTCTTTTGCTCTCTGGTTCTATCTGAGTTTGGCTAGTAGGAGATACCTGTAGGAGAACTGAGAACTGAATGAGAGAAAGAGAGAGATTTCTTTCCTGCTTCCTTCCTGCTTTGATGTGCTGCGTCCATAAGTCCAGCTTTTATGGGATGGCCCTTCCTCCAGCTGGTAACACCTTTACTCTCTTTGCCCCCTCAGACCTACTAGCGGTAATAGCTTCCCACTGTCGACAGTCCCTGGGTACCTTAACATCTTTGCTGGCTCCCTTGACCTTGCCCTCATCTCTGTAAATAGTCCCTTTACTAAAACCTCTTCCACTGAACTATTTTGAGTGGAGAATTCAGTTTCCTACCAGGATCCTGGTTAATACAAAAATTTTTTTCTTCAAAGAGAAAACTATGAATTACAGAACTTCCTGAGTCCCCCCTCTCCCCACTTGATGCTAGCTATTACTCTTTTTCCCATTTCCGGAGAATGATGAGGTCTGATGGGTGTGTTTACTTGGAGGAGGGAAAGGAACACAGAGTTAAGAGGTCTCCTTCTTTTTATTACTTACACTATTGTTTTCCTTTTTTTATTGAACGGTGGTTGGTTTACAATACTGTGTTAGTTTCAGGTGTACAGCAAAGTGATTCAGTTATACGTACATATGTATATTCTTTTTCAGATTCTTTTCCATTATAGGTTATTACTAACACTATTGTTTTCAAGTGGACTTCATCAGTGCAGCAACTCACAACAAAGTGCAGGTACACACTTCACATGAAAGAAATCCAGGTTGGGAAATGGTTAAGTTATTTGGCTAACACAAATGCCGAATTACATGATCCAAGCTCCAAAGACCATTTCCTCCCTCTCCACACCTCCTCCAACAAGAATTATTGGACTTGGCTTTGAAACATGACGAGGTTAAGCAGGCGGTTTCCAAGTTTTCCCTTTCACTTTGCATCCAGGATAAACATAATCCATGACTTTGATTTTTACACATTTTCATTTCAGTCAGGAGTTGGCAGTTTTTCAGCAGGGCTGCACCAAGTTTCATCTGTTTACTGAAATTTACATTTTTTACCCTTTCTGATTATAACCTTTCTGCCTATGTCCTCTTCTTCCCTCCTTCCCCAGTCGTTGTGGATCAAGGACACTATATCATCCAGGGATGATGGGATTTGAGAGGCTAAATGTTATAGACATATCCAACTTGACTAGAAGTTTCTGTGAGGTCTGAAAACTAGACATGTTGAAGACACGTAAGATTGTCAGGGAGGTGGGGAGTTTGCAGTTGTGGAGAATAAAACCCGGAGCTTTTAGAGCATTAGAGAGATTTGAAGTAAAAGGAGGAAATGAAAAAACTTTTAAAAGCAAAAATAGCTTGGATAAGTCTCTCCTGAAGTGTGTGCCATGGAGCCCTAACACCGTACCTCCTGTGCAGGGTGCAAGTTGAGGCGAGATTATGATCAAATACGTTTGGGAAATAATACAAAATGTGGCACCCCCTTGGAGAGCCCCAAAGCCTACTAAAGGTACTGAGAACTCTTGTAGTAAAGAATTCTGTTTAATGGTTGAGTCACCAAGTTTCCCCACAAAATTCTTAGTCATGGAACTTTTAAAATAACATCTATTTTCATTCTCTTGTGGAAATATCAAGGAACAAACTTTGAAAAACATAGTCTGTCATACTGGGAGGAGAAACTCAGGGAATAAAAACAGAAAAACCTGGGCTTCTCTGGTGGCACAGTGGATGAGAGTCCACCTGCCAATGTAGGGGACACGGGTTTGTGCCCCGGTCCGGGAAGATCCCACATGCCGTGGAGCGGCTGGGCCCATGAGCCATGGCCGCTGAGCCTGCGCGTCCGGAGCCTGTGCTCTGCATTGGGAGAGGCCACAACAGTGAGGGGTCCGCGTACCGCAAAAAAAAAAAACAGAAAAACCTGATTTGTATCTTCTCTATCTCTTTCTTACTTCCTGGGCAATAGGGCTCTCGCACTAGGATTCAAAGTCAGACTGCTGCTCTTTTCCACCCTGATGAATATTCTAGTTGAAAACGGTCTATATAGTATATAATACCAGACTGGCAAATGTTAAGTGTTCTGCAAATGTCTGTTGAATGAATTTATGATTGAATAAAATGAGTTAGTCCCTGTAAACCATGCACAAATGCCTGACACAAAATAAATAGCAACAAATGCTATTATTACTATTCATCATGATCTCTGGTTTAGAGGAAACAGAAAAACTCAAAACTTGTTACTGTCCCCCCCTTCAAAATAACTTAAAGACATCGATGGGCTCTGTCATCAGGTAACATACATTTTCTGAAGGAGAACCAAATGATTAAGCCACAATAAAATGACCTTTCACACAGAGAAGTCTTACATGGAAATATATCAGAATCACGGACAAAAAATTGTTTGCTTAGAGACACAGACAACGAATGGCATGTTTCTACAAGGAAGAAATGAACTGGGTAAAATAAATATGTACATACATACATACATATATATATATTATATTCCAATTCTGTGATGCCAGAAGGAAAGCTAATTTGTTGAGAGTTTTGTTTTTTATTTTTAATATCCTTACCATAGTTGCCATTACTTACAATAACAACATAAAACATGAAGGAGGTGAAGTAACTTATTTCACTTCTGCTCCTACATCAACTTATAAACAGAATGGAGGCTCTAACAAACTGCAATTGTTAAGATTATGTGGATCAGCTTCCTTAGAAGGAATTTATCTTGTCTAAGAATCTCAAGCATTTCCTGAGTTAGTAATGTACCAGAGTTTGTTTCTCGCTGACAACTATTAACTAATCACATCAAATCTTTTGAAAGAGAACTGTCTTTCCTGCCCACAGTATATCATGAAAACATTAAGAATAGGGACGTGCTTTTATTGAGCACTTTCTGTGATTTTAAACCATAGAAATAGATTTGTATTTTTATATGTATTATCTCATTAATGAAAGATAAAGTTGTCAGTTATTTGGAAGAGGAAAAGCTCCAATAAATAAAAATATTACTTATTTCAAATGCATTTATTTTCATTTTATTGAGTTTTAGGAATTTATGTAACATTAAGGGTTACAGTTCAGCATGGCCAAAGTAAAAGAAGCTCTGATTTGAAGTTGCTTAAGTAAGGAAATTTGCATAACCTCACATACCAGGAGGTACAGCAGAAGATCAAGTCTCTGGCTTGAGTGATTCAGTGTCTCAATGATTTCATCAAAGGCTTGGGCCCTGTGCCTCCCTCTGCTCTGCCATCTGCCCCACTGGCTGCTTACTGAGGCTGGTTCTCTCCTCATGATAAAATGGGTGCCAGCAACAAATAATCATTCATTATTCATCTACAACAGGAGAGAGTAAATCTTCCAACCAACGAATATGCGCCTTTGCCTTTAGTCTCATTGTGTCAAGTTATTACACTTGTCCATTCCCAGAACAGAGGAATGACATTGATTGTCCTAAACCAATGATTCTCAAAGTACGGTCCCCGGATCAGCAGCTTATGCTGCTGGGAACCTGAAAACCTATTAGAAATGCAAATTCTCGGGCCTCACTCTAGCTCTACTGAATCAGAAATGTTGGGGTTAGGGTCCAGCAATCTGAGTTGTAACAAATATGCCATGTATTCTGAAGTCTGAGGATCACTGCTTTAGACTAAACAGAATCTACTCCTGGTGCGGGTGGAAGGGGTGGAGACCTGGACCAAACTGGGGTTATGTCAGGAGGAGGAAGTTATGCCTGTTGAACTACTAACAGTGTCCACGTCCTGGATTTCTCAAAAACAACACTGGTTTCAAATATTCTGTTCCATGGGGGTTGCAAAACATGGTCCGCATTAAGATGACTATTTCAAAAACTCTTTCGAAATCCTCTGGTGAATGTACTGTGTCCTGGAAAGACAGTGAGAATATATCAAGAATCAAAAGATCTAAGGTCTAAGTCTAGCTGTGTCACTGTTCAAGCCAATGTCCTTGAGAAATTCACTTAGGCTCTCTAAACCCCAGCTATTACTCCTGTAAGGATGTTGAAACAGAGAGTCTTTAAATTCTTGAAAACAAAAACAATTGTAGCCAGCATTTACTGAGCACTTACTCTACGTCATACATTGCCAAGGATTTTATTTAGCATGCTATCATTGAATACTTAGAATAGTCCCTATGAATGATGGATGGATGGATAGATGGGCAGGCGGGTGGGTGGAGGGATGGATTGATGGATGGGTACATGGGTGGATGAATAAATGAATAAATTTTTTTAAAAAGAGAATAGCCCCTATGAAGCATGTAACTTGCTCCAACTCAGTTGGCTGCTGAGTGAAGAATCTGAGATTCAGGTGTATCTGACCCACGGCCCATTTGCTAAGCCACTATCCCACATATAGTGGCCCACTCTCCCTAACATCCATCAAACTAACTCTTTGTGATTCTGCAATTCATTTGGTTTCTTATGGTTTAACTCATTATGCTTTTTAGGAAACATGCTTTTTAGTATAATGAAAAGAATGTGGGCTTTTAAATTCAAGCTATATTGGAATCTTGGCTTCACCACTCTCTTGATCTATGACTTTAGGAAAGTTATTTAACTTCTCTGAAACTTTAATTTTCATTCTGTAAAATAACATTTTGCATAGCATTTTTAAGGATTAAAGGAGATAATACATCTAAAGTGCTTGGCACAGTGCCTGGACTATAATAGATATTCAATAAATGTTCATTTCCTCCCCTGCCTATTGCCTCATGGGAAATGTTATTTGCTGAATGAGTAGGAAATACTTTAGAACATTTATTTATTCATTTTCCCCAATATTTCCATTCATAAGTGCCCTTATTAAGTTGTACCAGGAATGGAAAAATTCTGCCTGTGCCTTCTTGGCTAAAACCTTTCTAGGTATAAGAACCCAGAGGGAAGACCACGTCCAGGAAAAGAACAGTCCTAGACTTTCTATCAGTTCCCCCATATTCACACTCTCCTAACAATCTCTTCCCAGAGTTTTTTCAAGTGGGCTATGTGGGTCTACATTTGAACTTGAAAGATTATTTCCAAATTTGAGAGGTAGTCCTCTTTACCTGTGTTAATCTCAAAATAGAACAGTCTGTGTGGGGTAAGGAGTCCACGCTGTCCTTTCACAGGCCTCCCTGTAATGGAGGGGTAACAGCACCCACACACAGAGTTTGGGGTAAGTTATTTGGCTCATGACAAGAAAGGCCATGGCTCCCAAGGAAAGACTGCTCCCTTTGAAGCAGCTACATCAACGAAAGAAGAATTTTACTCTCCGAGCTCCGAAGGGTGTGTGTAGTTAATAATTCATGATGCACTCCCATGGGGTTTAAATAATTGTTTAATTGACAAATTTTTTGTGGCTCTATCATCACACCATTTTTAATGGTGAAAAGTCATACAATTAGAAAACGTAGCCCATTCAAATACTTGAAAAATAAGAAGTTCTGATGTTTGCTTAAAATTTTAATGTTACTGTTAATGGTGGGCTGTTTAATTTTGCTGTCTTGAAGAACAACAAACTTCTGGATTTTTTTTTTTTTTTTTTTTTTGGCTGCACTGCATGTGGCTTGTGGGATCTTAGTTCCCTGACCAGGGATTGAACCCGGGCTCTCGGCAGTGAGAGCATGGAGTCCTAACCACTGGACCACAAGGGAATTCCCAATAATAACAAACTTTTGGAATAAACTGACAATAAATGGCTTCTGAAGTTATTTAATGCTTATACTTTCTTGCAACACGATTTAAGCAGAGTGGACAAGTATGGCCTGTGTTTTCCAAGGCCATGACCAATACCCCTTATAGTTACATTTTGAAGCAAGTGTTTGATATCAGATAATTCATCCAGAAAATAACTCTCTAAAATTTCCTTTATTGTAACCAGGAGGCAGTAATAGATCATGAAGATGAATGTATGTTATTATCCCTCTGGTTGATATAGAAAACACAAAGTGATAAAAGCTGTTTTCTGGCCTCTCTTTAACACAGTGCTAGGAAATCCTATGGCGGTTTATCTTGCATCTTCATGAGCAGAAAAGAACATAAAATTGAAAAAATATCCAAAAATGTCATTACTGGTAATCATTCTTAATAATTCTACTCTATAATTATACCAGGTTTCCTTATAAAATTTTTATATATAACACACATTTATTTTACATATATGCATATTTCTATAGTACATAAGTGCTTTAAAGTTACATAAAGGATACAAGTTTTTAATTATTAGACACCAGAGCTGGGTTAACAAACAAGCATCTTGAGACTCTATGGGGTAAAACCAGGCACTATTATTTTTTTTTAAACCCCCCCAGGTGATGACAATGTGCAAGCAGAGTTAAGAAACACCACCCAAAATATTCTACCAACCACACATGAACATGAACACATATATTTTCTTAACTTCACTGGGAACACCTACTACTAGCAATATAGGCTCATAGAACAGACAAGTTCAAGGGCATGCCTGCTCCCTTTCCCCATTATCCTTCATTAACTTCTCCCTGAGCAAAATATCCAAGAGATTTGTTTGCCCGTTTGTGTGTGTGTGTGTGTGTGTGTGTGTGTGTGTATAGTAGCATCAGTAGTAGAAGAAGTAGCAAAGTTCTTTGTTCTTTTTCCAAATGATTTTTCCTGCAGACTCAGCAAATAAGACTGACTAAAGCACAATGTACAGAACAAAAGTGGAATGCCTCAAGAATCTTCTGCCCTCCTGCCCCTTTCTCCATCATCATCAGAACCCCAGGGGTCCCCAGAGCACCATTCTAAAATCTGCCTCTCAGACCCTAGAGAACTTGGCTATCTCACTTAGCGGCTGCTGGAAGAAGACTCATCTCTAGTGTGACAGGAAGGGCCCCAGGACAATCTGCTGAATTGTACAATAAGCAACTCCACCCAGGCAGTCCTGGATCAACCTCTGCTTGCCCTTGGCCATGCTATGAAACACCAATAACTGGATATTTAGAAGGTTGTTCTCCTCCAGTTCCTGGTATGAATAGTTCTAGGCAGGGCCCTTACTCATGGTGGTGAAATGAAGCAAATAATACCGTGTGCGCTCCCCTCCTGGCTCTCCCCCTTCCTCCAAATCAGAGAACATCCCAAGGAACCCAAAAAAGGACTGCCAGTCATGAAAAGTAAATATATAGCCTAAAAGGGGTGTGTAGAGTTAGGAAAGGCAGTTTTGCCCACTCTGTTTTGATGATTTGGGGAAGTAGTAGTGGGCAGTTGGCATATGAGTTTGGTCTTCGTTAAAAACAAAATACAGAAAGCCTGGTTGACAGCATATTCTCTCTCTGGCCACCTCTGAGTCTCTACCACTAGTCTTTGTATCCACTGAGCCCCTGTCCAGGGCCTGGGACCTGGACTTATCTTTTTAATTCATCACACAAAAGAGAGCTTGGTTGAAGACGCTACCTGAAAGTTATAGGGTGCAAAAATGTTTTGTGCCTGCCGATAACCCAGTGGTTAATCTTAAAACCAATGCTTAGAGAAGTTAGCCAACTTGGCCAAGGTCACAGAGTGGTGGAGATGGGATTCCACTCCATGTCTGCCTGATTCCATAGCCCACAGTCTTTCTACTACATTTGCTTGTCCTTGAGGAAAGGGGTTTTGATTGGAGGATGAGGTAAAAGATGGGTAATTTTAGACACCAGGTGAAATTGGGTTCAGACCAGGACTAAGTAAGTGCTTTATTAAGGGTCTCTAGGAAGACACAGGAAACATAGACCCACAAGGGAGTTGGGGAAGAAAGACAAAGAAAGGGAGGGCACTAGAGACAAACATCGCCTAATCCAAAAACTTGAACACTGTGAAGAAAATCCTGATACCTGGGCATTACTAGATGTGTAGAAACTAAATCTGTACAGCTCTTAAATTTTTTATTGTGTGACATTTTAATCTGATAGAAGATATACATTCAAATTCTGTACTAATTTAATTCTTCATCTTGTTTCTGAGGCAGTTAACAAAGGAATACAAGATACTCTGATTTGTCCTAGGCAGTCAAACATTGTGAAACTTTTTACATTGGTTAAGGTGCCAAAGTGATGATTCATTTCACACAGATCACCAATGGGATTGACTTCCAATCATGTCTATCTTGGTCTATATCAGAAACAGGTAAAGGGGGTCAAAAGGTACAAACTTCCAGTTATAAAATAAGCAAGTCCTGGGGATGTAATATACAGCATGGTGACTATTGTTGATAATACTGTATTGTATATTTGAAAGTTGCTAAGAAAGTAGATATCAAAAGTTCTCATCACAAGAAAAACAAATTTTAACCATATGTAGTGACGGGTGTTAACTAGACTTATTGTGGTGATCACTTTGCAATATATACAAATATAAAACCATTGTACACTTGAAGCTAATATAATTGCTATATGTCAATTATATCTCAATATAAAGAAGAGAGAGAGAGAGAGAGAGAGAGAGCGACCCACAGGTCACTCACTGACTCAGTAGTTCATTTACAATTTGCCATGAGGTTCCTCCTAGCTCCCATGTATGTGGATGTGATGATAGATTGGCCAAAATGAGGTGGTATTTTGGCTAGTTTAAACAATGTACCTCAAGTAAAATTTAGCTCCAATCATCCTAATTCAAACAACCAACTGTTAAAAAGCAATATATAAGACAATCAGGGAAATATGAACACTGACTGTATATTTGATGATGTTAAGGAATTTAATGCCTACTTCTTTTGGTGTAATAATGATATTGTGGTTAGTTTTCATTGTTGTTGTTGTTTAGAATATTTCTCTTTTAAAGCTACATATAAAAATATTTACAGATGAAATGATATGATTCCTGGGATTTGCTACAAAACAATTCAGTGGTAGAGGGAGGGAGTGAAGGAAAAGTAGATGGGTAAAGATGAAACAATATTGGCTATAAATTAATAATTGGAGAAGCTGGGTGAAGAGTAAATGGAAGTTCATTATACTATCCCCTATCCTTTTGTTTATGTTTAAAATTTTCCATTAAAAAGTTTTGCTTTTCTATATATAGACCTAATCAGTGTGACATAATGGAAATTTCAAAGGATTTGGAGCCAGGTAAACCAGAATGCAAATACTGGTTCTTTTCACTAACAAGTTAGTGGAAAGATTGTTAAACTCATGGAGCTTCTTTTTCATCTTTAAAATAATTAATTTGTACCTTATAAGAATATTGAGAATTAAAAGAAATAATATCTCTAATGCACCTCACACAGTGCCTGACACATAGTAGACACTCAGTAACTATTGTTATAATTGTACAAGATATTGAAGACGTAGGCATTTCAAAGAAACTTGGAACATGTTTTGAGATTTCAATGGAAATCTCAAAGCAGAATGAAGTGAACTAACAAAACAAAAGGTTGTACCCTTTCACAGAGAGCCAGAGATCAGAACTTTTCCTAGGCAAGAAGACAATTATCCAAAGCACAAAAGGAAACAACTTTCCATTTATCTCATTTCTAAGGTAACCATTGTATCACTAGTAAAATAGTCCAGGAATAAATTGGACATGATTTCTAAGGTCTTAAATTCTATTCTGCTTCAGTATTTGAATGAGAAGGGGCAAAGAAAAATGTCCTTGGCTGGGAATAGGGGAATAGGATCCAGAATTTTTTTTATTGACATCTTTCTCTAGTTTAAATTTGTACTTAAATTTAATTTATTTAAATATGTGTATTTACTTATGTGTATTCAACTCACATAGATCTCCTATGTGAAAAAATGATTCTCATTAGACAATTATGTTTATAACTTGCTCCTTCTTCTATAACAACCCAGTTAATGGCTTCAGCATTCAGCTACTCAAACCAGAACACTGGTAGATATACTCAATTCCCTTTTCTCCCTCACCACTTCTCTTCCCACACACTTTCAAGTGATTCCCAAGTCCATCAGTTTTATCTCTCAGATGCCTTAGGCCAAGTCCTCAGCATCCCACAATTAATTTCTGCAGCAATTGTAAAACTGTTTTCTTTATCTCTAGTTTCTTCTTTATTCAAATTATATTGCAAAATACCGCAAAGTGGCCTTTTAGCACTCAAATCTGATCATTTCATTACTCTGGGTAAAATATTTCAGTAGCTCTCAACTGTCTACAGAAGACGTTCAAATGCCTTAGCTTGGCAATGACCCTTGTCCACGTTTCTAACCACATCAGCTCTTCATCTAGACATTCAAATGCACCCTGTCCCTTGCTCTCTAGCCTTACTAAATGACTTGCCATTTTCTCCAAGTACCATGTTCTCTTCAGTTGCTGTGTTTTTGCACATGCTATTCCCTCTGCCTTGCAATATATTCGTTCTGTCTCTTTGACAAACCTTGTTCATACTTCAACTCTCATCTTGCGTATTCTTTTGGTTGTTTACTCTTTCACTGCCAGTTGCTCACAGCCACCATGTTGAGTTAGACCCTCTATTCTCTGAGCAACTTGCACAAGCATGCACATATCCCTATTTAAAAATCTTACACTAGTAAGTTGTGTGTGTGTGCCCATGAGCTCCTAGAGAACAGAAATCTCAGCTTATTTATCTTTAACTCCTTAAAGGTTACCTAGTATCTGGCACAAAGTAGGTGCTCAGGAATATGTGGAATAAGTGAAGGGAACAAATTAAGCCAGAGAAAAGTTTAAAAACGCAGTACAATGAATAACTGTTCTTCAATCTTTCAAAAATATAATACCTATCTTTCCTAGAATACACCTTACCCCCTCAAGTCTTAGTTCATTAGATTGTTCTTTCTGTCTAGAATGCTTTTCTCTTCAATTTTATCCTTGGCTCATCCTTCAAGAAGCTACTTAAGAGGTGACATCATTATCTCTACTAGGCTTGTCCTGAGCCTCTGGGGAGAGTTACCAACCTCCTCCCTTGTATGGTCACAAGTCTCTTATGTGAAAAATAGATTCTTGTACTTTATAGTACATACTAGAGCCCCTTGATACTTGTAAAGTATATGTCCTGAGACCTCACAGATCCAAAAGTTTGACTATGGAAATGTTTATATGGGTTTCTGGATTTCTTCTAAATTAAATTTCTAGCTTGCTGCACTCTAGAGCCTGCAAGCCACAACTACTGAGCCCACATGCCACAACTACTGAAGCCCGCATGCCTAGAGCCCGTGCTCCACAACAACAGAAGCCACTGCAGTGAGAACCCCGTGCACTGCAACAAAGAGTAGTCCCCGCTCGCTGCAACTAGAGAAAGCCCTTGTGCAGCAATGAAGACCCAACGCAGCCATAAATAAATAAATAAATAAGAATTGGTGTTAAATTTCTAGCTTGAATCCTGGATTTCCTCCCAGCACAAGACAGTCAGCTTTTTTTTTTTTTTTTTCTTTTTGTGGTATGCGGGCCTCGCACTGTTGTGGCCTCTCCCGTTGCAGAGCACAGGCTCTGGACACGCAGGCTCAGCGGCCACGGCTCACAGGTCCAGCCGCTCCGCAGCATGTGGGATCTTCCCAGACCAGGGCACGAACCCGTGTCCCATGCATCGGCAGGCAGACTCACAACCACTGCACCATCAGGGAAGCCCAAGACAGTCAGCTTTTTGACTTTCACTCAAAATCGTTCTTTCACTTGATGGCCATTTTGAAAAGTCATATTTATTGGAATATGATTTACAGAGAGTAAAATTCACTTTTTTTTTTTTTGGCCACTCCCTGCAGCTGAAAGAACAGAGTCCTAACCATTGACCACCAGGAAATACCCAAAATTCACCTTTGCAGATGTGTGCTTTTATGAATTCTGACAAATACATCCAGGCACATAACCACCACCACAATTTTAGATAGTGTACATTTCTACCACCCCAAAAAGTTCCCTGGTGCCCCTTTGTGATCGCTCCCCAGCCTACAGCTGTGCCTATGGTTTTAACTTTTCCAGAGTGTCATACAGATTGAAACAAATAGCATGTGGCCTTATAAGTTTGACTTCTTTCGGTTAGCATAACGCATTTGAGATCTGTCCCTTTTGTTGCTGAGTAGTATTCCATAGTATGGAATTCCACTGTATGGAATGTATCACAGTACGTGTGTACACATCGTGGATGTTCTGTAGTTTACTCATCCCTTCTCATGTAATGAACATCTGTGTTGTTTGCATTTCTTTTGGTAGTTATGAATAAGGCTTCTATAAACATTTATGTCTTTTGTAAACATATATTTTTATTTCTTTTGGGTAAAAACCTAGAAGATGGGTTAGGTCACGTAGTAAGTACATGTTTAACTTCATAAAAAACTGCCACGCTGTTTTTTCAAAGTGGCTGCACCATTTTTCATCTTACCTGCAACGTATGAGAGTTCCGGTGGCGCAGCATCCTCGCTGACACTAAGAGACATGTAATGATATCTCATTGTGGTTTTAATTTGCATTTCCCTAACGGCTAATGATCCTTTCAGTGTTTATTAGCCCTCTGTATCTCTTGTTGTATGAAATGTCTGTTCAAATGTTTTGTCCATTTTTTTTTTTAATGAGATTGTCTGCTTGTAAATTATTGAGTTGTCAGGGTTCTTTACACATTAATGAAATCAGTCTTTTATTAGATAGTGTTTTGTAAATATTTATTTCCAATCTGTGGCTTCTCTTTCATTCTCTCAACATTGTTTCTTTGTTTTTTTCTGTTTTTTTCATTTTTATTTTTGGCTGCATTTGGTCTTCATTGTTGCGTGGACTTTTCTCTAGTTGCAGTGAGCGGGGCCTACTCTTTGTTGCAGTACCTGGGCTTCTCAGTATGGTGGCTTCTCTTGTTGCAGAGCATGGGCTCTAGATGCGCGGGCTTCAGTAGTTGTGGAGCATGGGCTTAGATGCTCCGTGGCATGTGAAATCTTCCCGGAACAGGACTCAAACCCATGTCCCCTGCATTGGCAGGTGGACTCTTAACCACTGTGCCACCAAGAGAGTCCTTAACATTGCTTTTTGAAGACTGGTTGTTTTTAATTTTGATCAAGCCCAATTTATCAACATTTTCTTTTCTGGTTTGCATTTTTTGGATGCTCTTTACAAAACTTTTGCCTAACCCACGTTCACAAAGATTTTCACCAATTTTCTTCTAGAAATGTTATACTTTAGGTTTTACACTTAGGTCTGTGATCTATTTTAATTTTTTTTTTTTTTTTTTTTTTGTGGTACACGGGCCTCTCACTGTTGTGGCCTCTCCCGTTGGAGAGCACAGGCTCCAGACGCGTAGGCTCAGCGGCCATGGCTCACGGGCCCAGCCGCTCCGCAGCATGTGGGATCCTCCCGGACTGGGGCACGAACCCGTGTCCCCCGCATCGGCAGGCGGACTCTCAACCACTGTGCCACCAGGGAAGCCCTTGAGTTAAATTTTTAATACTGTGTGAGGTATAAGTCAAGGTTCACATTTTTGCACATATACGTCCAGCATCTATTGTTGCAACAGCACATATTGAAAGTCTATCCTTTCTCCATTGCATGTTTGCACGTTCTCCTCAGCATGTTTGCCAAAAATCAATTGACCATATATGAGTTGTTTTATGCCTGGATTCTATTCTAAGAGTTGGCCAACTTTTTCTGTAAAGGGAAGGATAAGAAAGATTTTAGGCTCAAAGGCGCTACAGTTTCTGCTGTAACTAATCAACTCTGGCATTACAGCATAGTAGCAGCTGTAATAGACAATATGTAAATAAATAAGCCTGGCTATTTTTTTGTATCAACAAAACTTAATTTACAAAACAGACAGCAGGCCAGATTAGGCTTTTAGGTTGTAGTTTGACAACACTTGCTCTAGTCTGTTTCAGTGTTTTGTGTCTATCCTTTTGCCAGTACCACCCTGTCTTGATTACTCTTGCAAGTTTTGAAATCAGGTAGTACTGTGATTCTTCCAACTTTTATCTTTTTTTCAAAATTGTTTAACCATTCGTTTAGCCATTCTTTTGCAGAATTGTTTTGACTATACTTTCTGCTTTCCTATTTAAGTTTAGGATATGCTTGCCAGTTTCTAGAAAAGAAAAAAATCTGCTGGAATTTTTATTAGGATCACACTGAATCTATAACAATTAGGGAATAATAGGAATTTTAACAATATTGAGTCTTCCAATCCATGAACTCAGATACTTCATTCTTTAGAGATATATATTTTATAGTTCTCAGCATACAAAACTTACACATATTTTGTTAGGTTTATACATAAGCATTTAATGGTTTTAGTCCTATTGTGCAGTGATATTTTTTATTTCACCTTCCAACTTTTGCATATATATATATATATAAATGATTTTTGTGTATTGAGCATGTATCCTGCAAACTTGCTAAATTCACTTATTAATTACCGTAGCTATTTTGTTAATTCTTTGAGATTTCTTATATAGACAGTGATGTCACCTGTAAATACAAACAGTTTTATTTCTTCCTCTTCAATTTCTTTGCATTTTTTTCTTTCTTTGTTGCACTGGCTACAACCTCCAGTAAGACGGTGAATAGCAATGGTAAGACTATACAATCCTCCCTTGTTCCTGATCACAGGGGAAAGCATTCGGTCTTTCACCATTAAGTATAATGTTAGCTCTAAGCTTTTCATAGATGTCCTTTATTAAGTTGAGGAAGTTTCTTTCTATTTCTAGTATTCTTAGAGTTTATATCATGAATGGATATTGAATTTTGTTTAATGCTTTTTCTGCATCCATTGAGATGATCATATAATTTTTCTTCTTTAGTCTATTGATATGGTGAATTACATTGATTTTGTTTCAATATTATGCCAGCTTGCCATCCTGAGATGAAGTCCCTTGATCATGATGTACTATCCTTTTTATATATTGTTGGATTTGATTTGACAATACTCTGTTGGGAATTTGGGGGTCTATGTTTATGCAGGTTTTCTTTTCTTATAATGGTTTTGTCTGGTTTCAGTATCAGGATAATGCTGGCCTCATCAAATGAGTTTCCTGGGACTTTCCCGGTGGCACAGTGCTTAAGACTCCATGCTCCCAACGCAGGGGGCCCGGATTCGATCCCTGGTCGGGAAACTAGATCCCACATGCATGCCGCAACTAGGAGTTCGCATGCCACAGCTAAGACCAAACACAACCAAATAAATAAATAAATATTTTTTAAAACATAATGAGTTTCTTACGTCAACCCTCTCAGTACAATTTTCACCCACTTACTTGATGAACAAAAGAGCCACTTCAAAATGACTCCCTATATGAAAAATAGTGTGCATCAACAAAGCCTCTTTAGGATATGGATGACAAGCAGTAAGGTAGACATACTCATTGGTTCAGTAACTGAATCCAGAACCCCAGCCCCTTAGTATTAAAGAAAAAACTCTAAGCCTTGGCACAGTTATATATTAGTGTACCTCATTGGTCTCTTCCTGGCTTGGGACTAGCCAAAAAACACATGTTAATTCCAACTGAGTCTTCGTCTATGCAATTGCTACCCTAATTTTTGTTTTAAAAAAACAAAAAACAAAAGAAAATCCAAATTCTCTCTCACTAGAATATAATCTCCTTATGGACAGGGCATATAATTTTTTTATTTTTGTATTTCCAATACTAGTACAAGGCTTGGAAATTCTTGGGCATTAGCATAATTTATTTAATGAATGAATGAGCACTTTAAAAAGCTACACTTTGTACAGCTTTTCCTTGTACAAAATTCTTATTTCCTAACAGAATAATACTCTCTGAAACAACATATGTCATAAACTCTAAAATTTAAATCTTTCACTGCTACTGTATTCACTGTATTCAATTTGTCTTTGGGTTTTACAGGAGAAGAGCAAGATGGTATTAAGTATAAGTAATGGTAATTGTTGCTTGTTTAGATGGAAGCCTTAATAAATCTCAAGATCATGTTGAAAGCTTAATAGTCTCAAGTTGCAAGCTACATTATATATTAAGACTTACAACGTTACTGGTTATGTATATTCTTTTTGCAGAAATATTTTTTACTTAGGCTTCAAAATCTCCTTTAACTTTCAAAATAACCACAATTTTATACTTATGGTGGCTCTATGTCTTTGTCAATAAGAGAAAAAAAATCTACATGATGTCTTTTTAACATGTATGTGCATCATGCATCAAGGGGTAAAAAAGACATTTCTGAATTCCTTGTCTTTGGGGGTAGCTGATCAGTTAGCTGGCCTACACTACAATGACATCTACTGGCACAAGCAGGACTGAGCATCCAGAGGTAATTGTGAATGTGACACAGCAGTCTTTGAGGCTTCCTTTATGATTACTGCCTGATAATATGAGTTGCATCAGCCTGAATTTCTTAAGAACAGAGATCATGTTTTTTGTTTTGTTTTGTTTTTTAATATTTATTTATTTCGCTGTGCCCGGTCTTAGATGTGGCACGCGGGATCTTCCTTGCAGCATGAGGGATCTTTTAGTTGCAGCACGCATGCGGGATCTAGTTCCCTGACCAGGGATCAAATCCGGGCCCCCTGCATTGGGAGCGTAGAGCCTTAACCACTGGACCACCAGGGAAGTCCCAGAGATCACGTGTTTTTGAGCTCTGACTCTGTGGTGCCTAATACTATGCTTGTCACATTAAAGATGTTCTACGAATGTATTGGACGATCATGAACGTAATTGCCTGTAGTCTAACCTTTTAAAAAGCATAGGACTTTCCTGGTGATGCAGTTGTTAAGAATCCGCCTGCCAATGCAGGGGACACGGGTTCCAGCCCTGTTCGGGGAAGATCCCACATGCCGTGGCAACTAAGCCAGTGTGCCACAACTGCTGAGTCTGCACTCTAGAGCCGTGAGCCACAACTACTGAAGCCCGCGTGCCTAGAGCCCGTGCTATGCAACAAGAGAAGCCACCGCAGTGAGAAGCCTGTGCACCGCAACGAAGAGTAGCCCCCACTCGCTGCAACTAGAGAAAGCCCACGTGCAGCAACAAAGACCCAACATAGACAAAAATAGCATGGAATGTGATAATATTGTAACAGTGATTTACATTTTCTAAAAAATGATAAAATACTCTAAAATGATGGCTCTTCATCTTTGTGATTGAGAAATCTCTTCCAGAAAAATCACACACAATTTTACACACCATTTCACAAAGGGCCTAAATCCCATCTCTCAACTCCAGGTTAAGAACCCCAGGTCAGGAGGGAGCAATATGTTTTGAGACATTTCAAAATGCATGTGGACAAATTAAAACAGCAATGAGATATCATTCTATACCTATTAGAAAGGCTAAAATCCAAAACATTGGCAACACCAAATGCTAGCAAATATGTGAAGCAACAGGAATTCTCATTCATTGTTGGTAGGAATGTAAAATGTTACAGTCACTCTGGAGGACAGTTTTGCAGTTCCTTGTAAAACTAAACATACCTTTATGTATGAACAAGCACTCATGCTCCTTGGTATTTACCTAACTGGGTTAAAAACTTATGTTCACACAAAAATCTGCATACAAATTTTTAGAACAAATTGATTCATAACTGCCAAAAGCAACAAAGATGTCCTTTAGTAAGTGAATGGATAAACAAATTGTTGTAATCCATGCAATGAAATATTATTTAGCAATGAAAATAAATAAACTGTTAAGTCACGCAAAGACTTAGATGAACCTTAAGAAGGAAGAAATTTTCCTCTACTCTTCTAGGTTCTTCTGGCTGGTCTAAGAATTAAATTGACATGAGACAGATTAATAGGAGAGAATTATACAAAAGTTTAATAACATGTGTACATGGGAGAGACCCAGGAAAACTGAGTAACCTGCCAAAATGGCTGAAACCCTCACCTTAAATGCCCTCTTCAGCTAAAGACAAAAGAGGATGTTTAAAGTAGTAGTTTGGGACTTCAAAGCAGAGGAAGGCAATTCACATGAAGTTGGAAAAGCAAATGTTTGGTAAACAAATGTTTTCTGGGCCACTCAAAGGCAATGGGACACACAGTGGACTCTGATCTCCAGGCCCTGCCAAGTTTCCCCTACCACACCTACCCCATATTCTTTCCATATATCCCTGGTGACAGCTCTATGCTGGGAACAGGGCCTTTAAATGCTTTAGGCAGCTAAGAGAGAGGTCAAAGTTTCTTCCTGAGTCTTTCAGGCCTTGATTGTTTTCAGTTCAAAATAAACCACAAGCCAAAGAGACATTTTGGGATGGCCAATTTTGCTCTCCTACAAATGCATATGGCTAAGTGAAAGAAACCAGTGTGAAGAGGCTACATACTGTACAATGCCAACTATATGACATTCTGGAAAAGATAAAACTATGGAGATAGAAAAAGTTCAGTGGTTGCCAGGGGTCGGGGGAGGAAAGGAATAAATAGATGGAGAACAGGGATCTTTGGGACAGTGCAACTATTCTGTATGATACTGTAATGGTGGATACGACATACATTATACATTTGTTTAAACCCAGAGAATGGACAACAGAGAGAGTGAACCCTATTGTAAACTAAGTACTTTAGTCAATAATAATGGATCAGTATAGGCTCAATTGCAACAAGTGTACTACACTAATGCAAGATGTTAATAATAGGAGAAACTCTGGGGCGGGGGTGGGGGAGGAAGTGGGTAGGAACTCTGTACTTCCTAATCAATTTTTCTATAAACCTAAAATTACTCTAAAAAAGAGTCTATTCATTTAAAAAATGAAAAGAAATAAACTTCTATCATATTGATATATTATAGGATCTATTTGTTATGGTAAAAAAAATGCATGTGGTCTTATAATGAATGAATTGAACAAGTTTACCTTCTAATGTTATTCTCTGCTACAATTTTAAATGACACATAATCTATGCCAGGAGTTTATTTCATAAGGGCTCATGTAATCAAGTCTCTCTAACAGAAGGCTACTTTGCGATTATAAACCCTACAGAGAAAAAGACTTTTTACTTAATTCTTGGGTTGATGAAATTAAATACTTCATTTGGTGTGCTTTTCATTTTGATGTCCCTTAGGGCTGAGAATTGCCTTTCTCAGAAAGCACTATAAATCATCTGTGAATGGCTGGTGTGATAGAGGGAAGAAGGACGAGTTTATTATCGCTTCTGTCGAGAGCTCTAGGCACATCTAGCAAGCGGCTGCCAAGAAATGTTTATTGGTGTGGTAGGGAGTTCTACTCCCTGGATCCTTGTGAAAAACTGAAAATTGCTTTTGGCCTGTCAGTTGCATTGTAAAAAGTCTTCGGCTTAAAAATTGATTACCATTTTATCTCAGAAAGCAGAATGGCAGTCCAGCAAATCATGATTCCCATAAGTACTCATATGAACCCCTGGTGCTTACCAAAGTGGAAATATTTTTAGCCCATCTCCATAAAGTTTAAAGGTAGGTGGACATTTGGGCCATAGCTTGAGCGATTTCAGGACAGCAGTTTGTCTTCTGGCCTGAGTTATTTGGAGTTTGGGTCTCTCATAATAAAAAATTTTACAAAATAACAACTTCACCACAGGGCAGGCTTAACCTTAGGTAACAGAAAAAAGAATAATTGTAAGATAAAATTATAGCTATAACTGTTCATATTATTCAGGCTAAAAGATATTTTGGTGTGACTAAATGTGCTTGGCTTATGTCCAGGGAAAAGACCCTGCCCCAAATGAAGAGATAAAACCAAAGGAAGTGAATCTCTACAGCCCCACTGGAGTCCTACCTTCCTCTTAGCTTGCTTGGGGTGTAAACTGGTACATATACTGAAGTCTAGTACACCGGGGCCAATGTAAGCTTTCTGATGGAAAGCAGACCACGTGAGACGGGAGGAGCCTTAGAGAGTCTCCGACTCTAACATCTCTACCCACCCAGACTCTTGTTAGAAATTCATGTATCTAATTTTGTAAGTTGCAGTTCTTTCTGGTCACTTACTGTAAACTGCAGTTATACCGGTCACTAACACCCTTGAGTGAGTTCATTTGTCAGATTTCACTCTTATGTAGCATCTGGCCCAAAACAGGGCTCTAAAGAAACCATATACTCTAAAAAAATCTATTTAAGATAGGGAGGAGGAATGATTTTGGAAGAAGAAAGTATTGGGACAGTTGGGGGACTGCCCAAAACTGTAGCAGTAGCAACACTTCTGCTTAAAGATATTTATTACAAGCAGCAAAAGCAACTAGGCACATATGTTTGCCTCCTACCCAGTATCCAGATTCCTTTGCTGAGAGATTCAGAGGATGAAATACCTGGTGGATAACTGTTACCACCTTTACTAACATTTCCCCCTCCTTTCAGTACTAAATGTTTCACTTGTGAAAATCCTTTAGCCAGACATTAATTGAGATAATATACTGAGGTCTACTTATCTTTAAGGTAGAGGAATCTGAGCCGCTATACTCAAAGCAGCATCAACCTGATTTTAATAAGTCACTTGTTATCAATCAGACCTATCAAAATAGGAAGAAATGATTGTAGGGGAAGGGGTAATGTTGTAGTGCTAAAACAGGTCATATTCTTAAAACCTGTTTGTTAATGCAAGCCATACATTAGGTACACAAAGTCTAACATTTTGGTCCAGGTCACACGGTAGCTAAGTAGCTGAGTCAGGATTTAAACCCAAGCTCATCTGACTCACATTATTTCCCCTATTATTTCAACATCCTGTCAATGACATAAAATTTCAGCCACTGTTTTAAGTGCTTTATATCCATTAACTCATTTAATCTTCCCTGTAGTTCTATGCGGTAGGGACTATTATTATCTCTATTTACACATGAAGACCCGGAGACAGTGACAGCAGAAATAATCTGTCCCGGGCTATGCAGCTAGAAAATGGTAAAGCTTGGATTTGACCCCAGATAGCCTTGACAATACAATAATGTTTCTCTAAAACTCTAACTTGAGATTTGTCTTCTTACAAATGAACTTTGAAATCCTCCCGCATGGCGATCAGTTTCAGCCTTTAGAAGACATCTCTCTTCCCACTCCCTTTCCACACCCTTGTTCTTCATCTGAAGCAGGTGAGGTCATGAGCTCAGTGAGAGCAGCACACCACAGACATTCAACAGGCTTGCTCTGAATCAGTGGACAGGATTCAAAGCTTAACTCCCAGCTGTGTAAAATTGGGCAAGTCCCATAACCTCCCCCTTAGTTCTCTTGCGTATAAAATGGGGATATTCAACCCTATCTCATGTCATTGTTATGAGGATTAAAAAGGTATGTGTGGGGACTTCCCAGGGGGCGCAGTGGTTAAAAATCCCCCTGCCAATGCGGGGGACACGGGTTCAAGCCCTGGTTGGGGAAGATCCCACATGCCGCGGAGCAGCTAAGCCCGTGCACCACAACTACTGAGCCTGCGTGCCACAACTAGTGAAGCCCGTGCTCCTAGAACCCATGCTCCACAACAAGAGAAGCCACCGCAGCGAGAAGCCCGAGCACCGCAATGAGATGTAGCCCCTGCTTGCCGCAACTAGAGAAAGCCCGCACCCAGCAACGAAGACCCAACACAGCCAAAAAGAAAATATTAAATAAATAATTTTTTAAAAAAATATATGTGTGGCTCTTTTCATGCCTAGCGCAGCCATGGCTCGTGGTCCCAAGAAGCAACTGAAGCGCATAGCAGCTCCAGAGCATTGGATGCTGGATAAACTGACTGGTGAGTTTGTTCCTTGTCCATCTAGAGGACCCCACAAGCTGAAGGGACGTCTCCCCCTAATCATTTTCCTAAGGAACAGACTTAAGTATGCCCTAACAGGAGATGAAGTAAAGAAGATCTGCATGCAGCGTTTCATTTAGATTGATGACAATATCCACACTGATATAACCTACCCTACTGGTTTTATACATGTCATCAGCGTTGACAAGACTGGAGAGAATTTTCATCTGACCTATGAAACCAAGGGTCATTTTGCTGTTCATCATATTACACCAGAGGAGGTCAAATATAAGTTGTGCAAAGTGAGAAAGATCTTTGTGGGGACAAAAGGAATTCCCTCATCTGGTGACCCACTATGCTCACACCATCCGCTACCCTGGTCCCCTCATCAAGATGAATGACACTATTCAAATTGATTTGGAGACTGGCAAGATTACTGACTTCATCAAATCTGACACTGGGCAGCAAACCATGGATCTCCCTTCCCCGTGGAAACTGTATCCACCTTACCATTGCTGAGGAGAGAGGCAAGAGACTGGCGGCCAAACAGAGCAGTGGATAAAATGATCTCTAAGTGACATGACTTGTACTTAAAGATAACACTACATTAAAAAAGAAATGTATGTGTGTATGCACCCCAGTGTTCACAGGAGCACTATTTATACTAGCCAAGACATGGAAGCAACCTAAGTAAGTATCCATCAATAGATGAATGGATAAAGAAGATGTGGTACATATATACAATGGAATACTACTCAGCCATAAGAAAGAATGAACTGATGCCATTTGCAGCAACACAGATGGACCTAGAGATGATCATAATACTAAGTGAATTTATTCAGACAGAGAAGACAAATACCATATGATGTCACTTATACGTGGAATCTAAAAAATAATACAAATGAATTTATTTACAAAACAGAAACAGTCTCACAGACATAGAAAACAAGCTTTTGGTTACCAAGGGGGAAAGGGCAGGGGGGAGGAGTATGGGATTAACAGAAACACACCACTATATATAAAACAGATAAGCAACAAGGATTTACTGAATAGCACAGAGAACTGTATTCAATATCTTATAATAATCTAAAAGGAAAATAACCTGAAAAAAATATATATGTATAACTAAATCACTTTGCTGTACATCTGAAACTAACACAGTATTGTAAATCAACTCTACTTCAATTAAAAAAAAAGAAAAGAAAAAAATATGTGTGTGTATAAATATTCTCAGCCCAGTGGTTGGCACCATTCAATAAATGGTAGCTATTGTTATTATTAACCATTACTATTATGATTGTATTACTGTGTTACTGTTATACCAGGAACACAAATTGATGATGAGAGTGCTTGCCATTTTCAGTTACATATTTGTGTGCTGGTTCCAAAGGGAGGTAGTCACATTTCCAGTCCTGGGAAAGATGACTCGTATTGTTCTTTCTTCAAAAATATTTGAAGCGAAGTAGTAAGAATTTGGAACAATAATATGCTTTATGGAAAACACCATGTACCAAAGAATGATGGTTATTTATCACAAGTGTAAAGTCAGAAGCTTGAACCTAACTTTTTGCATTAAGCCACCTGGAAGGGATGACAGAGAGGCGGTAGTTATTAAGGAGTGTCCCCTCCAACCCATAAGAAGCAGTGACTCAGCACAGTGAACCTGCCCATGCAGGTCCATTGTTATGAGGCTTTCACTGTTATAAGTCTTTGGCATAGAACCCTGTAGCAGACACTGTGGATCCAACTACATTTCTTCCTTTCTGCATCACTACTAGAATGCCAAACTCGTTCAAGCATCAGGCAGCAAAATGCTCCGGGAAGGTCAATTCTGCCTCTGGGAATAAATCATAATTGGCCGAAGCCAGTCCTGGTAATCTCATTTCACTTTATTTCATTGGCTTAAGTATAAAAGTGTGATACGTTGGGGGTCAATTAATTATAAGGAAAAATCAGCTGAAGGTTATTTTTTTTTTTTTTTTTTTTTTGCGGTACGCGGGCCTCTCACTGTTGTGGCCTCTCCTGTTGCGGAGCACAGGCTCCGGACACACAGGCTCAGCAGTCATGGCTCACGGTCCCAGCCGCTCCGCGGCATGTGGGATCTTCCCGCACCGGGGCACGAACCCGTGTCCCCTGAATTGGCAGGCGGACTCTCAACCACTGAGCCACCAGGGAAGCCCTACAATGATTTTTAAGACCCCGTATCTACCTTCAAGGAGTTTATACTAACCAGCTGGTCAATTCGGGACAACTCACCTGACTTTAGCTTTCTCATCTGAAAAATATGGATAATAACACCCACTATACTTCACTTCCTTTTTAATAGCATCTGTTTATAGATGGATTTCACATAGTTGTTAGGGAGCAAAATAAAATGACTTATAGGAAAGTGTTCTGAAGAGAAGATTAAATTCTATGCAAACACACTTTTCCATGCAGAGAATTAAAAGACGGCCCTTTCCGGGACTTCCCTTGTGGCCCAGTGGTAAAGAATCCACCCGGAAATGCAGGGTAAGCGGGTTTGATCCCTAGTCAGGGAATTAAGATCCCACATGCCACGGGGCAACTAAGCCTGCGTGCCGCAACTGCTGAACCCACACGCCTCAACGAGAGAGCCCACCTGCTGCAAACTACAGAGCCCATGTGCTCTGGAGCCCGTGCACCATGAGAGAGAAAACCCGCATGCCACAACTAGACAGAAGCCCGCGTGCCGCAATGAAGAGCCCTCATTCCACGACAAAGATCCCATGTGCTGCAACTCAGAGCTGACACAGCCAAAAATAAAAAATTAAATAATAAAATAAACAAACAAAAACAAAATGCTTAAAAAAAAAAAGACGGTCCTTTCCTTTGAGCACCTGCCTAAATGGGAAACATTCTTTGACTTGAGATAAAAGGCAAAAAATTTATACCTATATTACCATTATCATTACTATTATTATGATCATTATTCTTTATTCTTTCCTATCCCCAGATTATCATTATCATCCCCAAATACCAGAAGCTTAGAGTGAATTATTTTTTGTTTGTTTTAAACATATGACCACTCCAGAGTATACCCAGAAAAAATAAAAACACTAATTCTAAAAGATACATGCACCCCAACGTTCATAGCAGCACTATTTACAATAGCCAAGACATGGAAGCAATCCAAGCGCCCATCAACAGACGAATGGATAAAGAAGATGTGGTGTATATATACAATGGAGTATTACTCAACCATAAAAAAGAATTTCTGCCATTTGCAGCAACATGGGTGGACCTAGAGAATATTATGCTTAGTGAAATGTCAAAGACAAATACTATACATACATGGAATCTAGAAAATAATACAAATGAATGTATATGCAGAACAGAAACAGATTCACAGATATAGAAAACCAACTTGCGGTACCAAAGGGGAGAGGGAAGACGGGAGGGACAAATTAGGAGTATGGGATTAACAGATATAAACTACTATGTATAAAATAGTTAAGGGACAAAGATATATAGTATAGCACAGGGAATATTATATATTTGTGTTACATATTCTCTATATAAGGAGGGTGTTTAGTGGTTCACTATATCACACCCCCTTTAATATACATAAGTATCTCAACCCTTTCTGTAGTTTGTTTTAGAAAAAATATATAAAAATTTAAAATTATAAACAGTGTATTGAATAATCCAGACACCACAGGGTGCAAGCAAAAAACAATGTAGTTTCTTCTCCCCACTTCCCTTGCAAATCCTCTCTGATTGTTCTTTTCTGTCCCTTGGATGAAACCTTTGGCAGATCGCATAGCTTTCCTTGCCATTCTTGGTAATAAAAGAATGTTCTCCTGTTTTCACATCTTAAATAATCCAGTTCAGTGAAACACCAAAACTCTATACTCTCATGTGATTGAAAACATCTCTCCTCCCTCCTTTCTGCTCACATGAAATCAAGACCTGCAGGGATGATGCCTCAGTTTCTTCTCTCTGTCTCATGTTATCCTTCCCCCCACCTGCTGGCTGCAGTTTAGAAGCCTTTATAGGTTTGGAGCAGGGGTGAAGGAGAAGCATAACGGGCAGGAACAGTCCTTGATGAGTACAGTTTTAATCTGGGTGTGCCCGTTTCCAAATGCATCCTCTTTCCTTCTGGGGAACCATTTTGGGTTCTCTGGTGAAGCCCCACCCTAACCCCCTCTGTAACCTCCCGCCTCTGGGATCAGCTGTCTCCACTTCCTTTGATGTAGGTGATGCCTCCTTAGGGGACACGGACTCTGCTTCCGCATCTGAAGGTTCATCTGTAGCTTCTTCCCGCTGTGGTTCCCTCACCCTTATCAGAAGGCCCTCTTGGGCATGGCCAATTTCAAGACAACAACCCATGCCCAGGTTTAATCTGCAGGGTCCACTCTAGCCCAGGAGAAATATGCTTGTGTTTTTCACCTGCTGAACATTTTCTACCCTGTCAAGTCCAGGTGCAACCCCTCAACTTCAGACTTTTCAGGTGTGAGTTCAGTGTCAAGCTCTGTGTACCCCCAACTCCAGGGATGTATGTCAAGTTCTCCAAGTGGTTCCATTGAAGCCTATTGCACCTGGCTTCAGATGAAGCTTCAGTCTCTCCCTTCCACATCCCTCCTTCTTGGAGGCAAGAAGAAGAAATGCACAGCACCCTGCCCTCTTCCCAAGTCTCTTTCAAACTTGAAAGCCCCCTATTTTCTCAGATAGTCTGGAAGTGGGTCATGGGCGATGGCAGCAGGATGGGACCATCCTGAGGTAGCCTCACCTTTTCTTTAGAGTGTGAGAGTTATTAGTACTTTTGTATTATTTTGGGACTTTGAAACTGAAGGGATTTAGAACAAGCCTCCCCAAAATGTGCCAGTTTGGTCAATGGATTATTTTGAGTTGAAGACAACAGAGGCTCGAAAGACTTAGGAAGAGCTTTTCTCCTCCCCCTCAACTGCCTAAAAGAATTTATTTTTTAAATTAATTTTTATTGGAGTATAGTTCCATTACAATGTTGTATTAGTTTCTACTGTACAGTAAAATGAATCAGCTATACATACACATACATCCCTTCTTTTTTGGATTTCCTTCCCGTTTAGGTCACCACACTGCATTAAGTAGAGTTCCCTGCGCTAGGCAGTATGTTCTCATTAGTTACTTATTTTATACATAGTATCGATAGTGTATATGTGTCAATCCCAATTTCCCAGTTCCTCCCATCTTTCCCCCTTGTCCCCACTGGTACCCACACATTTGTTCTCTACATCTGTGTCTCTATTTCTGCTCTGCAAATAAGTTCATCTATACTATTTTTCTAGATTCCACACATGTGCGTTAATATACGATATTTGTTTTTCTCTTTCTGACTTACTTCACTCTATATGACACTGTCTAGGTCCATCCATGTCTCTACACATGACCCAATTTCGTTCCTTTTTATGGCTGAATAATATTCCATTGTATATATGTACTACATCTTCTTTATCCATTCATCTGTCAATGGGCATTTACATTGCTTCCATGTCCTGGCTATTGTAAATAGAGCTGCAATGAACATTGGGGTGCATGTGTCTTTTTGAATTATGGTTTTCTCAGGGTATATGCCCAGTAGTGGGATTGCTGGGTCATATGGTAGTTCTATTTTTAGTTTTTTAAGGAACCTCCATGCTGTTCTCCATAGTGACTGTATCAATTTTCATTCCCACCAACAGTGCAAGAGGGTTCCCTTTTCTCCACACCCTCTCCAGCAGTTATTGTTTGTAGATTTTTTGATGATGGCCATTCTAACTGGTGTGAGGTGATACCTCATTGTAGTTTTGATTTGCATTTCTCTAATAATTAGTGATGTTGAGCATTTTTTCATGTGTTTGTTGGCCATCTGTATGTTTTCTTTGAAAAAATGTCTATTTAGGTCTTCTGCACATTTTTGGATTGGGTTGTTTGTCTTTTTGATATTGCGCTGCATGAGCTTCTTGTATATTTTGGAGATTAATCCTTTGTCACTTGCTTCATTTGCAAATATTTTCTCGCACTCTAAGGGTTGTCTTTTCATCTTGTTAATGGTTTCCTTTGCTCTGCAAAAACTTTTAAGTTTAATTAGGTACCATTTATTTATTTTTGTTTTTATTTTCATTACTCTAGGAGGTAGGTCAAAAGAGATCTTGCTGTGATTTATGTCAAAGAGTGTTCTGCCTATGTTTTCCTCTAAGAGTTTTATAGTGTCTGGCCTTACATTTAGATCTTTAATCCATAGATAAAGGGCCTGGTCCAGGAAGAATGATATCACCAGAGACAACTACAGAGAATATGGGCTAAGTGTGATAGGCTGGGGGGAACTGGGCAGGGCCTGTTTATTCAAAGTCCTCTCTGTCTCCCACTGTCTCTGCATGGCAAGGCAAACATTTGTTTACCAAACACTTGCTCTTGCCATCTTCTTGCGAATTGTTTTCCTTCCCTTAGAAGCCCCAGGACCCTACCCGCTTCTTCCTAGCTCAGAAAGGCATCTAAGCCTCAATTGTCTGTCAGGAGCATCTCATTGATTTTGTAGGGCTCCTATACATATATAATTAAATTTGTTTATCTCCTATTAATCTCTCTTATGGTAACTTAACTAATAGAGCAGCCAGAAGAACCTAGAAGGGTAGAGGAAAAGTTTTCTCCCTTACAAAGCTTCTGCTGAAACTTTGAGATAACAGGAAAAGTTCATTTAATATCCAATTCCCAAGGTATATTATAATATTAAATAAACTTTAAAAATGAATATTTTCTCTCAGAGATTCTTAAATACTCCTTCCAGGGGCAGTGCCCATCCCCCATGTACCTGAGGAAGATCACTGTTTGTTTTTGTTTTTGTTTTAGCTGTGCCAAGGCATGTGGTATCTTAGTTTCCCGACCAGGGATAGAACCCCTGCGCTCTGCACCGAAGCACGGAGTCTTAACCACTGGACTGCCAGGGAAGTCCAGACCACTGTTTTATACATAAAAAATATTAAATCTTCTTGAGCTTTTTCTTGGAGCCCCAGGCATCTTTGAATCCACCCAAATTTGGTACCTGGGATCAAGGATCTGTAGGGACCTCTACCCAGATATAATATGTAACTTCGGTGAGTTGTAACTGGTGGTTGCATTTGACAAGGTTTACAGCAAAAACTGAAAATGCTGAGACTCTTCGGCCATGCTACAGTTACAGTCCCCTAGGTCATTAGAACTGGAAAGGCTCTGTCCGTCTAAGGGGTCAGTAAGGCCTGAGCTTTGAGACATCATTTCAGCCACTTGTTTGCTTTACTTATGGTCAGGAGCAGCTTGGGGTTGGAATGCTCATATAAGGCCACGAAGCAGAGTCAAAATGACTGTACCCTGGAGACCTGAACAACAACTTTAGCCTCACTGGCCTCATTCTCATGGCAACTGAGCTCACATTGCAGAGAGCAGTGAGTAATACAGTAGCTGTCCCTAGAATGCTGTTTCTCCCTTTGCCGAGAATGGTTCTAAAATATTTGCAGCTCTCCTCTCGACTAGATCATCAATCTAAGAGTCTGGATTTTCCCACAAAGTCTATATCAATATGATTCTGAGTTTTGAAAGGATTTTAAAGGCCCAAGGAGATATATAAAGGAGAAAATATTCTACCAAGAAGGCTGTAACTCAGAGTACCACTCCACAGGACACGAGGCTATCAAAGTGTTTTGTTACCAAGGTATCTCTGCTAACCCCAGCTGCCAGCCCAGTAATAGAATAGACACAGTAGATGTGGCATTTCCTCATTGGAGGAATCATTTCCCAGATCTTAACAAGTCCTGATGGATTTGGGAATTGGTTTGAAATCTCCTCTAGGAGTTTCTACAAAACTCTACTCTGGAGAGGAGCATGTATGAAGTGGTTTCTATTTCTTAAAAGCCCTGAACAGTAGGAGCAGCATTAATTCTGTGAGTTACGGCTCCTATTAGAGCAGTGTTCTTAATCCTCCCAGGTGGTTGTCAACCAGGAGAAGAGGTGGTATCTCCTTCTGAGACGCTGAATGCCACAGTGCAGCAACTCATTGTCCTAAGGTTGTACATCCCAGAGTCTGGCCACAGAGAGGGGGCACAGGATTCATGACAATGCAAGTGAGACTTCTTTTTTTTTTTTTTTTTTTTGCGGTACGCGGGCCTCTCACTGTTGTGGTCTCTCCCATTACGGAGCACAGGCTCCGGACGCGCAGGCTCAGTGGTCATGGCTCATGGGCCCAGCTGCTCCGCGGCATGTGGGATCCTCCTGGACCGGGGCATGAACCCGTGTCCCCTGCATCAGCAGGCGGACTCTCAACCACTGCGCCACCAGGGAAGCCCAAGCGAGACTTGTTTTGATCAGAGGTTAAGGGTGGGTGATAAATGAAAATGATTTCTATTGCCTAGCCTGTAATGATAAGCAATTGGGAGATGATTAACCTATTTTTCTTTCCTATTCTTAGATAAGTCTCATCACTCCTGGCTGCCCCCCCAACCCCCAAAACACACACACACACACACACACAGAATTAATGGCTGTTTACAAGTGAATGTCAACCTCAGGTCATGTATGCCCTAAACTGTGCTCCACCATGTTGCCTATGAAGATAGTAGACCTAAGAGTGGAAGCAAATCTGATTGTCTGAAGTATTGTTCAACTTGAGCCCTGACAAGTACAGAGTGTCAGTGCAACAGCAGCTGAACTTTGAAAAATTCACGTTTTTCTCTTTTGCTTTTCCTAGTCTTGACCTTCTCTTTAAAGAGTTAAAGCACCCATCTTTGGGGAAGGGTGGTAATTAGGAATGAAAGAAACAACAGGCAGCTTCTGACATGTAAACTAGGATTTTACAATGAGAAACAGTCAAGGGGAAGGAGATTTATTTTCTACCTCTCTCTGGCTCCCACTTAACATGTTAGGAGCTAGACTTGGCGAACAAAATCATAGAGCTTTTCCTCTTTCACTTAAACACTATGCCAAGAAACTTCCTACTCTGTAGGTGTGTAGAAAGAGGATGGATGGAGAAGAAGTAAAAGAAAACCTTCCTCTGTGGTCTCTGGGATGGTGAGAAGGAAAAGAGAGATCAGAGGAAGGGAAAGTGGGCAATGAGAAGCTCATGCTCCAAGGTGCTCTTCTTGTCCTTGCGGGATTCCTGGAGACTTATGCTGAGTGGCTTCACTTCACCATGTGATGCCCTAGTATGATTAGAAGACTGCAGTGCTGAGGTCCCTCCCTGAGAGAAAGAGAGAGAGAATGAGAGAGAGAACTTAATTTGTACTCCGAAGCCTACCTTGGTACCCATGTAACATGGACACAGAATTGGCAGCCAGAAGCTTGCCATGGGACCTGTTGTGGCAATGGAAGAGATGATCCCACTGTGTTTTCAGGATGGACAGCCTGGCCGGGGGCTGAATGGGGGAGAGAACCAGAGGGTCTGCAGCCAGAGAGAGTTGAACGAGGGCCAATCAAACAAGGAAGGCATGACCAAGCCCTGATTAAAGCAGGAAAAAATAGACAACTTTAGGAGCAACTGAAGTCTGTAGCCAAAACTTGGATGAACTGACCAGTGCACAATCAAAAGCCAGGACAGGACAAGTCCATACGGACCCCCTCTCCCAACCTCATACCATAAGAATACAAGAAACTATACGCTTCCCCATGTATTCTCAGATAGGAGGGCAGTGAGAAGTGAAAATGTGGGAAATCTCAGAACCTGAGAAATATTTGATGAGGTGGTTTAAATTACTGGATCAGAATACGTTGAAACCAGATCAAATCAAGTTAGTTTTGTTTTGTTTTTTCTTTCCTACTACCTACCAGGTCATAAAACCAGATCAGCTATAGACAAAATAAAGAAACTAAATTTTTTCTAAATTTCTGTTATCATCAGTAATTTTGCAATCCTGCTACAAAAACACTGAGATCAAATAATAAGTTCACATCATACTGCATTTGACCCCACAAAAATAGTCTTTTATTCCTCAGAACTTTGTTACTGATAAAGGTTTTTCTTTATGAGAGGCTTTTGTGCATGAAGAATGATCACTACTATTTGTGCTTTGGTTATTATCCAATATTTTAATCTCGTGGATGTATTAAATGTGGTAGACTACATTATTTGCCCACAATTCTTCCTTCCCTCCCCTCTTCGCCATGGTTCACTGCAGGCAGACCATTCTTCCTTACCTCTTTGATGTTGGCCTTGGCCATGTGACATGCTTTAGACAATGGAATATGGGTAGAAAAGAGAGCCTGTCAGTTTTGAGCCAAGGTATTAAGGTAGTTACCTGTTTCTACTCTTCTCTTGCACTTCTGCCATCTAGCTTGAAAAGATCCTTGAGTAGCCACTGGTCCCACAATAGAAACACATGGAACATACCTAAACTCAACACACAACCTGAAAGAGATCCTCACCAGCCCCCAACTACAGGCCGTGGACATGAAATAAGCAATTTGGGTGTTACACTTTACACATCAATATTGCAGAAGAAACCTGACTGACGCATTAAGCAATTCGCATTTCTTTAAATAGTAAACAATCAGCATTATCCTAAATATTCATACAACATTCATACTGCTGATAAATCAAATCACAGATTTACAAGTCAAATTTCTCAGATATTCAAACATTGATTATAAACTTATTTAATTATACTCTCTAGATAATGACTTAGGGACTTCCCTGGCAGTCCAGTGGTTCAGACTCCGCACTTCCAAGGCAGGGGGCGCAGGTTCGATCCCTGGTCAGGAAACTAAAATCCCACGTGCCGCACAGACAAAACATTTAAAAATAAAAATTAAATTAAATAAATAAATAATGACTTTAAATCACAAATTAACCTAGGTTCTTATAAATGTTTTAAACAACTTATAATAAAGACAAAACACACACACACAATATTATACTGATAGTAGCACTAAATGGTTTGGGTAGACAAATGACTGCTTCTCAACTGGATTTGGAATCCAATCATACAGTTCTACCCCAAACCACTGATTCTACCCCAAACCACTGGTTACTCTATTAAACCTCTATTATAGTGAATACTCACTCTTACTTTTAATTAATTGCCTTTCTTATAGATTTTAATTTTTTGACACATGGTTTCTCTCTACAAAATGATATGTTCTTTCATGTTTTCTATGTCTGGCAGTATATAACCAAATAGCTTACCACTCTGACTTAATAGTCTAACCTGAAAGTTTAATTGACGACTTCTGTTTCATGAGTACCTCATTATAATTAGCAGAATATCTAGATCAGGGTTTTGTAAACTTTAAGGTACATGCAAATCACCTGCGGATCTTGTTAAACTACAGACTTTGATTCAGCAGGTTTGGAATAGGACCTGAGATTCTGCGTTTCTAACAAGCTCCCAAGTGATGCTGATGCTACTGGTCCTGGAAACATACTTTGCATAACAAAGATATAGAGATGTCTTCTCCTGGGTGGTTAAGGATTATGTCTGTGTAGCCAACTCTCTTTGGGATAACTGGCTCTTTTATTTTCTTGGAATACATTATCTTCTTGCACGGCTATTGTATGTGCTGAATAGTTGTCATACCCCCATTCTGTTGGTTACTTCATGTGGCTGCTGGTGTTGAAGAGTTTCTTGGAACAATATCTACTTCTTCTGTTGTTCCCTGTGTATATTCTTTCCTGTATACAGACATAAAAATAAGGACATTTATATACTTCATAAACAGACTGTGAGGAAAAATTGTGAAAGACTTTGAAATCAGAAAAAAAAAATTATTAACTCTCCTATCTAGCACAATTTTCCACAGTTCATTGGTGGGGTTCAGGACACACTACCACAAAATATGGCAACTTGGCATATTGAATATATTAAGCTGAAGAAATTTGAGAGATGGTGTGTATAGGAAGGACTTTCTGACCTTACTCTGAAGCAGTTTATGAAACCCTTATGTGAGAAGTGCCCTCCCTGTACTTGGAGGAAAAGAACATCTTTATCTCCAAGACTCTGAGAGGAATCTGAACAGGCCTTGCTGTTTACCCCAGTTTTCTGTACTTAGCTCATATCCCTTTTTTGCCCTATCACATTTTTCCGCCACTCTCTACGCTTCATCAAACCTAGCATTAAAACACTCAGGTATGGGACTTCCCTGGTGGCACAGTGGTTGGGAATCCGCCTGCCAATGCAGGGGACACGCATTCGAGCCCTGATCCGGGAAGATCCCACATGCCCTGGAACAACTAAGCCCGTGCGCCACGACTACCAAGCCTGTGCTCTAGAGCCCGTGAGCCACAACTACTGAGCCCATGTGCCACAACTACTGAAGCCCGCTTGCCTAGAGCCTGTGCTCCGCAACAAGAGAAGCCACCACCATGAGAAGCCTGCGCTCCACAACGAAGAGTAGCCCCCGCTCGCCACAACTAGAGAAAGCCCGTGCGCAGAAATGAAGACTTAATGCAGCCAAAAAATTAATTAATTAATAAATTAGAAAAAAAACAAGCACTCAGGTGTAACCACTTCAGGTCTTCATTTTCTTATGAAATATCTTGTGTCACGTAGAATTTATATTAAACAAATTCATATGCTTTTCTCTTGTGAATCTGTCTTGTTCTTGTCCCAGCCAAGAACTTAGAAAGGTAGAAGAAAACCATATTTTTCCTCCACTGTAAACTATTTTATAACTCTGTAAGCTGTAGTGAACTAATAATAGTACAAAGGATTTTTGTCTATAGAAATGCAAATTTACAATCGAATGCAATTTATTATTGCCTGTGGATATACGCATTTTCATCTATTTGTAAATTTCTTTGGGCGTTCCTTATTGCCTCTATATATACGTGTTTTTTTAATTTTCCTTTGACCAAGTAGTAACATAGGGCTGGTACCCTCATTAATTAATGAGTCACATGGATTTATTTTATGTCTACATAAGAATGTCATATAGAAATAATGCCCGCTTTTAAAAATTATCCTTTAGCAAGACATAGAAATTGAAAAGAAAAAAACTACTTACTGTCTTATTCACTATTTAATATCATTAATAAGTAAAAATTAAACAAATCTATTCATCTTCACCATTCTTTTGTCTTATATCCACCTTTTTTCTTACATTTTATTATTTTAACTTTTTTCTTTTGAGTATTATTGTGAACTTAAAAAAATGAAAATAATCATTTGATTCTCAATTTTTTGAAATTTAGAATATGGGAACGCCTTTAATTTACACCTAAGCCCTTTCAGCACTGACTCTAATGTTTTTTTAAAGAATCTTTGTCTTCTGTCAATAGAAGGATATTTCCTGACCTGTTTCCATTTTTTTCCTGTCATCTGGGAAACTGCTACAGTCCAAGGAGTCCAGGCTCCTTTTGGTGGAGAAAAGTATCAAAGACCCAAATATGGGCATTATAAGTACACATGAGAGTTGGTGGTGAGTGAATGCTACTGCTATTGAGGCATTGGAGAAGTCACAGAGTTGGAAAATATAAGTCTTTTTGGAGTCTTGAGTTCATACTCATTTTCCCAAGTATATTAAATTGCTATGTCCTAGTTTTCTCATAGGCTGGGGTTTTACTGACCTCTGAGAATTTTTCCCATGCTTCTGCTAAAGAAAACATGCTAAACCCATAGAAAAACACAGAGACATAGGTTTCCAGATACAAAAGAGAATGCTTGGGGGACAGCTGCAAAACAAAGCTTTCTACCTTAATTCTAACTTGTTTCCTTTCCCTAATCTTGTATGGAGAGTTATTTACATATGACAAGAGGAGGGAAGAGAGTTGGAAACCACAAAGATTTGGGAAAATCACTTAGGGACATAATGAGGACAAGATATGAACCATGAACAAGAACTCAACTATTCTGTCTTAAACAATCTCCATTCCTCTGGGTTCGAACTAGATTCCCAAATTGGATGAAGTAAAATATTCATCTTAGCCTCCCCCTTGGTAGCGACAGAGAGTCAGTGTTCTCCAAGAGCTCTGTATGATCCCCTGGAGCTTTCTCTAAAGCAGGAAATACAATTTTTTTTTCCACTGTGAGGCTTTTCACTTTGGCTATGAAAACCAAGTACCACTTGATTCTAAAGAGTTTTCCTCTTACCAGCTAATTCCCCACTGAGTTTCCTCCCCTTAGTTGCACTTTTCATCAGAACAAACTGCATCTTGCCCCACCCAGAGAACTGGAACCATGACTAATGTCAGATTCTAGGATCTAAGCAGTAAATACAGCCACATCTGAGTCAGAGGGCTCAGGCATCTTCTCAGTTCCCTTGTGAGGCAGCCAGAGGGTGGAGAGAGAGTACAGCTCCTGTCTCCATGGATTGGCTGTGCTTTAGCACGGAGCTCATGTGACTTGGGGCCAACCTCTCTCGTAAAATCTAGATTGTTTCTCAAAGGCAAGCAAATCAAAATTTAAGTGCCCCCCGTTCACACAAACATACACACACACACACACACACACACACACACACACATACTCAAAGAATGAAATGTTGTTGTATTATAATAAGATTCTTCCTAAAACTGTATCACAGATTACCAGGTAAAGAATAGACTTCAATGATTTGTATGCACTTTGTGGGAATACTGTAGGGTCTGTCAACTAATATTGTACTTCCATCTTGAAAATGACTTCCTCTCTGCTTGTCTGAAGGAAGCAGCAATTAATGTTGAGTACGAAGCAAAAAAGTGCTCTGTTCATTTCTAATCACTGAGAAGTTAATATTACCCCAAGAGAAGAGAAGTTATCCTTTAAAAATCACAAATGAGGGACTTCCCTGGTGGTCCAATGGGTAAGGCTCCACGTTCCCAATGCAGGGGGCGCCGGTTCGATCCCCGGTCTGGGAACTAGATCCCGCATGCCACAACTAAGACCAGGCACAGCCTAAATAAATAAATAGTTTAAAAATAAATAAAATTGATCACTTAATCATTCAAAAAAATCACAAATGAACCAAATTTGGGGACACATTTAAGTTACTATCTCTTTGAATCATTTGTAAGAGACAAAATTCGGGGTACCTAGCCTCACAAATGGAGGAGGGTGAAGTAATGTATAATAGATTTTCCATAATCCATGATTATGGATGATTTTCCATAATCAAAGTAATGTATAAAAGATTTTCCAAACCTCATGAGGGTGAGGTTAACGGAGACCTTATTGCCTTACTTTCTGAAAAGATGCTGAAATTTGAACAGGCAATTCACAAACTCCATTTATCCAATTTTATCACATTCCAGTACTAGGTAAAGTTTATAGACAAGAAGTATTTATAGTCTAGTTAAATTTGTATATGCTTACTTCATTTACTGAATGCCTACTATGTGCCAGGCCTTGTGTTAGGACTGATACAAAGGTAAGGAGGAAAAACAAATCCCTGCCACCAGAATTTCTTTTGGTCCTGATTTTATAAGCAGTTCTTTGACGCTTGCATTTAAAAAAAAGAAGCAGCATTGGTTGTGAAGGCAGCTAGAAAGGAACAGTCATTTTGCCTAAATATTGAACTCAGTGGGAAATTAACTGGTGGGTAATAGACGTTTCTGAGCAGCCAAAACCAATTTCCCACATTCCAAATACTGAAAGTCATAAGTTGAATCCCTAGACATGCCTCCTGGAGCCTTTATTCCTATTTTATACACAATCTTAGCCATGGTGGTACAGGAAAATACTGGCTCCCTTACAGTATTCTAGTAGCTTTGTTTTCAAAGTATGTTTGACCAACAGCCCACAATTCATAAAAGGGCAAATGGTGCCACAGCCCTATAAAGCTGGAGGTTACCCTGAGGGATCTGATAAGGTTACGATTTTATAGCCTTCAGAGAAAGTAACCCAGAAGATGTTATGGTTTTATTGCCCTGTAGCATGTTATCCAGTTTTGTATCTCAATTAGCCACAATTTTTTTTGTGTGAACAGTGTACACATCTATGTGTTTGTGAAAGCATTCAAGGAAACCAACTCTTTTGTCTAATTGCCTAATTCCTGATTCCCTCACTAATAAAAAGTAGATACATTCGAACAAATACACTTGTTCAAGAACTTTGTTTTTAAAGCTCTGTATTGTTCCACACATTATCTGAGATACTTACCTGCCCTTCAAATACTGACATAAATTCACAGGTATCTCATCTATCTTGCATTCTTCTTAGCTCCTACCCTGTCTACAGAAAGAGGCAGCCATCTAAACATTCATTCCAGAGTATGTTTTATTGATAGTTTTTATGGCTTTGTGGTTGGGACCAAGAGAGATGTATTCTTAGCTCACAGCAGCTCCCCAGACCTCCTTCCCAGCCTCTCATCAGCTGACTGCGCCATGAAGGACCTGACCTGGACATTTTAGGTACATCAATGTAACCATGTGACTATAATAAAATACCAAAGCTCTGTGCCAAGAGAAATGTACCCGGGTCGTTTTCTTAAAGAACTTTGCAGTATGTGTAACTCCCATATATTTGCTGTTTCTGTTACTCCTTATTTGTTTCCCTAAAATAAGTGGTAAAACTTAAAGTAAGAAAAGCCTTTGTTGAGGGATTATGAGAATAAATTTTTCCTTTTTTATTTCTGTTCAAATATCTCTCATCCCCTATATATAAGCACTGTTAGCAATTTGGTTTATAATTTGGTTTCCAGACAGTTTGTCTATGTATTTTCAATGTGTTCTGCTATCTTTCCATATCAAAGCCTGTCTTTTTGAATCATTTCCTCACAATTCTGAAAGATTTTCCCAAAAGACTTTGAATGTGGGTACAGCAATGGAATACTTGGAAATTGTGCTCAACCTATTTGGGGATTTAGAAAATTGCTTGTAATTTTTCTGTTTTGTCTATTGTTGGAAAGACTTGTGGCATATGGGGAAAGGTAGGTAGAAATGTGCAGAAGATGATAGACAAGAAGCTTAGAGGGCTTCCCTGGTGGCGCAGGGGTTAAGAATCCGCCTGCCAATGTAGGGGACACGGGTTCACGGGTTCAATCCCTGGCCTGGGAAGATCCCACATGCCATGGAGGAACTAAGCCCGTGAGCCACAACGACTGAGCCTGCGCTCTAGAGCCCGCGAGGCAAAACGACTGAGCCCGCGTGCCTAGAGCCCGTGCTCTGCAACAAGGGAAGCCACCACAATGAGAAGCCCGCGCACCGCAATGAAGAGTAGCCCCCGCTTGCTGCAACTAGAGAAAGCCCGCGCGCAGCAACGAAGACCCAACGCGGCCAAAAATAAATTAATTAATTAAAAAAAAAAAAAGGGGTGGTCTTAGGCATGGGAAATGTGACTGGAGGTAGGGAAAAGGTGAGGTAATCGGTGTTCTGCAGAGGCATATCTGCATTACATACCTCTTCATGGGATACATGCTCAAAAATGGTGCAGTTTTTAGTCTTCTGATGTCAAAAGGTCATTTACGGAACACCTGGGCAGGCCCAGTTTGGGGATCAGTGGTCCCAACCGCTCTTGGCCAGTTTGAACTGGGCGAGAGTCAACTCCAGGTCCCTGGGAAACAACTTAAGCCCACCTGTTACTATAGTGACCCATACATCAGAGGTGTTATCTGTAAGGGTGGTTAAGGAGTCCTGTAATATATTATCTAGGCTATGTGAAGCTTGGAGGGTAGGCAATTAAAGAAAAACAACAACTAAAGCAGGTTAATTAGTAAAGGCAGGTTACAAACAGAGGGGGGTTTAATAAGCTGTTCCCTTATCTGCTGTTCTGTAAGACACACTCAAGGATTTCTAAGATGCCAGCTTCTGTTAACCCTGTAGTTTCAATCCCGCATGATAACAAATTGCACATTTCTCCTTTGTACAAGGAGGAACAACCATAGCCTGGGTTAGGACCTGGGGTGGAATTAGGGCCACCGCTGTTTGGGTTGGCATGGGTCAGCAGACAGCAATCCTGAGGTTCAGTGTCAGCAACAGCAGTGACAGTGCAGATGGTCACTGGGCAACAGCAGCATGGCCTGGTCAGGGCATGCCTTCAGACTGCTCAGGTTTCAGAAGGCAGTGTACCAGGCACCTTAGTCAACATTGCGTCAGCAGCAAATTCTGGAGTTACAGCATCAGGGCTGCTCTGTGGAATCCTCTGGCCTCATGGGGACACAGTGAGTTTTGGGTTTGCGAAGAAAAATAGCTAGAAGGATGAACATTTGGACATGAACCAGCTTCTTGGATATACAGTACTTGGGGAGGAAAACTCAAAAAATACTGGACTTCCTGCAGTCATGCATGCCATACTAAACTGTATAAAAAAAGGAAGCATGGCTTGTGAGGATCATATGAGGACATATTTTCCACATCACTCTGAATACTTCTTTTTTGCCTCTGCTGGATCCTTTTCCTCCACGTGTTCTAAATCCGTATTCTACTTTCCCTCATTTGTATTCTTTTATTGGCGTCCTCATCCTGAGTCCTCAATGACTTACTGGATATTTTACACATATATTATCTCACAGTTTACCTAAAACCCACTTTAACAAAGCATGCTTGTAAGTGAAATTCAGCCTCTGTACCCTGGTACCGAACTGAATCTCAGAGACAGAGTTTTGGGTGAAGTAGAAAAGAATAGCTCTATTGCTTTGCCAGGCAAAGGGGGCCACAGCGGACTAATGCCCTCAAAACTATGTGTCCACCAGGAGGAGGTAATGAGGAGTTTTTTTTTGTTGTTTCTTGTTTTTTTCTGCGGTACGCGGGCCTCTCACTGTTGTGGCCTCTCCCGTTGCGGAGCACAGGCTCCAGACGCGCAGGCTCAGCGGCCATGGCTCACGGGCCCAGCCGCTCCGCGGCAAGTGGGATCTTCCTAGACCGGGGCATGAACCCGCGTCCCCTGCATCGGCAGGCAGACGCTCAACCACTGCGCCACCAGGGAAGCCCTGGGAGTTTTATACTAATGGTTCAAAGCAGATGGCATGATCAGCTCATGGACATTTTTCTGATTGGTTGGTGCTGAGGTAATTGGGAGTCAGTATCATCAACCTTCTGTTTCCAACCAGTATGGGGTCTACATGCTTGTGGGCATCACACAGTTAACTTCTTCCACCTGGTAGGGGTTTCAGTATCTGCAAAACAGCTCAAAGATATTGTTATGTATATTCCTTGAGAGGGAGAATCAGGACCCTGCCCCAAGGCTGCATTATTGTTTCTTGACTGCTCCCCTCTTGTTTCTGCATTCCCTCCCTTCCTTGATTAGCAACTGTTTGAACCTGCCCTTTGGAACTCAGGGAAGGCCATGGAGGCTGAATGAAGCCTATTTCCTACAAACAAGAAACGGGGGACACCGAAAGACTTTTGTGCCTAGAAATCCCACAGGGTCCTGGTTAGTTCCATGCTTACAAATCAATAAGAAAAAAATATCCAAAAGAAAAATGAACAAAGGACATAGACAATATAGAAAATGCATGAAACAAAAAACGTAAAGGACCAATAAACATGAAAAAATATTCAATCTCATTAGGAATTTTTTAAATAACACAAAAAATCATTTTTTGCCTGTCATATTTATAAAGGTCTCTAAAACCTAGGGTTCCACTGTCATAATCTGGATCTAAAGCTCTTTTTAAAATGGTGATCACAATGCCTCCAAGCTTGCAGTCAGTTTCCTTTTCCACTTGGGACTCTTCCTCCAGGTGAATGATCCCTCCATTCATTAGTTATCTTTACAAAAGGAACAAAGGAGGTCTTCTGACATTTAGAAAAGCTAAGAAGCCTCAAAAGGTACCCTACTACAGCAAAGTAGACCTAATCAAGGTTCAAGCAATAGGTACAAGTCTTCTCCAAACACTTAATATGCAAATATATTTGAGATTTTCTCTGAGAATGACATGTTAACTTATTTCGCAAAGTTGTATTCCCAGGGATACTATTTCAGGAGAGGAGAGAGGAGAGGGGGAGGGTTCACAGCACTAGTATTCTGAAGAACACGTTTGGGGAAATGCTGGATTAAATAATAATAGTTAATATTATTAGCTCAATAAAGTAATACTGTTTGTCTTGCTCTGGCACCAATCTAAGCATTTTTGTAAACCTTATAACAGTTCTATGGAAGGTTCTATTTTTACAGGTAAGGAGACTGAGACACAAGAGAAGTTAAGCAATTTGCCTAAAATTGAACAACTAGAGAGTGGCGAGTTTGACTTTGCATCCAGGCGAAGCCTAGTGCCTAAGCTCTGTGCTATATAACTTCCATGGTCTCTTTAAGCTCTGAATCCTAAGGCTCTTCCGTGCCGTTTGGTGTTCTATATTCTGCAATACGTGAAAGGACTGTTCCAACATCAGGTAGAAAGGATGCTGCTCCTTGATTCCTTTGCCGTCTTACAGAATAGCATTCCGTCTCATCACCAACATTTCTGCCTTTGAATCATGGATCCTTAGTGTCTGCCAAGGCCTTAGAGTAAAAAGACAGATTTCCACTTCATTTCAATTAAAAAATGTTTAAATACACTCACTCTTCAGTATCCTAGGTCGTTTAATAAAGTAAATGAAAATTTCCTCATTTCTAATTCCATTAGGAACAAATGGTTTCCATTGCCAGGGTCCGCTCTAAAACTCTCAAATTAGAGCTTACTCTTGAACAACAGGGGTCTGAACTACACAGTTCCACTTACACATGGATTTTTTTCATTAAATATATGTAGTACTACACGATCCATGGTTGGTTGAATCACCTGATGCAGAAATATGGATATAGAGGGCTCATTATGGGACTTTGAGCATTCATGGATTTTGGTGTCCCCGACAGGTCCCGGAACCAACCCCCCCGCAAATACCCAGCGATGACTGTATTGGCTAATTAAAATAGAAGATCTGAGAACCTTTAGATGAAAAGAAAAGGTGCACAAAAACATAAATGTCTTATTTTTTTGTAGAAATGTAGGCTTATATGTCACTTGCTCTTTCATTTGAGCTATACTATATTGTTTTGTTTTCATCAAGAGAAAGCATAATGCTTTGATAGTGTCAATTATTTTAAAACGTTTCTATGTATTCCTATTTAGACCAAGGTAGCAAATTAAAGGGATATGTATGTTTTCAAAATGTAAAATGTACAATTTCAAATAATCTTGTATATTATCATATACTAGAAAGAATAAATTATTATAGTTACCAAAAGCATGCTCCTGAGTTCCGTGACTAAGTTCCGTGTTTCTGTAGAACACTTGGGGGAAGCCTAATTGAAGATTTCTGAACCTGACACTTGATCTTAGTCTCAAACATTGAGGAGTAAAACAGCCTAAGCAAGCAGGCATTCTACATCAAGGAGACATCAATGGGGATTGTGTGTTCTTGCCTTATGAATCCCAAGCAAATAAATCTTGTACTCCATGCAATAAACCTTTAACTTTCAGTATGTGATAGTCTTTCCTCATTTCATAAATATTTATTGAGCGCCTGCAATATGCCAGTCTCTGATACAGCAGTTAAGAAAACACCAACCCTGCTCCTACGGAGCTTACATTAATGGGAGACCCTTTAATGTGTTCTGCCACCCAATTGTCCAAAAAAGATAATCTCGCCACGTAATCCAATTGTGTAAAATCTGTCTTGGGCAAAGGGAACGGCACGTGCATCCTCGAACCACCTTGAAATGAAAACTCAGCCTGTGCGGGAAGGACGCAGGGCGCCAAGCGCAAGAGGGCGCCCTCGCCTAGCGCCGCTCGGAACGGCGCGCCGCTGTGACGCGTAGGCTTCGCCCCCTGCTCCCTTCATAGCGCCCCCGCCCCCTTGAGCGAAGTGCGCAGACTCCTCCTCCGGGCTCTGCTTCAGCAGGAGACGCAGGCGAGTTGCAGGCATCGTCTCCCCGCGTGCTTCTGCGGGTGGCTGCCGGGCCTTGTCCTACCGCAGTGGTCGCGCCGCGCTGTTCGGGAGTAGGGCGCTGCAGCCGTGGTCCCGGCCTCGGTGTTTGGTAAAGAGAAGCCCCAGCGTGCCGGGAGCGTGCAACCCCTCGCCCGGCCCGGCGAGCCCCGGGCGTGAACCGCGTTGACGGAGGATGGCAGCCTCCGGGGTGGAGAAGAGCAGCAAGAAGAAGACCGAGAAGAAACTTGCTGCTCGAGAGGAAGCTAAACTGTTGGCGGGCTTCATGGGCGTCATGAATAACATGCGGAAACAGGTACCGCCTCTGTGGGAGTGACCGACGGCGTCGGGGAGGTGGTCCGGGACTCGGGCCCCTGTCAGCCGCGGCTGAAACCCGCGCCCTGGGGATCGCGACCCTCTTCTTCCTCTGTCCTCGCCCTTCCTTGCATTTTCGCACGCCAGCGAAGCCGCTGTCGGTGGAGGGTCGCGTTAAACAGTTCTCGAGCAAAAGTGCCTCGTCGTCCGCCGATGCTGTGGCTCCTGACTCCTATGGGGCCCCGTGGGCCGGCGTTCGGCGTCGGGTATCGGTTGTATAACAGCTGTGCCCTAGTTATCTCTTTGTGAGGCGAGGAGCCCTCCATTGGCCAGCCGTTTTAAGGTGTCGTGAAATCTCGGGCGAAGAACCCCACTGGCACAGCCCAAACCGAAGCCCCCCAAGGAAGGGAGAAGCATTGCTGGCCTGACATCAGCTCCTCTAAAATAAGGATCCCCGCCCCCCTTCTGTGTTACCAGGGTGGAGCTAGTAGAAGACAAATCCAACTGTACGTGTTAATTTAGAGCAGAAACAGTCGTGGATAAATATCGTGCCGCCTTTTAAGGGCACCGTGTGCCTCTGTTAAGAGGAGTTCTTTGTTCTTTGATGTGTGGCGTATTAGTGAAAGTCTTCAGCACGTCGGCGAAAGGTGGGTTATGAAAAGAATGGGTTTTAACGCCAGAGTATGTAGACTAGAGAATCAGTTTGTTTTTAAATTCCATAGCATCTTATACCAGTAGGCGTAGAAAAGTCACTTGGTTATTTTCTCGTCCTGGAAGCTTTATTTCTAGAAACATGCATCCAGGAAGATTTGTGGGAATGTTTGTTTTGTGACCGTGTTTTTCATGACAAAAGCAGGACATGAGTATAAGTAACTGCAAAACCTAGTTTGCTCATCGGGTGGTGCTGAAACCACACAACCCAGATTGGGACTGGAACCTACAGGCAGGGACTCGAACCCACCGTCTTTTAATTGAGATCACACACCTGGTCTCAGGACTTTAATGAAGCTCAGGTGCTTTTTTTGTTTGGGTTTTTTTTTTTGGCTGCGCAGTGTGGCTTGTGGGATCTTAGTTCCCCGACCAGGGATTGAACCTGCGCCCTCGGCAGTGAAAGCGCAGAGTCCTAACCACTGGGCCGCCAGGGAGTTCCCAAAGCTCAGGTAGTTTAGGTCTCATGGCAGAAGAAATTCAGTGAAAAACAAGGTGATAGGTAAGAAGTGGATTTATTTATAGAGATACACATTCCACAGACAGAATGCAGTCTGTCTCAAAAGGCGAGAACGGCCTTGGGAGAAACACACTTCACAGACGGGTGCGGGCCATCTCAGAAGGCAAGAGGCCCCAAAATGTGGGGTGGTTCGTTTTTATGGGCTGCGTAATTTCATAGACTAATGAGTGGGAGGATTATTCCAACTATTTCGGGGGGTGGGGGGAAGAGGCGGAGATTTCCAGGAACTGGGCCACCACCCATTTTTTGGCCTTTTATGGTTAACCTCAGAGCAGTCAGGGCACTGGTGGGTGTGTCATTTAGCATATGCTAATACATCGCAGTGAGCGTGTAATGAGGACGAAGGTGCACTGGAAGTCAGATCTTTCCACCATTTTGGACCTAGTTGGTTCTAACCAGTTTTTGTCATGTTCTATGGCTGTGTCATTCTTTCAAAGGTTGTGCCCTGCCCCCTTTCCTCCTGTTTCAGTTCTGATGGGTCTATGGACAACAGTAGAGGAATTTAGGAGTTTTATGAAGATATTAACTTTGGTTTCTTTAAGCAAACTCTGCTGGGGTCTTGTCTTTGTTCATCAGCTCCTGACATTATGCATGAATGCAGTAGATATTTGTGGGAGTGCCTTTATGTCTTGCCTGGTCTTTGGGTTGAAGTAGCTGTGAATGCCTGAATTGAATATTTTACGTAACTTTCATGTATCTGTTTCCATGTATACCTTCATGTTCCTTTTCTGTGAACCTTTCTTACATTTAGGACACCACTGACTTTGCATTGCTGGTGCATTTAACTAGTGCCTGCCTCTGAAAGGTAATTGCATCGCAGTTCACCAGTGCCCACATATGTTTCCAACAACCCTCCCACTCCCCCAAATATGTGTTTTCATACACAGACTATAGCATTGTAAAGCATTGCCTCATTTCCTGCGTAGATGGGGTGCAACTGGGTTGCAGCCTCAGATGTTGAGGAGGAGGGGATTGTCTGAGACTGTATGTTTAGCTTTTGGGGTTTAAAAATTGATTCATATCCATTTCTTAGACTTAGCTTTAAACAATATTAGCATCTACTTATTTACTGTTAAAACAGAAATAAAGTTACTGCAATACCAGGTTTCTGTTACTGAGTAGGAAGGGGAAAATGGATGCTGGGTGAGACATCAGGAATTTCTTTGACAGTGGTTAACTGGCCTTAATCTGCCAGTTTCTCCTTTTGTCATTGGCTTTGCTTGTTATTCAGACCGTTCTCCAGTAACACTTTTACCAACTTCTTGGAATCCTGCATCTTTTGTAAAATGGGCAGCTTCACTTTGCAGTTGATTTACATTATACATGTATTGTTCTGTTTAACATAACACAGAAGAGGCGCACCAAGAATGACTGACGAGGGCAGTTGATGGGAAGTGGCAGAAATAGAAGCTGGTCTGAGCCAGAGGAGGAATGTTTGAGTGAGGACCAGTTTTAAAAGTGTTCTTCTATGGTGAATACTTTTGTGTTATTACTATTTTTGCTTTCCCTTATGATCTCATTACTTTGGGGATCAGGATATTCGAGTGCCTGGATGACAAGGGCCCCCAGAAACATCCCTATACAAATTTAAGAACACTGTGAAATTAGAATTCCTGAATCCCAATTCCTGCTCTATCATTAATTAGTTTTGTGATATTAGAAAAAGATATAGGTCATTTCATGTCTCTGTAGCATTGCAGCCACTCTATACGTAGTGGTGAAAGGGGGTTCTGCTGAGCCCGCAGCCTCAGCTTCCCGTGGAGCCTTTTCCTCCATTATCCTTTCAGTCATTTCCAGCCTTTTGTTTTTAAGTAAACTTTACAATGAAGCATAGGATTCACGAAAAGGATCCAAATCATAAATGTGCAGCTCAAAGAATTATTGCAAAACGAACGCACCCCCTCCAAGTAAAAGAACTTGGCTAGTACACCAGAAAGTCTCCACCTAATGCCCTTCTCAATTGCTACCCCCTCAAAGGTAATCACTATTCTAATTTCTACTACCATAGATTTTTTTGTCCTGTTTTTGAATTTGTGTACATGGAATCATACAGTATATACTTGCGTGTCTTGCTTTCTTAAAGCTAGCATTTATTTTTGAATTTTTGAATTTTATTTATTTTTTTATACAGCAGGTTCTTATTAGTCATCCATTTTATACATATTACTGTATAGATGTCAATCCCAATCTCCCAATTCATCCCAACACCACCACCACCCCCGCCACTTTCCCGCCTTGATGTCCAAGTCTAGAAACTGTCATAGAGTGAAGTAAATCAGAAAGAGAAAAACAAATATCGTATATTAACGCATATATGTGGAACCTAGAAAAATGGTACAGATGAACCGGTTTGCAGGGCAGAAATAGAGACACAGATGTAGAGAACAAACTTATGGACACTAAAGCTAGCATTTTGTTTGTGAGATTTATCTATATTGTTGTGTGTTGCTCTAGTCCATCTTCATTGTATGTAATATCCCATTGTATGAATACACCACAATTTATCCATTCTATCATGTACTATTAAAAGTAGTACTACTTTGAATATTTTTGTACATTTTGTACATGACTTTTGATGTGTACATGTATGCATTTCTGCATTTTTGTTGGGAAATACCCAAGCGTGGAGCTGTTGAGTCATAGGTTAGGCTACATTCAGCTTTAATAGATCCTGTGGTACAGTTTCCAAAGTTGTGCCAGTTCATACTTTGGCCAGCTCTGCATGAGAGAGGCTTTTGCTCTACATCTTTGCTAACACTTGGTATTGTCAGTCTTTATAACATTAGCCATTCTAGTGGACGTATAGTGGCATGTTATTTAATTTGGTTGAGCACCTTTTCATTCATTTTTCCAACTTTTTTTTAGATTAATGTTATTATATGTTACACTAGAAAGGGGCTTTAAAAAGCAGGGCAGGGTCACAGTCACTCTTGCAGGTACCCAGTGCTGTTGCTTTTGTGTTAATGACGTCCAGAATACCCTTAACAATTGAGAGATGTTTTGAGAACTTTCTGAGTACCACTGCAGTTCACAGTTTCCTCAGGTTAAATGAATTAAAACATAATTAGAATTTAAAAGCTTATGTTAAAGCCCCATTGAGAGTTAAGTGAGAGAACCACAAAGCTGATTTGAGGATTGGATGCTGGGCAGTCACCTGGGCTCACTTACTAACTAAAATGACTCAGCTTCTGTATACTCACCTCTCCAAGACTGTCAATTACTACATGTCATTAATCTTTAGGGTCTCTTGTGAATAATCTAAACCTTCTGCATTAAATCCTCAATAACAGAAACACTTCTCGAGCACTTATTCTGTACCAGCCATTCTCCAAAGCGTTTTATATGATTGTCTCATTTAATTTTCATAACAACTCCCATTGACAACTCCCATTATCCAGACCTTCCTATTCTTAACTCTCTTCTATTTTCTCTTTTTGTCTGTCCAGTTTAGGAGATATATCTCTCTCTTCACTCTCTTTTCAATGTCCTAAGCTTTCTTGGCCCTCAGTCCTTTTTTTACATCCTTTGGGCAAAAAGCATTGATGACTGTTTACCTTCTTTGTGCAACGCTTCTAAGCACAGCTGAAGAATATCCCATTACTGGGCAGTCCTCTGCCAGGTGAGTCCTAACTTCAGCTGGGCTGGCAGTACTACTGGTGAGCAGTTCTACTTACTATTTATTTTACTGGTTTCCTCTAACCCAAGCCCTTACTCTGTATCCTCACTTTCAGTACATCATCCCTCTTTTGACGTCACAAATAAATAGAAGTGATTAGTCTGGAACTATCTAACTTTTAACTTTCCACCACCAAATCTATAAGCCTGTTTTGGCACTTTTTAAAAATTCTGCTACAGTGGATAAAGCCATTTAAAGCCAGTACTTTCACCTGGGCTTTGACTTTCTCAGTACTAGTGTAGTCAGAAAAGTTACACCATTGGTTATTCTTTCTTTGATAGGCATCTTTAACTTCTCCTTCTCTGCTAGATTCTAGCCATCAGCATTTAGGCATGTTTTAACCTCTCTAGCTTTTAAACCAACAAACAAACTTAGTCTCAGTATTTCCCTGTAAATAATATCCCTCTCCCCCTTGTTAAAACCAAAAGGTGGGTAGAATCACTGCCTCTTGGCTCACTGTTTATCTATTCCCCTATTTCAGTTTGGCTTTCTAACTTATCCATTTAGGTGAGTACTTGTTGAGAACCCATTGTGTGAGACCTACTTACCATAAAATGGCAGGTACAAGAGACTGATAAAAGGCCAGTGTGACTGGAGCACAGAACATAAGGGGAGGATGGTGCAAGATGAAATTGGAGAAGTAGCTATAAAGATCTGCCCGTGTATAGCCTCATAAGTCAAGTTAGGGGGTTTTGCTTTTATTCTAAAACCCTTTCAAATATATATGTGTATGAGAGGAGGAATAGGTGTATCCGTTTTTCTTTTGAAAAAGATGATTGACTGCTCTATGGTGAATGAATTAGCTCTCAGAGTAGATGCTGGCAGACCAAACAGGAAGTTGTTACAGTAGCGCAGTGAGATGGTCCTTTGGACTAAGGTGATAGCAGCAACAGCAGTATCAATAAAGAAAAGATGATATATTCAAGAGATTTAGGAGGTAAGATCAACAGGACTTAGTGATGGTAACGATATGTGGTTGTGATGACTAAATTAGAAAAGCAAATTAAGATAACTTAAAACAGAACCTGATAATGAGTAAGCTCTCAATAAATGTTGGCTATTTTTGCTGTTGTTGTGATGGTGGTGGTTGATTGGATGCTGAGAGGTTCTGTACAAGATGTCATTTATGACCTCCAGGGTTCTGAAATGCATAACTAGATGGATGGTGACACAGTTCTCTGAGAGAGGAGATACTGGAAATGGATCAAGGCTTTGAGGAAAGGATTATAGTTTGTGTTTTAGATAGTTTAGTGTGCAGTGCCCCTGAGACATTAAGGTATCTGATGAGTTGACAGGTCTGGAGAGTTGTGGGTTAAAAGTATAAAGTTTTGAGTTATCTGCATATAGAAGATAGACTTGATTGAAGCTGTGGAGAGTTAAGAATCTAGGATAAAGGCTGGGTAGGAAATGAGCCTGTAAAGAAGACAAAAAAGTAATGGCCAGAAGAGTAGGAGGAAAATGAGAGTTTTGAGAATCGGAGAAGAAATTGTTTCAGAAGGGAGATGACAAATTTTGAAGCCTAAGAGAAGTCAGAGTAAGATTAGAGCCACAAATGTTCAGAGGATGTAGCAACAAAGAGGGGCTTATTGACTGTGATGAGAGTTGTTTTGATGGGGAGACGATGGAAGTCAGATTAGTGTGAGTAGGATATGAGAAAATTGAGACAGTTCATTTGAGATTTGGCCCTGAAGGGAGTGAGGGAATCAAATAAAGGCTTTTTAAATGGAAGATGTATGTGTGTTTAAAAACTAGTAGGAAGAATTCATTTGAAATGGCGAGGTTTAATATACGTGAAACAGAATGGGTGATTGATAGATGATTCCTGAGATGAAGTCCAAAAGTAAAGGTGAGTAATCTGTGGGAGGAGGATGGTTCCTCTTCCATAGGAGTGGGAAGGAGTACATAGGAGTGATAGGTACATAGGTGGGTGTGTTTGGAATCAAGAGAATGAAGGAGTTCCTATCTAGAGGCTTTTGTTTTCTCTGAAAAGTAGGAGATGAGATCATCTGCTAAAATGAAGGAGGAAGAAGATGAAGCTGGAGGTTGAGGAAAGTTGTTTTTGTGAAGAATAGAAATGGTATGATGGCTGGCAGTGTGGTTTTGTTTCGTTGCTGTTTTGGCCGCGCCACGTGGTGTGTGGGATCTTAGTTACCCGACCAACCAGGGATCAAACCCATACCCCCTGTAGGAGTCCTAACCACTGGACCGCCAGTAGATTCCCACTATCTAAGTCGTCATCGTCTTTTTGTTTTTTGCCACACCGCACAGCTTGTGGGATCTTAGTTCCCTGACCAGGGATTGACAGCAGCATTTTTTGAGGTTAATTATCATGAACTTATAATGAATATTTATCCTTAACTTGGCCTTCAGAGCCCTGTCATAAAGGTTCTATGACTCGCTTCCCTTCCTACTCATGCCTCAGTTCTTTCTTTTTTTTCTTTTTTAAGATTTTTTCATGTGGACCATTTTTAAAGTCTTTATTGAATTTGTTACAGTACTGCTTCTGTTTTATGTTTATGGGGTTTTTTTGGCCCCGAGGCATGTGGGATCTTAGCTTCCCCGACCAGGGATTGAACCCGCACCCTCTGCATTGGAAGGCAAAGTCTTAACCCCCGGTGAAGTCCCTCAGTTCTTACTTTAAAAGCCACTTCTTCCCTGAATGTCCTAGATTATGTCAAGCCCCTCTATTACATATGCTCTTACAGCACTCTATTCCTTTCTTTCATGCATTTATCAGCTCTATAAAGGCAATAAACACTATTTAGTTTATTACATGTCTTTGCTACTAGGCTCTAAGCTGCATGAGGGCAGGGACTGTGTTTGGCTTGTTCAGCTATATTGCCAACATCTACTACATAGGTGCTCAAATATTTGTTTATACAATAGTTGATATCATATGTATGGTTGATAACACCTAGAGGATGAGTGGACAGAGGATCTGGGTAGCATCAGCATTTTAAAGGATAGGCAGAAAAGTGCATTGGAGATTAAGGTGTGGGAGGAAGAAAGACAGCAGGGAATAATGTCATTGAAACCAAGATTAAGTTACAAAGGAGAGCCAGGCGGGAGTATCCAATGCTCTAGGGAGGTCAAAAAAGAGATTGTCCAGTGGATTTGAAAATTGGTGGTTTTAGCAAGTAAGGTTTTAATGGAATGGTGGGGGGGGGGAAGCAAATTTTAGAGGACAAAGCAGGGACAGAGTGGGGAGTATATGGAGAGGAAACTGCCCCCTTTGTGGCCCAAGCTTTCCCAGATGGTATCAATGTTCTGCTAAACTCTATAGTATCTAGTGCATACTGTCATCATGACACCATATGTGTGTTGAATAAATGAGTACAGAAGCACATCTTAAGAGAGACATGATTGTATTAAAATTACCTTCTGAGAAGAAGGGGGACAGTCAACATTTGGGAGATGCAAGAACCAGGGTAGCCCCAAAAGCCTCTGACCTTTTTCTAGGACACTGCCTTAATTGCACCTCAGCTCTGACTACTTGCAGTCTGTTTCTCTTTCAGAATTTCAGATCTTGGAGAGAGAGGATCTGATAGACGTAGTTTGGGTTAAATGTTAATCCTGTGAATAAATTATCCTAAGCAGAATAGGGCCATGTAGCACAAACATGATCTTGAAAGGCCCATGTATTGAGGCCATTTCCTGAGAAGGAGGAATTGTAAGTCAGGTGGCTACTCCAGTTGGCATCTACTGCAAAGATTCATATTAGTGAAATCACTGATAAATTTTTTAGTACATAATATAGCATATAATTTAGTTACATTCTGTTGAGCTGTCAAAAAATGTGGTTGATTAACGTTTAAGAGAGACACTCTTAAGAATATGCCATCTTAAAGATGTTTTTAAAAAAAAAAAAAGAATATTTTTAACCTGCCATCTTATTTCAGGTTAGCTTACTGGAAAATGGTGTGCCAGGATTAAATGAGTTCTTCCTTAGACCTTCTCTTTGAGTTGCAATTAAATTGGATCACAATTTAATATTACACTAAGCTATTACTGTGAAAAATTATTTTAAAATGGTTTTGTGCCTTCTGTAAAACTTCTTTTAGCAATTTTGCCTTTAGTCACTCATTGCTTTAGGAAACTGTGCTATAGTGGAAATAACATGCACGTTGGATTCAAACAGATTTCTGGTTTTGAATTCTGCTCTGTCTTCTTACTAATTGTGTGACGTTGAGCAGGTTGATTCTTCAGCCTTTTATGTTCTTATGTGCACAATGATCATAATATCATACTGAACCTACCTTACTGATGTTGGGACTAATGAGAGAAAGAATGTGAAAACTCTTGATAAATTATTCAGTGTTACACAGATATTGTTGGTATTGTTATTATCACAGTGAATCTGCTGGGATTCTTGGTTACCAGCAACAGAAACCATTCTGTCTTAAGTAAAAGTAATTTATTGCAAGGGTATCGGGAACTTACGCCATTCACCATAGGCTGGAAGATGAGCAGTCCTGGCAGACAAGCCCAGGGATTCTTTGGTAGCTAGGCTGCAGAAACCCTGGAGTCAAGGTTACAATGCAGGAACAGTCTCGACGACTTGCTGGTGCCACCATAAAGACATCCCGTCGTCCCACAACACACCGCCCCATCTTTCTGTCATTCACCCAAGATTCAAAATCCTGGAAGTAGGTATCTAATTGGTTGGCCTTAGATTGTTTGCCAGATTAGGGCTCTGCTAAGGAGTGAATAGAAGAATTATCTGATTTACTGGTTCCATAATGAGAGGCAGGCTCTGAGAATTGCCCTCTCCCCAGGATAGTTCATAATGAACATTTTTTCCAGAAATGAGAGTTCGGGGTTCTAGGAGGCAGGGGAAATTGGATGCTAGATTGCCAGAATCCACAAATATCCACTCTGACCTATACCTTAGGTTGTCCAATGCAAACATGCATGCTCTTATTCTGTCCTATATATATTTTTTCTTTTTCTTTTTTCTTTTTTTTTTTTTTTTTTTTTTCGGTACGCGGGCCTCTCACTGCTGTGGCTTCTCCCGTTGCGGAGCACAGGCTCTGGACACACAGGCTCAGCGGCCATGGCTCATGGGCCCAACTGCTACGTGGCACGCGGGATCCTCCCGGACCGGGGCACGAACCCGCGTCCCCTGCATTGGCAGGCAGACTCTCAACCACTGCGCCACCGGGGAAGCCCTGTCCTATAATTTTTTTAAAAATTATATATATATATCACCAATTAAATTTTTTCACTTACCATATCTAACTCCAGGATCACTTGGTGATATCCATTCCTTCTGTAGGCATTTTAAGACCCTAAGGGTATATGTAATAATAGATTCTTTATATGATCGTGGAGGGGAAAGGAAACTAGTTAAAACTTAGGTAAATATAAAAGCAAAGATGAAAATAAAAGTAGAAGCCACATTCATTGTTTATTATTTGTTCATTGTTGTGTTTGTGACTTCTTCCTTCACTGGCTATTCCTATTCTTTGTCTTTAGCCAACCCCTTAAGGTTCTTTATCTGATGGGGTGACCGGGTCTTTTATTCCTAGGTATCTTGAACCTTTGGTCTTGCCTGTATAGGGTTACTTTAGTCTTACATTAACATTTACCACTGCAGTTGGCAGTACTAGTGTTGGGTCTGGGATTTGATTTTATGCTACTTAAAAGCTGATTAGTTAGCCTGTTGCTGTTTAATGGATGCTGGCAGAAGACATGAGACTCGTAGGTCAGAGAGAACGGACTTGATTGTTCACAGCATCACCAGCATCAGCATGTATGCATCAGTTCCCCTTGCCCCACAAGCACTATGAGGGTGACATGGGGACCCAGATGGATGTTAGGGTTTGTGTTGTAGCTAAGGAATAAACAATAAGGAATCTGCCACTTTTATAGCAAATGATAGGCAGGCTTGCTGTTTATCCTGGAGGGGAGACATTATCTCACCCTATGGTCGCTTTCTGCCAACAAAACCCTGAGAAATGATGGCCTGGGTAAAAAGTGGTAGAGCCTTGCATTCTTGGCATGTCCAGGAAGATATGCAGGAACTCAAGACCCATAGATACCTCCCAACAACCAGGAGGTATCCAAGGGGGTCCCCGAGTTCCAGTCATCTTCTGTCCCATGGAGGAAGAGCAACAACTTTTTTCTTGGTGGCCAGGATCAGGCGCCTACCCAAATGTAATAACTTTTTACCCAGTGGCATGAGGAGGCCAAAATGGCCAGGTCACAGTCTTAACTGTCAATTCTGTGGAAATGTTGTTATACCTCTTGATTAAATGATTCTTCTTTTGGGTCCCCAAGTCTCTAAACTGCTAGCAGAACCCACCTTCAGAAAGACTAATTGCTGAGATAAGAAACAAAATTTTTGTAAATGAATCCTTAAGCATATTAGTGAGGGGAGCCTCTTCCATGCCTTGGTTGCCAGGCTAGTTCTGGCTAGAACCCATTCTATCTATACAAATTAAGTGAAACCACTTAATTTGTATAGATAGAATGAAAATGGATTGAAAATGGATTCAGCTGCTTAAAGAAAAAGGTTTGAAGACCACTGATCTGAGGCTTTTCCCTGAAAAGAGAATAAACTGTGTGTGTCTTTCTGTGTCTAAGCGGTGTTGAGAACAGAGGATTTGCAGGGGTGGTCTTAAGCAAAGCCTCATCTTCCAACTTAATTTACTAGAAAAGCACTGCATATAGGGGATTGCCAGGTAGTTGCCCATCTGTCAATAGGGTGTTCTATTATGTCTCAGTTGGCTATTGATCTTTACATCAACTCCCTGAGTTGAGAATCTCAAGAGCTGAATGGTAGAATTCCGGCACCAAATCCCCTCACAAAAGTTGGCTGGACAAAGTACTGTGAGTTCGAATTCCCAGGTTTGCTTTGTCTTTTAGTTGTTCTGTTTTCTTACTGGCACAGGGAGTGCTTTGTTCTATCTTAAAGGCTGACAAGGCAGCCTCTATCAATGACTGTTCCTTTTTGTACTGTTCCTTTTTGTAGCCTCTGAAGAACAGTTGAAGAGGTTATTTAAATTTTTACTCCAGAAAGCTCTGGAATGGGTTGATACTTCTTAAGTTAACTCTAGACTGGAAGGTCATTTCCATTTCTCATCTTAAATTTTTCTCAGCCAAGATGTCATTCATAGCTCTCCGGATTGTCTGCAGTGAACCAAATGACAGCACTCCATCTAATTCCATACTAGCAACAGAAAATCCCCCAAATTTGTCTGTTATGAACCCTCATTATTAAATTCCCACATCTGTAATCTCCCTGTAAATTAAAATTAAAGCAATTGAAAGGCAAAAGTCTGCTCTCCCTGGTTTCTTAAACTCCTCAGTCTCAGCCAGAAGGCATTCACTTAAATGTTTGGGTCAAGTCAGGGTAACTTCTTCAGCAGCTTCAGCGTAGGCTGTCTTCCATTGGAATAGATTGTTAGTTTAGCACCTCCAAAGCTGAACGTCTCCAATTTCAAGGTAGTTTGCGTCACATGTTTTCAGTATGTCAAAGGGTCTCTGGAACTTTTAAGATTAGCATAGTGTCACCCCCACCCCTACAAACCTGAAAAGATACAAGCACATCTACTCTCTCTACAATAAATAGTGCGTATGTTGACACATTATTATACAGTCCTAACTCACCTTATTGTTCCCAGCCAAAAACAGATAGAAACTTCGTTTCTGGAGGAACAGGGTTCTCAAAGTAAGAAAATCTTGGCTTTTGGTTGAGACAGCTTGCCAGTCTGTGTCAGCTCTCTGTAATTGATAGACCCTAAGTAAGGCTAAACTCAGCTGGGAGGAATCACTTATCAAGAGGCCAATAGAGACACTATGTTTACTGGATAGGGAAGGAATTTCACATATGCATAATAATGTTTCATTGGCATATGATACATTGTTTCTCATGTGCAAAGTGTTAGGTATTTGCCAGGGGGATTTCTCAGCTGCTCAGTCTCTTAGAGTTTCTTTTTTCCCCTTGTCCATGCTGCATGTTTAAAGATTAATTTTCCTTTCTTTTTTGAACCCTGTGGTCCTGGCAGAAATGATTGAGTTTTGTCTAGTGACAAACTCTTCCCTCCCTTTTGGGAGGAGAGTGATCCACATTTGTAACAGGCAGTTGTGCAGAGCACAGTTTGTGGCCTTGAATTCTCTACAGTTCTAATCCTCCTGGTTGTTCTGCACCTTTGTGTCCTCATTAGAAGCCTCACCTCCTGTGAAATTCCTTATATATACATGTATATATTTAAAATATATTGAAGTATAGTTAATTTACAATGTTGTGTTAGTTTCAAGTGTACAGCAAAGTGATTCAGTTTCTTTATATACATTAATCCTATCTCTTGGAAGAGCCTTTTCTCTATTCCCCTCCATTTGTCTCAGCTGGAGTGTGACCTTTAACAGATTCCTCTAAGGCCTGTGGCCCTTTACAGTGCGCTCCTCAAAACCTTGCCTTTCTTCATTTTTTGTTTTCCAGGCCTTGGAAACTTGGTGGTAGCAGACACATTCCTTTCTGTTACCTATTTGTGTCAAAATGGGCTGTGTCTTTGTGTCTCTTCCTTCCAGACAGCCCCAGCTGAGTTATTAACCTGTTTTTAAATTGAATACTTTCCTATCCTGTAGAGCTAACATTGTTTAGATCAAATGCCTCTTTTCCTTTTCTTTTTGGGCCCAGATGTTTTGCTAACCTACTTCTACCAGTGCCTTTCAAAGTCTATAGATTTTGCCATGGTGGAAAATAAGAGGTCTGTGTGTTCAGGATTACTGCCAACCCTTACCACCCTCAGTAAAGTAATTTTAATTATGGGGAAGCCCAGCATCTAACTTAGGTCTGAATTATTTGGCTTCCCTTAAGGTGTCCTACTACTGTCCCTTAGTCTTATCTCCACAAACTTCCCATATACGTTGCACTAGAGCATATACCTTGCCTGTCTTCCCACCAGATCACCTTGCAGATTATTTAACAATGCATGAAATACTCTATTGCTGCTCTTCCTTTTCCCTTTTCAAATCAATCCGAACTTACTGTAATCACCTACTATAATTGTCCCAGGCTTTTGAGGTCAGTCCTTTAATTATGTGTTTGATTTCTTACCTTTAGCTTTAAAAGAAATCTTACAAAAAAATTCCAGGACCAAGCTTCTTTCTGAGAGAAACAATTTAGTCTGCTCCTGAATTCTTTCTTCCTTCATTATATCTCTTTGGTCCATATTGCTTTTGTATAAATAACAATAAAAATAACTTTTTTTTGTTTTGTAATTTCGTCTTTTAAAGAACAGTTATACCAAAGTTTATCTCCTTTCCCTTTCAAAGCTGTTTGGCCTAGCTTGTCATACATATGTTCCCCTTAAGGAAGGAAATCCCCTTTTCCTTTATTAATCTAAGTGTGTTCCTTTGTTTTTCTTTAACTTTCCCACTTGCCTTATCGTGGTTATACATGTGTTTAAGCCCAGTGCTGTTTTCCTTGCTTTTCTGAACAAAGATGATTTCTAAAGAGGCCTTTTAATTTTTTTTCTCTTAACCTTTGGGTTTATTATGGCTTTGTTGAGGCTTTTCTAGTATCTCAATCCAACATGATGATTTACCCTATATAATAAGGGTTCCATTTTCGTTTATCCTTTCAGTGATTTAAATCCACCACCCAACTATAGTTGAATCTACAGTCTACCCAGGGATTTGTACCCAGGGTCAACTTGAAATCACGCTGGGAGGGACTGATTGCAGAACCTTGTTGACAAGCTACATAAATCCAAAGGTTAGTCATTCCTCAGTCCTCTCCTTGGGATACAATAAAGAATAGAATTTGGGACAGCTGCTTGCATGCCTCCTACTAACGCCAGCACATGTTGTTAAAAGCTAGAACCTCATGCAATGCTGTGGAGCTTTCAGGAACCTGAAGTGCCTTTGCAGTCCTGTCTGGCAAATACATACAGAGAGCAAAAGGTTATTCCACTAATGCATGCCTAAAATGCTTGCCTGTTTTGAGGTCTTTCCAAACCAAAGGACTCTTCCCTCAAAAGTGTCTAATACTTGCAAACACTAAAGTAGCACCAAAGTTTCTGTTTGCCTCTGTTTGAGTGTCTATGCATATGGATTTCAGGGGCCCTCTTCTTCTTCTGGTTCTAAATATTTGAGCAGTAAAGGTAGGAGACAGATAAATTAATGGTGATGACAGACTAGTGAACATGGCGTTGAGTTGAGCATAAAATGGGCTTCCTCTTCTTTTTCCCCTTAACTAAAAACTTACCAGTCTGAGGCAGAGCCGCTGAGGAATGGGAACAGTCCTCTCCTGCCATAGATAGGGGCAAGCCTCCCAGTGAATTACGTTCTACTTTGGGGGCAGATTAATGGAAGAAGAGTGAGCCAGGAGGCCTGGCAGTGTGTGGTCAGTGACGTCTGCCATGCTCTTGCTCATCCTGTAGTCGCTCTAGAACAAGCGACAGTTGGAGAAAAGGACTGAAACTTCCTTCCCAGTACTTACCTTCCCCAGAGGAAGAGAGAGTACTTCATGACAGAGAAATCTGTTGTTTCTCAAATTGATATGTTATCCCATTTTTTCAATTATCAAATCTCTCACCACATTTTTTAAATTAAACTTTTTTTTTTAGAGCAGTTTTAGGTTTAACAGAAAAATTGAGCAGAAAGTGCAGTTTTCATTTACCCCCTTTGCCCCTCCCCCTCGCCCCAGTTTCCCCTATTATTAACATCTTGTCTAAGTGTGGGGCAGTTGTTACAATGGATGAGCCATTGTTACATTATTGGTTCACTCTTTGTGTTGTACATTCTGTGGGTTTTGACAGGTGTATAATGACATATATCCACTGTTAGAGTATCACACACAATAATTTCACTGCCTTAAACATTACCTGTGCTCCACCTTCTCACCACATATGTGAAATGGTATCTTTATCATATGCCAAATGCCCATTATTGTGGATCCCTCACATTTCTTAGATTTATTTCTCAACATTTAATTATTTTGTTGCTGCTATGACTGGGATTTTTATTTCTCTCATTTGTGTGTTTTTCTAATGGCATATTACTCACATCTAATTGCTTTTTCATGTTTATCTTATTTGTCTAGCCACCTTACTAACTTTTCATATTAGTTCTACAAGTGTTAAATTGATTTATCTTTATTTCCTTAGTGATATGGCTAAAATTTCCAGAACAATGTGACAGGGTGTGTGTGTGTATATTTCAAACTTGAATGAGAATGTCTCTCCTGCTTCACTAGTTTGCTGTTGATTCTGATGAATGACCTTCAACATACAGACACATCATTTTCTTTATTAAAGAATCTCAGGAAATGGATTTTTAATTTTATCAAACACTCTTTTGCCCATATATTGAAGTTTTTCTTTTTTTCTTTTTTTGGCCAAGCCTCACGGCATGCAGGATCTTAGTTCCCCGACCAGGGATCGAACCCGTGCCCCCTGCAATGGAAGCACGGGAGTCCTAACCACTGGACCACCAGGGAATTCCCTGAAGTCCTTCTACTACATGAAAATTTTCTCTTTTAACCTGTCAGTATGATGAATTACATTTATAGAATTATCATTCTTGAACCCTTCTTGCATTCCTAGAACAATACCCTGCTGGATTCAGTTTGCAAATACTTGACAGATCTGTAAATGAGACACCTAAAGGAGGAAAAAGTCCAAAGAAAATGTGACCAAAATAGCAACCGACAGTTTAAAAAAAAAAAAACAATGAAGACAGCAAGGAAACATAATAAATAGTATTTAAAAAGATGGCATATGTAAGATGAAACATAAGTTATCAGTAATAAATAGAAGGGATTCAACTAAACCCTACTAAAAATAATTATTAGATGGTGAGAACTTCAGATAAGTTACACAAAAACCTATGCTGTTTATAAGAGACTAAAGATTCAGAAGCTGAAAATAATAAATACAAAGACATAATTTGGGGAGGACATAAACAGAGAAATTGCAAGGTTTTTTGGTTTGTTTAATCCAGTGAAGATGTATTGTTCAAAAGGTAGTTTTGTTTGTTTTGTTTCTCTTCCATTCACCTAGGACTTGTTACCTCTCATTCTCCAGATCACCTGAATCTCTGTCTCTTCCCATTTCCTGTCTTTGCATACACCTCTTCCCCAGAGGATTGATAGCAGGAGGGACCTCTGCCTTTAGGTCGGTCTCATTTCTTGTTGAATAGGACCTATTAATCTATTGTAGTCCAGTCAAATAAATGCACCATTTGGATATAAAAGATTGCTCCCATTTCACCTCCTCCTACTCGCCACACACAAGGTTACTATCTGGCTAGAGATTAATCTTAGACTAAGACTAAATTGTACAAAGATCCCTCTGATTTCTCTAACTTCCTTCAGTGCCTGTAAATTCACTACACTAACATTCCCCATTCCTGAGTATGCCTTGGAAAGTTTTTTTGCTACATTTCAGTTTAGCTTTACATTTTCTGGAACTTCCCATCAGCAGCCATAGGTCCCTCCCCTATCTAATTTGCTTGCTATTCTGTCAGTATTCTTTCTTCCTCTCCCTCCTTTTTTCCTTCCTTCCCTCCCTCCTCCCTTTCTCTTTCTTTATCTTCAGCAACTTGATCAGCTTGTTTTGATAGTAACCAAATAGTTGGCTTGGTTTTGCTACCTGGTATTTTTGGGTGCAGCAAAATCACCTGAGAGCTATGCCTGTTCTGTACCCCCTCCCCAAATAAAAGGAAATAAAAATTTAAGACACTGTTGGAGTAACAGTAGCTTTAACTATAATCTGCATATAATTTCTAAGCAGTAGTCTATAGGCCTTATAAAAAAATATTTAAGTAAGCTGTAAGAGTGAAATGTTCATCCCTTAGCCCATTAATTGGGACCCATTTCTTTTCTCATTCTAAGCATTACCGTCTTATTTGGGTTTTTTATTCATGAAGTAATAAAGTAGGAAATAGCAGTGATTTATCTATCAGAAACTATATCAGTAGTTTCAGTAAAATACTTAAAATTTGGAAAATGCCATATCCTCTGAGCTCTTGAGCCATTATTTAGTTTTGTGAGTGAAATTACTCTGAAAATATTATTTACCTCATATTCCCAGTGCCTAAGAGGGTGCTTTACAAATTTTTTTCTGAGCCCAAGCTGTATATTATCTTTAACTTCATTAAAAAATTGAAATTTTATTTGATAAAAAGGACATTTCTTTTTCCTTGGAATTCATCTTTAAGGGTTCCAGTAAATCTTAAATTTTTTTCCTTAATATACCCCATTTTTCCAACATTTTTAAGTGTATAATCTAGATCTGCCTTTTTTCAGTAACCTAGAGCGACACATTTTGGCCTAGGTCAGAAATCACAATTTAAAAGTGGCTGCTATCCGGGTCCCATCAGAAGTGCATTTTAGAGAGATGTTATTTAAGGAGAGAGTGCTGAGTGGACATTTGGTTCATCCACTCTGTATATTCTGAGTTGTTTCTGTTGCGGGTTAGATCTATGAAGGCAACTTTCTTGCAAAATGCAGTGTGCACCTGCATTTTATCAAGGACAGTTTTTAAGAAGCAGATTGTTATATGTGAAAAACCATCAAGGACATTGCCATTAGGTCATTTAATGTCCCCATAAAATCTCACCATGAGAAATATCTTAGAATTTGTGTCAGAAAAAAAATTTGGCTTCCCCCAAAGATTAGTAGACTACTTTTTTTCTGATTATAAAGATCTTTTTTTTTTCCTGACTGTTGAGAAGCTAAGTGCCAAATTTTGATACAGCAAACTCATGACAGCAACTCTGTAAGTCCTTCCTAAATAGGTTTTATATTAACAACAAAATCTGTGCTGGAAAAAGACTGGATTTAAATACAAAATAGAGATAAAGCATTTGGCAAGTGCCTGTTTTATATCTTTGCTAAGCCATGCCCATTGAACCCCTTTTAATTTTATTTATTTCTCTCTTGATTAGAAAACATTGTGTGATGTGATCCTTATGGTCCAGGAAAGAAAGATACCTGCTCATCGTGTTGTCCTTGCTGCAGCGAGTCATTTTTTTAACTTAATGTTCACAAGTAAGTATCTTAAGGTAAAACATAATAATTTTTCTATGAGAATTAGGTGGGGTCTAATTGAAAATATGCCATTTTTCCCAGTTTTAAAAGCACTTTAAGTTAAGTCCACAGAACAGTGAAGAGATTGAAGAGTGGTCATGGTGATGATTGATCAAAGGAAAACTGTCCTTTCGTTAGCCCTAAAGGCCTGAAGTCTTTATTAATGGAGATAAAGCTTCTGCTTGAATACTGGGTTTTTTTTCTTAACCTCCGGTGGAAAGGCAAAGGAGCAGATAAGTCTTATGGCATTTTATCTAGCAAGTTAAACTAAAGAAAAATGAAATACATTATACTAGAAAGAACCCTAGTTTGGAGTTGAGAATTGGGTCCAAGTCCTGGTTCTACTTAGTACTGCTCGTGAGCTTGATCAGGTTATATAATATATCTGCCTCAAATTTTCTCTTTAGTGCTCTGGCTACCTACCAGGGTTTTGGGGAAGAATGAGAGCTTTGCTAGTGAAAGCTGACTATACATATAATTGTCATTGTTCTTGTAGGTTTGTTCCAGCTACATCAGAGGCATTTTGCCCATAACAATTTAAGAGAATGCTACCAAATTAATTTAGGAGTTGGGGAAATATTAAATGCAGTTTTATGTCTCTCTGTTCATTTGGGCTTTTTTTTTTTTAGAAGTACACTATTTCACTAATTTCTTAAATTATTTTAAGGCACATGTCAAGTATGGAGAATTAACTTGCATTTATTATAGGAATGTGTTGGGCTTTCTGAGGTATTTTCTTTCAGGGAGGTCTCTGTCCTGTTATTTTTCTCCAACATTTAACACAGCCTAGAATGATCGGGTTCTTCAGTTAAACTCAGGGTAGTACTCAGGCCATTTATGTTTCTTCTCTTTGTATTAGCTAACATGCTTGAATCAAAGTCCTTTGAAGTGGAACTCAAAGATGCCGAACCTGACATTATTGAACAACTTGTGGAATTCGCTTATACCGCTAGGTAAGTTAAGGATCGTTTCTGTTGTGGAGGAGTAAGGTCGGGATCTGCCATGACAAAGCGTTGTTGTAACAAATTGGTGTGCTCCAGAGTCTTCAGAATGAAAAACTACACGGATGGTAGGGGCGGGGTTTGAGGATCCTATGCCGTACTAATTCAAGGGCTGTAAAGTTTAATTTTTTGTTTAATTTTGGGGGCTAGAAGGATACATTCTATGGTAGCATTATTTAAATAATAAATTGTAGGAAACTAACATTCACTTTAACTTACTTACAGAATTTCTGTGAATAGCAACAATGTTCAGTCTTTGTTAGATGCAGCAAACCAGTACCAGATTGAACCTGTGAAGAAAATGTGTGTTGATTTTTTGAAAGAACAAGTTGATGCTTCAAATTGTCTTGGTAAGAAATGAGATTCCTATTTTTTAAAACAAAAAACACCGTTAATGTATATTTTAATAAAGAAAAAAAGCATGGTTATAAGTGTCCTCATTTATCATTTTTTACCCTCATTTAATCTTAAAGGTGTTGTCCAGTACAAAATTTGCTAGTAATATATTTTATTTTATTTATTTATTTTTAACATCTTTGTTGGAGTATAATTGCTTTATAATGTTGTGTTAGTTTCTGCTGTATAACAAAGTGAATCAGCTCTATGTATATATATATATCCCCGTATCCCCTCCCTCTGCGTCTCCTCCCACCCTCCTTATCCCACTGCTATAGGTGGTCACCTAGTAATATATTTTAAGAGGAGGTTAGGGAGGTACATATTAACCTGGGCAGAAACAAGCCATAAAATATCGTATCAACATTTTCCAAAATAAAAAATAGCCTCAGTAATGAGTTTTTGTGTGTTTAGGAAAACGAGTAATGATTTACTTCAGAAATGACAGAATGATTCAGTATTAAAAAACCAAACATAATATACTATACTAACATGCTATAGGAAAAAAATACTTAAAATCATAGCAACAGATGCTGAAGGCACTTTTGTGTTTTCAGTACCCATTCCTAATGTTTAAAAAAAACTCTTAAACTAGAAATAAAATACCTAAGTTAACCTGTATGTGTCTGAAACCTAAAGCTAATATTCTTTGCATGGAAACGTGCTACCGTTCAGCTTCGTGCTGAAGATTTCCACCAATGTAGTCAATCAAAAAAAATAAATAAGGTAACAATAAAAGTTTCCTTATCAGGCATAATCATAACAGTAGTTTGTTGGCTAATTTAAAATTTCATTAACGCAGTGAGTGGTTAAACAAGATTATATCTGCCGTAAAGGTGTTATTTTAGTGTAACATAAAAATATACCAATCTGCCAATCTGTGACTGTAAGACCAAGTCTGTGATTTGAATACTGATCCATTGTCTGTCTTACCTAAGTCACATCAATAATATATTATCTATGATTTTTTATTTTTAGTTTCCTTAAAACGAATTGATAACTGAGCAAGACAGTCTGATTATAGAATCCCTCTAGAATTCTGCAGTGTTTTCCCCGATTTTATCCGTTGTCCTGGTCATGCTTAATTTGAGCCGTTTTCAAGTCTGTTGTAAACCTTAGAATTAGTTTTCATAGAAGCAACTGCTTTCTTTTCACATTCATATTTTATTGATCTGCATGATATTTAATTGAGTAGCATAATTACAACAAATTCAACTGCCAAAAGTTAGTTAAAAAACAAATACTGGTTCTTGGTGAAAATATCATTTCCCTGGTGGGAACATAAATGTTCAGGTGTAGCAGACTGAGCACATAGCATGCCATGGCATTGGTCAGTACATTTAGAAAATGGCAACTAGTCTAACTCACTAGCAGGCATCAGTTATGAGAACCTTTATGGTTATAAATATGAAAGTGTCAAAACTATCTGAAGACAGCATTGAAGTTGAAACATGGAAAACCAAAGCTAATAAACTAAAATAAATTTAACTAATGACTTTGAATGGAGGCCTGCCACAAGATCATATACAGTAATCAGTGGTTTTATTTAGCAGAGGTTGACAAACTTCCTATAAGGGCCAAATAGCAAATATTTTAGGCTTTGTGGGCTATGTGTCACGTGTGGTCCTTGTTGCTCCTCTTCCTACTTCTCCCTCTCCTGCTTCTCCTCTCCTTCCTCTCCCCCCTTTTCTCCCCACTTCCCCTTTTTTCACAACCCTTCAAAAATATGAAAAACGTTCTTAGCTGCTGACCCTACAGCTAGATGTGGGCTGGATTTGGCTCATGGACAGTATTTTGCAGACTCCTGATACAGAACGTTAATAATCAATTAAGGGGGATCTTCCCTCCTAAAGAGAAAATAAAGTAGCTGAATGGAAAACATATGGGGTTTCTATGGAAAAAACTGTTAATTACATTGAAGATCATTAAAAAATGTAAGTGGAGATCTATGTCATGTTCCTAAGTGGAACTCCTCCATGTTGCAGAACAAGCAACTGTCCCTAATGTAAAATGCCAAAAATTCAGCAATCCTAATTGAAGTCATATCAGGATTTTTAAAAAGTAGAATGTTATAAGCTTATTTTAAATTTATTTACAAGAGAAAATGTTATACCAGTAGCCAAGAAAAGTTTGAAAAAACACTGAAGGGGGCCTGTCCTACAAAGTACCAAATTCAGCCACACATAAGAGAGTATATTGGCATAACAATAGACAAATCAATGGAAAAGAAAAGGATCCAGATTTATGAAATTTATTGTCTCATTTTCCTAGAGTCATACTTAATCTTTAATGTATATTTGTTTGTTTGTTTTTTAAGGTATTCATCTTTTATTCATTTGTTTTCTTTCTGTGTTCAGGTATAAGTGTGCTAGCAGAGTGTCTAGACTGTCCTGAATTGAAAGCAACCGCAGATGACTTTATTCATCAGCATTTTACTGAAGTTTATAAAACTGACGAATTTCTACAACTTGATGTCAAGCGAGTTACACATCTCCTCAACCAGGACACTCTGACTGTGAGGGCAGAGGATCAGGTGACTAAACTGGCTTCTCACATTTTTCTTAGTAAAAATGTCCCTATGGATTTCTTATGCTTCATTTTTGGATACATGACAAAGAAAAGAATGATATTAGGAGAGAATGTGTTCTTTACACTAATTCCAAATTCTGTTTCATAGGAAAAATAAGTTTTGGGTGCTTGTAGGGGCTGGCTCTTAGAGAGACCAGCCACTTGTAGAGATGCTCTTGGGTGGGTAAAACAATGCCTCCCCCAGAGTTGTCCACACCCTAATCCTTGGAATCTGTGAATGTGTTACCTTACATAGCAGTTGAGACTCAGCAGATGTGGTTAAGGATCATGAGAGGAGGAGGTTATTGGGTGGGTCCAGTGTAATCACAAGGGTGCTTAAATATGGAAGAGGGACAGAAGAGTCAGTGTCAGAGTGATGTGATATGAATTAGACTTGGTTGGCCATTGCTGGCTTTGAAGATGGAGGAAGGGCCGCAAGCCAAGGAATGCAGATGGCTGCTAGATGTTAGAGAAAGCAAGGAAATGGTTTCTCCTGTAGGCCTTCAGGCAGCCCTGCTGACACCTTGATTTTTGCCCAGTGTGTGACCCATTTTGGACTCTGACCTCCAGAACTGTCAGATAAACAGTCAGAGGTGTAAGCTGGGTACAGGTGTTGGGAACTAGATGGGGTAACACTTTGATATGCAGACATTCACTTAAACCCTGTTTTCCGTTCCCCATCCTTCTCTGTATTTTAAGTCAATAAGTTTGTGATAATGTGTTATAGCAGCAGTAGGAAACTAATAGAGGTACAGTAAGATCGCATGCTTTTAGTTACTTTTGTTCTAGAGATAAAAGGTTTGCAGTGAGCCGTATTCTTTCTCCCAGTCTTCATGGCCCAGAGTATTAGTTTGCAAGTTGACAGGTTGGACCCGGAGAACCTGAGTAGGCATAAAGAAAAAACTCAGTTATATGAGCAAAATTGACTGACATATATAGTATAGAAAGGGAAGAATAATTTTAGACTGAAGAAACCTGACAAACTTGATGAACGCTACCTACAGGTTAATATCATCAGTGATATCATGTACTCTCGTGTAATGAGGATGGCATGTTACCTCTGTGTCTTCCTCCCAAAAAAACTATAACCCCAGCCTAATCATGAGAAAAACATCAGACAAACCCAGATTGAGGGACAGTCTATAAAATACCTGATCAGAACTCAAAGCTGTCAAAAAGTCCTCAAAAAACAAGGAGGATCTGAGAAACAGTCATAGTCTAGAAGAGCCTAAGGTGACATAACCACTAAATGTAATGTGGTATCTTTTATGGGATTGTGGAACAGAAAAATAACATGAGACAAAAACTAAAGGATTTTTTTTTTAAAGTATGGACCTTAGTTAATAAATAATGTATCAGTATTGGTTCATTAGTTATGAGTTTCATACTAATGTACTATTTTAACAACTGAGTGCAGGGTGTATGGGAACTCTGCACTATCTTTGCAACTTTTCTGTAAATCAAAAAATATTACAATAAATAGTTTATTTAAAAAAACAGACCAATTCCCATAAAAAATTAACTATATCAGACTTAGGGCTTATTAACACCAACCCAAAATAACTAATGTAACTAACTCAAATGTGTGTGGTAGATGTATATGTATATGAAATAATGGGTTTGTTTTCAGTGTATTTAAACTAGTGATTTATAAATCCAATTATGTTAATAAACTTGGGCTTGTTTGGTACAGTTAAATGAATGCTACCATATTATTTTGGAAAGCAATTCTTATGTAAATATCCTATAATTTACTTTTTATATATAGAATTTTTATATCATAAAGTTTCCAGAAAGTAAATAAGTCTGTCAATTCATAATTCAGGAATAAAATCATAGATGACCTCTTGGGGTAGAAGGCCTCTGAGGAAATTAACCTGTTCTCCTGGTACCATACGAACATATATTGAAACTATCATTGACCAATAGATTTTTTTCAGTGGAAATGTACATCATATCTCCTTCCTAAAAGGAAGCTATATTTTGTTTAAAAACGATTATAGATTCAACATCCTACCTGTCATTACATTATGTAGTAGTAATTAGTTCTAAAACATATTACCTAGAAGTAGTAGTAATTAGTTCTAAAAAACATATTACCTAGAAGAATCACTAGAGCATTGTGTAAACTGTTCTGAAGTACAGATGGTGTTTGGGGATGAAAGCAAATATCTGAATAAAATATTGGGAATAAGAAGTTGTGCCTTCATGAGACTCTCCCCTTTCAACGTGAGAGTAAACATAGGTAATTGGAAGTGCTGCTGCCTTCTAAGAACTTTACTATGCTGTTTTTCTCCCCTTAGGTTTATGATGCTGCAGTCAGGTGGTTGAAATATGATGAACCTAACCGCCAGCCATTTATGGTTGACATCCTTGCTAAAGTCAGGTTTCCTCTTATATCAAAGAATTTCTTAAGTAAAACAGTACAAGCTGAACCACTTATTCAAGACAATCCTGAATGCCTTAAGATGGTGATAAGTAAGTTGCCTTAATATCCATTTATAACTTATCGTGTAGCCAGTTTCTCATGGGCTTAAAACCCTTCAGAATGGATCAGACTCGGTAGCCAGGGAGAAACACTCAAGACTTTGCCCTGCTGGATAATTAATCTTTTGGGGTTCTCAACTGTCTATCCGGAGGGAACTTAGCCTCAGCCCTTATTTTATAGGAACATGTATGACAGAAGTTTAAAAATTACTTATGCTCTGTCTCCTTTTGTGTACAATAACTTTCATTCACTTTGTTTTTTTGTGTTTCCTTTTTAAAATAATTTAGCCAAGTAGTGTACTGTGATCACATTTTCTTTCTTAAAGAAAAAGGTTTGTTTGTTGCGCGTGGAGCACATTTTTTGCCACATTTTTTTTTTCATTTACTTAATTTTTCTTGACTTGCAGGTTAAGTTCCAAACCCTCTGTAAAATGCCTCTTAATAAAATTGTCTGTACAATTAAACAATCTGTTGATTTTATTTTTTGGAAACACATTTATAGAGCCTTCCTTCTGCCTATTCCAGGATGGAGTGTTTGCCCTTTAGGCTTAAGGCACAGTTCTTGTCCTGGGACTTCCCTTCTCTGCCATACTGGGATGTTCTTTCACTCCTTTCCTAAGTTAGATTCACTATCTTCCTCAACCCCAGGTCTTCACCTTTCTTAATTCTGTTTGATTGAACATATCCTTAAAAGGTTCCTGAGAAAGAATATATGATCAACAAATATTTGGAGATTTGACAACTCTCATATCTTTATTTTATCATAAAATGTTGAAGGATAGTTAAACCGGGTGTAGAATTATGTTGAAAATCATAAGCATTCTCCATTATTTGCTAGCTTTCATTGTTGTTTTTGAGAAAACTGATGCCAGTTTATTTATTCTTCCTTGTAAGCATTTAAAATCTTTTTTTTTAATCCCTGGTGTTTTGAAAGTTCACAGTAATGTACCTTGGTGTGCATCTTTTCTTTTTTTTTTTCTTAAGTTATCATATTGGGCATTCTCTATCTTTTCAGCCACAGATTTCTCAGTTCTTTATTATTGGTATTGTGATTCTTTAGGCATTGAGTCTCTAATCTTAAGTCTCTCTTGTTATCCATCTTTGCCTCTTTGTTCTATCTTCTTGGAGATAGGCTTAATTTTTCCTTCAGCACTTTTCTTTTCTTTTTTTTTTTGTTGCACCGTGTGGCATGTAGGATTGTAGTTCCCTGACAAGGGATCGAACCTGTGCCCCCTGCAGTGGAATTTCAGAGTCTTGACCACTGGACCACCAGGGAAGTCCCATTAAATACAGTTATTTTATATTCTGTGTTTGATAATAACAATATCTGAAGTCTTTGAAGACCAAATGCTGCTGTTTTTTCATTGACTTATTCCTGGTGGCTTAATTCTTTGTATTTTATAATTTTGGATTGTGAGCTTTTATATATATATATATTTTTTTTTTTAAATATTTATTTATTTGGCTGCTTCGGGTCTTCCTTGCGGCGTGCAGGATCTTTAGTTGCAGCATGTGCAACTAGATCCCCTGACCAGGGATCGAACCCGGGCCCCCTGCATTGGGAGGGCAAAGTCTTAGCCACTGTACCACCAGGGAAGTCCCATGAACTTATATTTGATCAGCCTTAATCTCCAGAAATATTGGGAGGTGTGGTTTGTATTCCTCCAGGTTTTCCCTGTTTTCCTTAAGAGGAGAATAGTGTTTGCTTTTGCCAAGTGCCCTGGGCCACAACAATCCAGGACTACTTTGAATTTTTCTCGACTTATGGGTTTCTAGACTTGTAGACAGGTAAATTCAAACCTCAAGCCTGTATGATCTGTCATTATAAATTCTCAAAAGAGGGAGACTTTACCTCTGCCTGGAGGTGAAATTGAAATAGGCAGATTACTATTTTTCCTTTTTGCCATTAGACAGTTTTCTTAGCTTATCTTCATTAAAAGTATAACCAATACAAGTGATCCAGCTTTAGATAGAGCTCTCAGTTCCAACACTTGTGCAAATCCAAGACCTAATCTTACTTCCCTCATGCAGCCAGTAACATCAATTTCTAGGTTTCCAGTATTATCGAAAGCTCTCAAGAGTAGCTCCACGGTCTCTTAACACTCACTATTCTGATGTTTAGTTCGCCCTCCATTTTTGGCCCTCTGCTCTTAGCTATGCACTTAAAAGAATGTTTGTTTTATTCTTTCCAGCATTGTAGTAATTTTGTAGCAGAAAGTTATTTCTGAAAGTCTCAACTGTCATACTGCTGTAAGTGGAAGTTCAGCTTGTTCTTTAAACAGGCCTGAAATGTGTAGTGTATGACTGTGAGATGCTGAGGTAAGTATGCTCCTGCTAACTCTACCAGGCTCTTCTTGAGTTCCCATTCATCTTAAACCAAAAACCACATGGACAGTATCCACACATGGGATAGCAGTATAGGTTTCAATTAATATGTAATGAGCAAGAAAGCCTCTCCTAGAAGGTATTTAGAAACCTACTTTGAAACCTTAAGTTGTTTTTGGCATTCATTTGCACATTTCATTTAAGGTATAGCTGGTTTCAGACACAAAATTAAGGAAGGAAATAAAAGAGAAATGACAACTTTCATTCCTGCCTGAGATACCCTTCTCAAGAGTGGCAGTGGGCTTCCCTGGTGGCGCAGTGGTTGGGAATCCACCTGCCGATGCAGGGGACCCGGGTTCGTGCCCCGGTCCGGGAAGATCCCACATGCCGTGGAGCGGCTGGGCCCATGGGCCATGGCCGCTGAGCCTGCGCGTCCTGAGCCTGTGCTCCACAACAGGAGAGGCCACAGCAGTGAGAGGCCCGCGTACCACCAAAAAAAAAAAAAAAAAAAGAGTGACAGTAAGTTTGAGTGCCCTGATTATTAAATAGTAATTAATAATTATTAATTACTTTACTTTAATAATTACTTTAATAATTATTAATTACTCCCAATTATTAAATTGGAAGTAAAGTAAAATTTCTGTCAAACGTATCACATAGCTACTACTTAATATTGTTGTGGTTTTAGGTAAGTTGACCCAATACTGTCCCCTAGTTTGGAAAAGTATTACAATATATCCATACAATGGAATGCTCTATATTTACTAAAAATATTTTAGATGAATATCTAATAATATAAAAATTTTTCATGAGTGGCAAAAGCATAAGACAGTGCATGGTATAATACCTTTTGGTTACAGTTATGGTGTCAAGGGAAAAAAGAAGAGGGTATGAAGCAAGGATATATCCTTGTGAATATCTACATTTAAGGGGTAGTAGACAAAGAACCGGGAAAGGAGAATTCACCAAGCTACTTCAACCACAGGCTGGTATCTTTTTTTTTTTTTTTTAACATCTTTATTGGAGTATAATTGCTTTACAATGGTGTATTAGTTTCTGCTTTATAACAAAGTGGATGAGCTATACATATACATATACATATATCCCCATATCCCCTTCCTCTTGCATCTGCCTCCCACCCTCCCTATCCCACCCTTCTAGGTGGTCACAAAGCACCGATCTGATCTCCCTGTGTTATGCAGCTGCTTCCCCCTAGCTATCTATTTTACAATTGGTAGTGTATATAAGTCCATGCCACACTCTCACTTCGTCCCAGCTTACCCTTCCCAGGCTGGTATCTCGATAACCAAGATGTAGGGAGTTTTAAGAATTACAGCATAGGTTGCTGCTAGTTTCTTGAAGTACAGGGACGTGAAAGAAAATCAGGACCAAGAAGATGCCTTTAGATTAGGACTTTCATCTTTTGGATTTCACAAGTTAATATCAGATTTTTTGTCATGCCTCTATTTGCAAACTCTGTTATATTTCTGGTTTCGTTGGGTAGAGAGCTGCACCTGTTTCTTCATACATGGTGTAAGCTGTTGAAGATAAATTAGCCAGTCAGTGAAGTATTTAGTTCTTATGTGGATCCTGAATTGATTTAGAAACAGGATACCAGGATTATTCAAGAAATCCAAACAAGTGTGGGGATTAGGCTCTTGAGCAGGAATCTTTGTTTTTTGTTACATTTTTTTCTTTTTCTTTTCCTTTTTTGTTTTGTCTTGTTCTAATAAAGAACTATGAGTTCTAAAATTCCTTGACTAGGCACAAGGAGCTGAGACTCTTCCAGGCTTTGGAGCCTGGGTAGAGCTCAGTGGAGGAAAGAAGGCCTCCCTTCTTCAGATCATCAGTTACCTTCCTACCATCTGATTTAGGGTCTGCCTTTTGAGAGAAGAAGAAAAACAGAAGATGATAGGAATGTAGAATAAAACTAAACTGAAAGAATTTACAACTAAAAGGAAACAAGTCATAAAAACAAAATGAAGAACACAGTCAAAACCATAACAAAGGGGCTTCCCTGGTGGTGCAGTGGTTAAGAATTTGCCTGCCAATGCAGGGGACATGGGTTTGAGCCCTGGTCTGGGAAGATCCCACATGCTGCGGAGCAACTAAGCCTGTGCACCACAACTACTGAGCTTGCGCTCTGGAGCCTGCGTGCCACAACTACTGAGCCCACGTGCCACAACTACTGAATCCTGCGCACCTAGAGCCTGTGCTCCGCAGCAATGAGAAGCCCGCGCACCACAACGAAGAGTAGCCCCAGCTCACCACAACTAGAGAAAGCCCACATGCGGCAACAAAGACCCAACACAGCCAAAAATAAATAAATTTATATTTTAAAAAAACCATAACAAAGGGTCAGTCTAAGTTCTTACTCAAAATTTGCAAATGAAAGTACCTGACTCTCAAAGGAATAACTCCCAAAGGAAAAAGCCTAAGGAGCAAGGCGTTTCTCAGGGAAAGGTGCCAGAGGGTTTGTCCCCAGCCCTGTCCTGGGAGAGAAACCGCCCATCAGTGAAGGAGCCACAGTTTGTGCTTCCTCCAGGGTTGACCTGGTTAGCCACAGTCAGCCACTTTTACCCAGTGGCCTGTTGCCTGGAACAGTTCCCTCCTGTTTCTCTCCTTCCCTGCTGCCTGTCTTCTCTTGTTGGGAGTATTGTGTTCATAGATTTCACAGTACACCTCTGCCCTGTGTGGAGCCCTCACTAGAGCAGCGGCTCTCAAACCCCACAAGATCTGTTCAGGCGTAGTGTTCAATAATTTGGATTTCTGACACGTTTGCAAGTGATGCTGCTAGTCAGGGAACTATATACCTTAAGAACTACAGTCTTAGACCTAGAGTGGGAGAGGAGGGAATGAGGAAAAGTGGTTTTTATAATTGTAAAGGATTGTAAAAAGCAAACAAATGAATATATAATAGGAACCATATGTGGCCTGCAGAGCCTAAATTATTCGCTGTCTGGCCCTTTACAGAGAAAGTTTGCTGACCCCTGACCTAGAGCAGGCTGCTGAGTGTTCCAGCTATTCTAATGCACAGTGCTTCTACTCATACTCTGAAATGGAAGGAGATGCTAGAAATATTGATACTGATTTTCATTCATTCACAACCTGTTTTCCAAACGTGTCCTCTCTATCTCTCTTGTAAAGGCCCAACACAGCCTCATGAACAGAAGTGTTTTCTGCATGTATTGAGAATTGCTTACATTATTTTATTTTTGGATCAGTAATGCTGCACATCATCTACAATTCAAAAAGGTATAAAAGGGTATATGGTGAAAAGTAAGTCTCACTGGAGGTAACCATTATTATCTTGTATATCCTTCCAAAGGTAGTCTTGAGTTTGTGCATATACAGTAATTTACTGACATATACTTGTATAAATTATGTATAAAAAATATATGAATAAAGATATAAATTTTTAAAACGGTATCCCACTCTGTGTACTCTTTTATGTCTTGCTTTTTTTATTTCTTTTTTCTCTTTTGGCTGCGCCACATGGCTTGTATGATCTTAGTTCCCCAAGCAGGGATGGAACCTGGGCCCTTGGCAGTGGAAGCCCTGAGTCCTAACCACTGGACCACCAGGAAACTTCCCATCTTGCTTTTTTTCACTCCACATTATTTCTTGGAAATCATCTCATGTGTACATGTTACCCTTCCTCGTGTTTCTGAAGAGCCACATACAGTATTCCATTATGTGGATATACCATAATTTTTAACCACTTGCCTGACAGTGAACTTTAGGTTACTAAAATCCTAAAGGGGGAATTACTGGCTAAAGGGTGTATGCATTTGTAATTTTCACAGATCATCCTGTATTGCCTTCCAGATAATTTGTACCCATCCACATCCGCACCAGCAGTGTAGGAGCATGCTGCTTCCTTTATCAGTACCCTGTGTTCCAGATAGTTTGATCTTGTACAATCTGATGAGTGAGAAAGTATGATTTTAATTTGTATTTCTCTAACTAGAGCAGTTGAGCATCTCTTCATATGTTTGAGAGTCATTTGTAATTAGTTCTTTTTCCGTGAACTTTGTTCAGATTATTAATCTAATTTTCTGTTAGTTGATCGTCTTAATATTATTAAGAATATCTTTAGGTCTTTTATATGATTTATAAATAATTTCCTAGTTTGTCATTGTCTTTTGATTTTGTTTTTTCTTTTTGCCATGAAGTAGTTTAACCTAAAATTTTATGTAGTTCTGAATTTTTTTTCATAGTTTCCGTGTTATTTGTCTTTTCTTAGGCTTCCTTGTTCTGGGCCTGTTTTTTTTAACTATCCGATTTTTCCTATAGTTCGTTTGTGAGGTTTTTTACATTTTAAAATATTCTATTGATTTGGAATTTGCTTTAGAGTAAAATATGAGGTAGCGGTACAAATATTTTCTCCATATCATTGTCTAACATCATTTATTGAACAATCCACCTTTCCCACGCTGATTTGAAATGACATCTTCAAAGTTTTTAACTGTTGAGTGTCCCCTGACTTGACAAAATTAAGGAATTGCTTAAAGGAAAAGGGTCATGTTAGATCACAATAGTTCTGAATCCTCACTGCATTTTAGAATAAGCAGTAAGTACTTCTCACAGTTTTATGTGCATCTGATTTACCTTAGGATTTTGTTAAATATGCGGATTCTGATTCAGTAGGTCTGGGATTCAGTATTTCTAACAAGCTCCCAGGTGCTGAAGCTGCTGATCTTTTAACCACATTTAAGTGGTGATACCAGTGCTTTAGCCCTACCACCAGAGATTTTGATTTAACTGGCCTGTGGTAGGGCCCAGGTATAGATAGTTTCTGAGATTTTCTAGGTGATTCTAATGTACAGTGAAGATTGAGAACAGCTGGGTTGGGAGATCTGCATTTCAGTAATTAGTATTATGGCAACTGTTGCTTGAAAAGCCAGATAATTCCCTGGTATTTAGTAAGTGGGTGGGACAATCTTAGCATTAATGGTGATTGCTGAGAATAATAAATTGATTAGGACTCAGATTATTAAATATTTCTCCTGCCTCTTCTCCCTCATTCTTTCCTTAAATGCTATAGAGGGATGATTTAAAAAAAAAAGCTCCAGAAATAAAAACACTATTTTGTTTGGGTATTTCCTTTTCAAAGTATTAAAGTGCCTGAAGTTCTTGAAGAGTTGCCATATGTTTTTCTACAGGTGGAATGAGGTATCATCTCCTGTCTCCAGAGGATCGAGAAGAACTGGTAGAAGGCACAAGGCCCAGAAGAAAGAAACATGACTACCGCATAGCGCTATTTGGAGGCTCCCAACCACAGTCTTGTAGATATTTTAACCCAAAGGTAACTAATTTTTATTCTTGTTTTTGTTTTTAAAAGCACTGAGCACATAGACACGCACCTACCACCAGTAGTAATAACTCATATAGGAGATGTTATAGTTTATGGTGTTCTTTCATAGACCTTACAAGATACATAGTTATCACCTTCATTTTACAAATAAGGAAACTGAGGCTTAGTCAGATTTCAAATGTTTCCATCATTGCTCTGGAGTGCTACATAGTAACCATTATCAAAGAAAACGGGAAACAGTTCTGTCTTTTCTTAGGAGCTCCTTGCGTTCATTACAGCTCCTTGCTTTCGTTATGTGCGATTTTCATTGAAAATCTGCTTCTAGAGCTATGCGGGTTGTTCTTTTCCCCTTAGTAATTACGTTTGAATATAAAATAATACACAGTCATTCTAGAAAATGTGGAGAATCTAGACCATCATGAAGAAAAAAAGATAAAATTACCTTTAATCCAATCATCTAAAAAATATAAATTTATTTTATTTATTTTTGGCTGCGTTGGGTCTTCATTGCTGCACACGGGCTTTCTCTAGTTGCAGCGAGTGGGGGCTACTCTTCGTTGCGGTGCGCGGGCTTCTCATTGCGGTGGCTTCTCTTGTTGCGGAGCACGGGCTCGAGGTGCGCAGGCTCAATAGTTGTGGCACGTGGGTTCGGTGGTTTTAGCTCGTGGGCTCTAGAGCTCAGGCTCAGTAGTTATGGCGCATGGGCTTAGTTGCTCCGTATCATGTGGGATCTTCCCAGACCAGGGCTCAAACCCATGTCCCTTGTAGTAGGCGGATTCATAACCACTGCATCACCAGGGAAGCCCCAACCATCTAGAAATTATTACCAATTTTAATGTGTTTTCCATTATGTGTTATGCCAGTTGGACAGCAGAGCCTGAGTCATAGGTCTAGGAACACAATTTTTTTTTTTTTGCGGTATGCGGGCCTCTCACTGTTGTGGCCTCTCCCGTTGCGGAGCACAGGATCCGGACGCACAGGCTCAGTGGCCATGGCTCACGGGCCCAGCCGCTCTGTGGCATGTGGGATCCTCCCGGACCGGGGCACGAACTGCATCGGCAGGCGGACTCTCCACCACTGTGCCACCAGGGAAGCCGTAGGAACACAATTTTAAAAAATAGATCATGAGAAAATGTTCTCCTATTTCTACCCCTTGTTTCTTAGAACTGTGTTTTCTGGCTGTGGGGGAGATAATACCATATTTTGCTGTTACTACATGTATTGCCCAAGCAGAGCAGATACCATAATCCTAAAAGATAGCACCCCGACCTTGCAAGGTGGTACCCATAACTGATGTTGAATCTCAGCACTTCATGGTCTCTTTCAACATCTCATAGGCCCATTTTTTTTTGTTGATGATAGATAACCTGGTGAGTCCAGAACATCCTTTTTACATCAGGATACTTCTGATACTTCTTTCTCTGAGAAGTGTGTCCTTGCAGGCTTTCTGTGTAATACTGTAGTGGTGATATACAAGGCATTTATAAAAACAGATATGATGGTGTTGTCAAGAGTGCAAAAGACAGCAAAGGCCAATCCACATGCAGAATAAGTATCAATTCCAATGAGGACAGAGCTTTGTCCCTTCAACAATGGAAGCGTTCCAGTGTAGTTAGCTTGGTATTAGGTAACTAACTGGTTCCCTCAAGGTGTGATAACAAATCAAGTTCTTAGAATCAGTCAATATTGCCAACAAAGTGGGTGCTAGCCAGTAGTGGATAGCCACATTGGCCTCAGGGAGGGAAAGTCCATTAGCTTCTGTAGCCACTGACTTATGCAGTTACTGCATGCATATCTATCGCTGCCACTGGAGTCACCATAAGCCCATTGAGCAAGCATCGGATTGGGGAGGAAAGATATAGATGCAGTCCTGTCCACATGATTATTAAGAGACTCTGCTGCAGTTGTGGGCACTCTGGTAAGAATTCATGTGGGACCCAAATTTGTTTCCTTTCTGGAGTGCGTTCTACATTATCCTTCCTCAGATCTCCTTGTCAGCAGCCTTTCGTGCTTGCTTGTTTTAAGTCTGTATCCATCTGGGAAAACCATTAGTCACCATCCGAGAATGGATAAAAACTGGCCTGAGGCTTTCTCTACTGAGAGGTATAATGGACAATAAAAGGAACTGCTTGAAAATCTGCCATATCAGGATATGTGTCTTCTGTATTATCCTTTAGTACCATTCCTGAAGGGAGTATGATGCTTAAGCAGTCCACTTTTGGCTAATACTATCACGAATGAACCAAGCTCAGGTCTCTCAATTTTGTCAGCTGATCTGTAGGGACCACCTCCATGAAGACATAACCCTGGGTGAGAGAGAAGGCCTACTGAGTAAGGGTTGTGATTATCCCATTTGGGTATTCTGTGCCTTTGGGACCTCCATATGCCCAGTTTTATGTTTAAATACTAGATCATGGGTTGAAAGCATGCTGTTTGTGAGTTGGTAGGTCAGGTAAAACTGTTCAAACTGGGTTAATGATATGGTGTCCCTTGGTGTCAGACATTTGCTGTCTGTCAGACCCTAGCAGCCAGCCAGGAGCTATTTACTGAAAAAATGGTATCTGCTTAAAGTAGGTTGGCCTTGCTCCGGAATCCCACACGTGTGCTCTCTGGTCATATTGAGACATGCCTAAAGTTACATGCAGCATCTCATTCAGCATCCCAATGCCCTAGGATCGCAGGATAGCCTGAGCAGCTGAGCCATATGATTATAGCCTGTCCCACTTAGAAAGCTTACCCAGTAAAAGTGTAAATGTAGGACACCCAAACACAGGATATGTGTCATCTGTAAAATGTTAGATGGTTGGGGCAGCAAGCTGTCCTTCCTTTCCAAGGGGCTATGCCAACATGCTGTAGATCAGGGCTTGGCAAACTTTTTCTATACAAGACCAGAGAATATTTTTAGCCTTTTAGGCTACACATTCTCTGCCATAACTGCTCAGCTCTGATGCTGTAGCAGGAAAGCAGCCATAGATAATACGTAAACAAGTGGGCATGGCTGTATTCCAATCAGATTTTTTTTTAAGCAGTGTGATGAGGTGTTTTTTTTTTTAATTAGTTTATTTATTGATTGATTTTTGGCTATGTTGGGTCTTCGATGCTGTGCGTGAGCTTTCTCTGGTTGCAGCGAGCAGGGGCTACTCTTCGTTGCAGTGCACGGGCTTCTCATTGCGGTGGCTTCTCTTGTTGCAGAGCACAGGATCTAGGCGCACAGGCTTCAGTAGTTGTGGCTCACAGGCTCTAGAGCACGGGCTCAGTTGTGGCGCATGGGCTTAGTTGCTTAGCGGTATGTGGGATCGTCCTGGACCAGGGCTTGAACCCGTGTCCCCTGCATTGGCAGGTGGATTCTTAACCACTGCGCCACCAGGGAAATCCCTCCAATCAAATTTTATTTACAGAAACAGTCATTGGGTTGGATTTAGCCTGCAGGCCATAGTTTGCCAACCCCTGCTGCAGACCTGTGGACATCTAGGGACTCTGAAGTGACCAACTCTGTACTCTAGGATAACTTCTCTCCTGTCCTGTGAAGCACTTGTCCCACCAAGACATACGGGATCCTTTCCATTTTCTGTTCAGTTCTGTTTCCAGAACTGATCAGCATTATAGGCATCAATATAGGAGACCTTTGGCAAGGTGAGATAGACCAGGGCTCCTGCAGCTGAGATTATAGCAGAGAGTTAGAGTCTAGAGATCTTGAGGTCAGACTATGAAATTATTTTATTTTCCCTGCCAGTTGAAATTCCATGTAATGATCTGGGTAAATAGTAACAGAAATACACATTACCCAGAGTGTTAACTACAGACCAAGTTTTAGTCAATGTGGTCCAGTAAGGAGACCACATCTGGCCCTGCTACAATAGTTAGTCATCAGTGTGAGTCATATAACTCATAAGAGTATATATGCTGCCAGATATCAAAAAGACCTCCAAGGAAAGAGTATCAGGTTAGATTGGTTAAATACCATCATATTTGGACTGTCCCTGTGGGCTGCTCTCAGGTCATATATCTATCTCTGGTCCATTCCTCCATGTCCAATATATAGGCTGATTTTTTACTAAAGACATCTAGCTTCCTTTCTTAGTAGAAGAGTGAGTGACTGGCAGGTACCATGAGGTTTCATGGCCTGTGCAATATAGTTCAATAAGCACAGTGTCAGTGTGCTTAACAGGTTGATACACCTACACATCTGTTTCACACCAGGTAAGTTTTAAGACTACTGACATTTCAGTGGCTATTTAATTTCACTGTTTTTTAATTTTTCAGGATCCTTTTGAGTCAACAGCAGGAAATTTATAAATAAATTTTTTTTTTTTCCCAAGGAAAATCTGAAGTCCTAGGAGCTTAAATCTATGAACCACAGCTTTCAGGTGGTGACAATAGTTACACCCCTCTTGTTTCCCGAAGCCTAACTTTGGTGTTGATTTTGACATTTAAAAAAGCAATAAAGTATGTTTTGATAGAAAATACTTTATCTTAAAGTAGATGTCTGTTTTGATGTACAGGGGGACATGGGGAATCCTGATTCCATTTGGGAGACAGTACTCTTTTTAGAATAAGGCAAATATGGAATGACAACTAGCACTTTGTTTTTGGTCTGCAGTTGTACAACTTTCCTTAATTTTTCTTTTTAAATTGGACAGATGAAAAAAAAAAGATGGATATTCTGCACGAGCCTGGAAATGAGACTGTAACTTCAGAATTCTCATTTGATGTTTTACTTTGCGCTTATAAATGGCACGTTCCTAGTGCTGTTTTGTATACTCAGTCACAAGTTTTTAGACTTCCAGTGGAAAAATGTAAATAACTGAGGATATAACTACCAATAAAAACATCCTCATTCCATCAGTTATTACTTTATTCCCTAACGCTGACACCATTAGAATCCCATTACAATATTTATTAAATATTTCTATTAGAAGTACCAACCTCTCCTTTCTTTTGCTAAAAACTTCATCTTGAAAATATTCACCATTTACTATTATTTATAATATTTTAATATAAGTTGGTTGTCTTTATTATTTCTAATATTAAAACAATTGTGGAAAAAAAAACAATTGTGAAGGCTGACTTCATTATAAGTTACTATTATTTACCTTGAATCTCCCAAGGTGAACATTATTTCATTATTTAAGTAGACTGCTTAATAATAAGTACTGTATAGGAATTGTTTTAAGATTCTTGAACGTAATATTTTCAGAGATATTAAAATGGTTTTAACTGTCATTAAACGGAACCCATTGATGTGTGTCCTATACCAACCCAAAATGATTGTTTTCACTGAATTGATCTCCTTCAAAGAGACAATTTAAGCAGTACTACTTAATTGACTTATCTAGAATTAAGCCAACATCCTTATAAACTATTATCTTTAGATATTCCTTGGATATTGCTCATGAGAGGCGGCAAATATTTGTATTAACTGCTGACTGAAAAATGATAAGAAAGAAAATCTTAACAATTTTTCTAGTAGATAAGTAGATAAAGGAAAGATAAAGAAATCTTGGGTTGCTATATTGAATTGAAATGATAGTCTTCTTGTCAGGGTCCTTTCATGAAGCCTGCTGAGTCTCCCCTTCTCCACCTGTACCTGTTTTTAAAGTTTTCAAGTGTTTATTGATTACTAAAAGAGTTATTTTTCTGAATCCAGTGCTCTGTTCTCTTAGAATTGCTGTTCTCAAATTGTAGTATGGGAACATTTTATGATATTGATGCCAAATAAAAGTTGACTTAATTGATCAGATTATTTGGACTATTCTTGTCAGTGAAATGATCAGCTTTGAGAGCTTAAAACTTTGTAGGGGTCTTGGCTCACCACTTTCATATGGTGGAGAAATAGGAGACTATGGGACTTCCCTGGTGGCGCAGTGGTTAAGAATCTGCCTGCCAGTACAGGTTCGATCCCCGGTCCAGGAAGATCCCACATGCCACGGAGCAGCTAAACCCGTGCACCACAACTGCTAAGCCCACGTGCTGCAACTACTGAAGCCCGAGCACCTAGAGCCCGTGCTCTGCAACAAGAGAAGCCACCACAGTGAAGAGTAGCTCCTGCTTGCTGCAAATAGAGAAAGCCTGTGGCCAGCAACAAAGACCCAACGCAACCAAAAAAAAATAGCGTATGCTCTAGAGAAAAAGGGATCCTGCATATTCCCTGCCAAAACCAAACAAGGAGTAAGACCAGCAGAGTGAGGACTAGACGCTGTAAATTGCAAAGGCAGAAAACCACATGGTGCCATATTTTATGGAACCATCAGGTTCAAAAGGTTTACCCTGAGTACCTTTTCTTATTCTTTTTTTTGGTCTCACCACCGGGGCTTGTGGGATTTTAGTTCCCTGACCAGGGATTGAACCCAGGCCCTTGACAATGAGAGCACAGAGTCCTAACCACTGGACTGCCAGGGAATTCCCTCTTAGTACCTTCTCCTACTTAAAACTCTGAAGTAGACTCATCACTGAGCTTAGTGTCTGGCCCAATGTGGGAAGTCAAGTTTGTGAGGATGAATGAACCAGTATAACTTTATATAATATTTCATAAGCAATGTTGTCAGTTGGTTTTATAGGACTGGATTTAAATATAGCTGGGCCCTAAATCAAAAGAAGTGAAGTTACTTTCAACACAAAACACATTTTCCTCTTGGAAATATTGTTTACTAAAGGTATCACAGTGCCTTTTCTCACAGTATCATAGCTACCTTCCCTCTTAAACAGGCCTTCACTAAGGAGACAGTCCTACACTGTCATCACGGTGGAAACTGGCAGTTATACGTTGCATATGATTTTAAAAGACCTGTGTGTAAAAGAAGTGTAAACCTTATAGGAAAATGGTGTTACATTAAAAAATTAATGAAGCTTTTGTAAGAGTGCATCAGTAGTGTTTGTCACCAGCAAGAGAGTGTTGTAGGAGCAGTGTGCTGGAGTCAAAGAGTGAGTGCTGTTAAAATGATCAGGGGCACCTGTAAGAAGGAAATATCCAAAATGGACAGCAGTAATCCCAGGTGGTTTGGACCTATAGCTGTGTCCTGCAGGGACTGACGTTGCTGGAATGCAAGTGTGGGTCACCATGGGTATCCCTTAAGCTTCCTTAGTGGTCAGTATAACAGGCGCCGGTGGTAAAAATCAGTGCTCTTTGCCGCTTATGCACAATAAGTATTTCTCACACCTGATTGTTTGCAGGCAGTTTGGTTAGACAGGTGGTCCTCACATGCAAGTAGAAGAGATTGGAACACATTCTGAGGTAAATTCTCAGTAGAGTGTCTTCCTAGAATGTCTTCCAAAATAGGAATATTGAGAGCCTCTGTTTTGTTTTCTTTTCAAGCATCTCCATAACACACTTTTGTAGTTTTGTTGTAAAGTCAACCTCACAGCCCTTGTACCCTACAAAGGTGCAGTACCTGAAGTTCCCACCTTCAGGGATCAGTTTCCTTTTGTGTTTAGTCACTGTGCCTTCCAAAAAACCCCAGTGAAAATACGACTCACCAAGAGAGGGATGACTTCAGACTCTCTGTAAGCCACGGCCAGCTATAATTATTATAAATTAACAGATCAGTCCCCTTAAGGGACAGAGAGGGCAGAAACAAAGCTGTAGGTATTTGACTGAGGGCCACAGGTGGGAAGGGATAAGGAGACTAGGAATGATAAATCTGTGTGGTGTTGCTTTAAAGGACTCTCGTCATCCTGGAATTAGCTGGAGGGTAGTGGCTACAAAAATGCAGGGCTAGAGGGTAAGAGGCTGAGGGAAACCAACAGGGAATGAAATAAATATTTACTACACCGTGTCATTCAAAAATTACTGTTGGCTACCTTTGGTGATTGTTCATATGATGACCCACAGGCACAGTAAGATCTTTTATCCTAGAAGTATTAAATCATGTTCAGATAGGTTTCTTGTGATATTCTTTGAAAATTGGTGATCAGTATAAGAGAAAGCTAACCTCAGTTGCTATAAACAACAGCAGATTGTACCATAGCATATTGTGCAGTTAGCTGGTTATAAACTGCAGTTTGAACAAATATTTTGTCATATATTACCAGTATGACAGTTCATCTAGAATTTGAAATTTGGGGATTAGGCTGCAGCAGGGATGATGAAGGAGTCAAACTCAAATTGTGTGAGATGTATACAAGCTTGAAACAATTAGAGAACACAGAGGCTGAGGTTGGTGAAGCTGCCACTGAATGTAGCCAGTTAAAAGTCCCGGTATGGGATAGGTAATGACAGCCTTGGTGGTCTAAAAAGAAGAGATTCCCCTGGGTTGAATTTGTCCATGGAAGCTTCATGGAAGTTTTCTTGAGGGACACTTATTGGTAGAGTTTAGATAGGAAGAAAGAGAAAGAAAAGAATATATTGAGTCCTAAGTGTAAATATATCTTTTTGGTTTGATAAGTATGAGTATTAAAAGTTTTCATAAAATGCATACAAAGTATTATTTAACTGAATGTAGTCTAACTTTTTGCTTTAGAAAAAAAGAATTTAGATATAGGTGGAAGAACTGAAGGACTCAGTCATTGGTCTTTTCTCTTTTGTGAGACCTTTTTTTGGGTCCCTTGTCTTCCTTCCTCCCTCCTTTCCTTCCTTCTTTCCTTCCTTCCTTTCTTTATTTCTAAAAGAAAGAAGCTGTTTTGTAGAAAGAGCATTTCAAGTCTAGGTATAGGAGCTTAGTCAAGTCAGCCTTTCTGAACTTCAGTTTTCTGGTCTATTAACAGAAGGTTTAAATCTTAGGATTTGCGTTAATATCAATTATGTTCATTTGACTCTTTGATCTTCATTCACTGAGTCTCTTTCTCCCTGCCATCCTTAAGTTTTTCTCATTTTCCCATATTTAAATGTAAAAAGGCTTACCATCTCCATTTTGTTTTTTTCTTTACCCTGCCTAACTCTTCCAAACCTCCTGACTGGGTGCATTATCTCCTATACTCCACACATCTGAGACAGAGTTGATGTTTGTCCCATTGGTGAGAACATTTTATTAAATGGGTATGTTAACTGCATTTTGAGATTTGAGATAATCACTTAAAGTATAATATGCCTTCCTGTGCCAAGATAAAAAATTACACGTCAGAGTTCATCTAAAGGCAAATCTTGTCATTGAGATATCTGGCAAGGTGCTAGCGCAGAGATGCTCCCCTGCTATTTCATGTATTTTCTACTGAAAGGACAAGAGCTGATATTGAGCATAATATTCATATCAGGTTTCACTTTTGAACTGGGTTTCATCTCACTTAAATTTCTGAGTAGATTTGAGTTGTGTGTCTTGGTGGTATGGTTTTAGTTTGAGAGTGGAGGGGGGAGAACATGTTGTGACTTTATAAAACAGTAGTGATTCTTAGTTAGTAATTCCCTTTGAGCTGGTGTCTGGCGTCACTTCCCACTCCTTGCTAGTTTTAACTGATCAGTAGCTGGGAACTGCCCGTTTATATGTTCACTGTTCATGAGTTTATCTAGCAGCTTACAGTAGCACAGTCACGCCCTGCCCACCCACCCCCAATTGTGGAAGCCTTTTTTCTAGCTGTGATGCTATGTTTTATGAAGAACTTAAGTTACAAGAGTATTTTCTTCCAATGGCTGATTATTAAATCCCTTTCTGGACTTTGGGAGGTTAATATGTTTACAGAAATATCTGTGTGATCCCATTGAAAATGAGTGCATTTCAAAGTGGGTACAGCCTAGGAAATTAAGTACAGTCAAATGTTCACTTCTAAAAAACTAGATATGCCCTAATAGTGTGCTATTTGGAAGGAAGGCAAAGACTGTTTCTGATCCATCTTGTAGTTGAAATTCAGCCGCATAGTATAATAGCTATTTAGGTGTTTAAGTTTTTAAAGCCTTAACTTAAATTACTTTTAAGTCCACATTTATGTTAAAACATTTAGTACTATTATAAGCATCTGATGTGAGAAGTTGTTTTCTTTGTGCCATACTTTTGGTACTACTTGCCTAGTTGTTGTATTTACTTTTTCTGTTTAAAAAAAATAATATATGCTCATTGTAGAAAATTCAAACATAGCAAGATAAAAAGGAGAAAGCCAAAGTGCTCCCAGCATAACAAACAGTCCTCAGTAGTTGGTGAACATCATTCCAGTCCTCTCATTTTTTGTTTTTAATTTAGAATTTTTTATTTTTTTAATTTTATTTTTTATTTATTTTTTGTTTTGGCCACACCTCATGGCATGCAGAGCCTCCCTGACCAGGGATTGAACCCATGCCCTCTGCATTGGAAGCACGAACTCTTAACCACTGGACTGCCAGGGAAGTCCCCAGTGTTCTCACTTTATATATGTGGGATCATGCCATACGTGCTATTTTACAAAAACTTTTTTTTTACTCTCTCAGCATTTATATTGTGGTGGTATTTTCATGTCAATGAAAATACCATCCTTTTGAAGGGCTGTGGAGTATTCCTCATAAGGATATATAATATTATCATTTATTTGTAATAGTGACTCTATTTCTGTTTTGTAAGTAAGTTCATTTGTACCATTTTTTTAGATTCTACATTATATGTGGATATCATATATTTGTGGTATCATATATTTGTCTTTCTCTGTCTCACTTCACTCAGTATGACAGTCTCTAGGTCCATCCGTGTTGCTGTAAATGGCATTATTTTGTCCTTTTTTATAAGCCACAGTGTTTTGATGTACTTTTCATGACACTGCTTCTAGGAATGTTGTGGCATCTGGCATATACCTCCTCTCTCCCCTAGCTTTGCTTGATTTTCTCTCAAAACGATGCAAAATAAAGTTCTCAAGTCTTAAAAATAAAAAGTTGCATTTTGGTTGTCTTGATTATTGTTAAAATTTACATCTGTAGTGTTTCTATTATTTGAGGATTCATGTGTTTTCAGAATAAATATTATATTAAATCAATCCTTACTCTCAAGGAAAATAGCAGGCTGATGTTTTTACCCTAAGGCATTTGGAGAAAAATATTACAGCCCTTCAACTCAAGAAGGGCTTTCACTTTCACTTCCTGTAGCAGTGTCCTACAGCTGAAAAGTCACACAAGACAAGATGTAATGGCATACTCAGTCATCAACTGCAGACTTCAGTGTGGTGGGGATTCAGAAAAAGGAAATCAAGGAAGCTTGCAAAAAGAAAAGGAGTCTTGAGCTTGAAAAAAGTCTAGAATATGATATATCACAGCAGAGGCAAGAAAGACTGACTGGGACCAGGAAAGACAGGACTTTATACATGGGTATGTCTGCATATATATGTGTGGATGCATACATGGGTGATGTGTCAGAACTTAAGAAATCCTTCTACCTGTGTTTTTTCTAAGCTTTCCGGTTTTCTCATTTTCATATCTTCTCAGCAGCTAAGCATATAACCTTGCCTGGAATAGGTACTCAGTAAAAACTGCATTAAATTATATTTTTAGGGTAACAATTTCCTGCCCACACACATACACTGTGACTCTAGTGCTCTTCATCCATCTGTTGCTAACATGAAAGCTCCATGCCCTTCTAGCTTGCCTTGTAGCCTGTGAGTGCTGAGAGCCATAAGTAATTCTTCCTCCACCTACAGGCCCCAGGTTGGGAGTGGTCCCATGACTAGAATAAGACCTGGCAAAGATATCCACTGAGCTGACAAGCATGACTTCCCATCTGTTTTTATCCCCTCTCTGCTTGCTTCGTCAACTGCACACATCTCCTAGGTAGTATAACAGGTTATCAAAGGGCAAACGTTAAATCACATTCTCAGTACTTTATTTTGGATGGGGGGTAGATTGAGGGAATTGGGTAGATTTCCAAGGGAGGTTGGCCCATACACGCACAGAAAAAAAAGACCATAAGCTCCCCTGTGTACAACCGAAGGCAGATAGGCTCAGACATAGGTGCATTTAACACCTGACAGGTATATTTAATGAGCCCAAATGTAAAGCATTACATTTTATCTGAAATGAGGTCTACTTTGCATTCCAGGTAAAAAGAAAGATATTTCACTTACCTGTGTAGAAGATGAACTATTAGGCAGAATATTATATATAGCTAGTATTTATCAAGCATAGTGTTTAACATGTATGGTGACCAATGACAGTATTGGGAGAGTTAGAAAAGATTTAAAAACTTGAGGACTTCTAGAGAAATGAGAGCCCACATTGCAAGTAGATAGAAACATGTGCCTATTCCCGTGTTACACACACACACACACACACACACTGCAGACACACAAGCTAATCAATTTTCCCTTGAGCTTAGAGTTCCGAGAGAGCAATGCATTTTAATTTTTAAATATGAAGTATAACCAAGTCCTATATGACTTATGATCATCCGTTCCCTACTCAGACCCTTGAGTAGTATTGGAAAGTTAGAATTATTCTGTTACCAAGCTCTTTGAAATTATTTCATTCTTTGGAACCTCATAATCTTAGTGTCTAAGTGTTTAAGCTCATCTAGCTAAAAGAAGTAGTATATTGTTTTTTCAGTTCCAGCTTCTACCTGGGCAGTTCTTTTTAATTTGAAGAGTATCAGGTCTTAGAGACCATTTCAAAAAATATCTGGCCAACCTTCTCATCCTGAAATTAAGGAAGAGTTTAGAAAGATAATGTTTTTAAGGATGTCTTTAGAAATTATGGGAAAATTTGCATATTACTTTCTAATAATATCAAATAAATTGGGTGTAAGAGTGGTGAGACTTGAGATTCACTAAGTTAATGTACCTTATTAATGAAATTGTATTTCTCTGCTAATGAACCTGGTCAGGTAGGAGCTACGAGTAGATTTGCATAATATGTAAGAGTAATTTTGTTTACTTTTGAGGTATTGCTCCCTGTAGAATATTTTATCGCTTACTTTTTTTCACTCTGTGGTACACAGTTTCCCCAAGAAAACAAATGTTTAAAATATTCTTCCTCAGTTTTTCAAATCCATTGAGTAAAACTGAAGCTTCAGGAAGATGTTACGTTTATCCTGCAGTTTTGTGTGCCTACCAATAAAAATACCACTGAGTAACCCAGGGGGCCTCATAGACCCTAATTTGAGAATAAGAAAGGGATTAAGGCTCTGTTTCTCTGGTCACCTAAAAAGCAGAATGTTTCTCATCACTAGGAGTCAAGATATTCTCAATCAGGAACTCTTCTTTTACCTAAGAGACCATTTCTTACGTTCTACAATGCTTTGATCTAATTCAGTGAATGCCTGAAAAACAGGACATTAGCATGATAGATATCAAATTTTCCCAAAGGGAAATCCACATTAATAAATCACAGTGCTTTGATTGATGAGATTGGAAATTGTTTGGATTTCTATCTGACCCTAATTATTTTCAACCATTTTCAGAAAGCATCAGGAACACTGTAACTTCATTGCTTTAAAAGGGGGAGAATCCAACAAGCTATAACTTTGGGAGCATTCCCCCACATATTTACATAGAAGAAGGGCACAGGTGTCCTTGGGTGTCATCAAACATAGGAATCAGTGGTGCTGTGAACAGCCTTTATTGTGAAGTACTGATAGGTGCCCATTTCTTCTCATTGAGAAGGAAAAAGTTGTTTCCAGACTACTCAGGTTATTCAAGTATTTCATAATATCACAGCTTTAAGAGTCTGGCTGACTATTACTGGCTCACCTGAATATTTACGGAAAATTAATATCTCTCAGAAGTCTACAAAATGCCTTCTGGCTTTAGACATTAGTAGGTTAATGGCAGTTAAAGCTTCAGATTATCCATTGATTCTTTATATCCCTATACATCCGGCAAAGAAGGGATGCGCATATTTACATTTGAAAAAAAATCTTTCTTTAAATAACAAAACTGCTTATTTTAGTATTTTCTTGTATTGTTATCCTCAATAACAGAAGGAATAGAAGACGGGGTGTTGGTGATACATACAAATGTATTAAAGTTTATTTTAGAGCCAGAAAAGACCCAAAGCCGTCACTGTCTTCTTCTTGCCTTCTGCCACGACTAACCAACATTCTGAAGAAATCACGCAAGATTAAATAATAGTCTCAAGCCAAACATTCTTATATGTACTCTGATAAATTTAACATATTCTTATGTTTTGTATGTTCTCAATTATATCTTTGCTTCCTCCTTTCCTATTATAGTTTTCCATTACTGAAATCTTCCTGTCCTTTCCTGTTACAGGATTATAGCTGGACAGACATCCGCTGCCCCTTTGAAAAACGAAGAGACGCAGCATGCGTGTTTTGGGACAATGTAGTTTACATTTTGGGTGGCTCTCAGCTTTTCCCCATAAAACGAATGGACTGCTATAATGTCGTTAAAGATAGCTGGTATTCCAAACTGGGCCCTCCAACACCTCGAGACAGCCTTGCTGCCTGCGCTGCAGAAGGCAAAATTTATACATCTGGAGGTTCCGAAGTTGGTAAGGACTTATTCAGTATTTGTGTGTGCTTTAAAGCTGAGGGTCTTGGCTTTCATATTTAAACAGAGTTGGTATTATTTGTTCAGATACTTTTTGACAAATTTAAATACATATCTGTCATATTTTAGAGCACATTTCCCTGAAGGTTTACCGTACTCTTTCTAAGTCATTAATTTACGAGAACTTCAACTCCCTAGATTATGTTAACTGTCCATTTTTTGTCATGACAACGGTTTCATTGACGTCATCTGGATTTTAGTTTCATTGTTGCCATCTGGATTAGTTATTTTATATACGTAATATTATTTGCTTTAAAGATTTTGGAGTTTGGCTTACTCATAGACCCACATTCAGGCTTTTAAAATCTGTATTATCTTTGCTTTCTTTGTATCAGAAAAAAGTAAGAATAATCTTTTTCATTTGCTTTATTCTTTAACTTTGTTTTTTTCTTTTGGCTGCGTCGGGTCTTCGTTGTGGCATGCGGGATCTTCGTTGCGGCGCGTGGGCTTCTCTCTAGATGTGACGTGCAGGTTTTCTGTCTCTAGTCATGGCACGCGGGCTCTGTAGTTAGCAGCACTCGGGCTGTCTAGTTGAAGCACGTGGGCCTAGTTGCCCAATCAGGGGTTGAACCAGTGTCCACTGCATTGGAAAGCAGATTATTTACTACTGGACCACCAGAGAACTCCCTATTCTTTAACTTTTTAATGTAATGATTGGTAGTGGTATCTTAAGCTTATTGATCAGAACAGGGTGTGGGTATGGGTATAAAAACCTTTCTCATTGACAGATAATTTATAAGTGTCCACTAGTGTTCGTTTATTAAATGAATAATTTTTCTAAATGAATATTCTAGATGCAGACTAGCTTTTATATGCTTTCGTCTTTTCAAGTAATCTCTTTAGCTAAATAATGGGCTTATAAAGAAAACTAGGAAGACCAAGTAAATCTAAAGTATGGAATTTAAACGTTGTCTTTTTGTTTTCTTTTATGATTTTTATATTAGCCCAAAGACTGTTTTACTTTTGGTCAGCATACTTATTTGTTTTAAGTTTCTACCCCCACTCCCACTAGATGCAAAATGAATACAAGAAAGATTATGATTTTCTAAATGTGACTTGAAAATCATAAAAGATTATGATTTTCTAAAATACTTGAGTGTTTTATAGATATACTTTTTTGTGGAAAGTATTAGTAGATAACTTCATTTCTTCAGCATTTACTCTACTAAGTCAGTTTTTCACTTAAATGGTAACTCTTTTTAATCTCCTATATACTGTATATTTCCCTTTAGTGTCAACCGACTGAATCTGCCAAATTTGAAATGTTTAAAAAGTTAAAAAGAAGTTAGTGTTAGTCATGACTATTACTTCTTCTGTTTGTTACTCTTTGAACTTTGCTCTTCATAGGCTTTGGTTTTGATAGAGACTTACAAGGGTGTTATTGCTTTTAAGCGTTAGAAAAGTCCAGAAAAGTGGGAAGGGAGCAATAATTTGATACGGTTCTAGCTTCGTTTTTCTTGGGAAAGAAAAAAAGCACTTGATCTTTAATGGTATCATTTCTAAAAGTCTTTATTGAGCTCCTAAAATGTGCAGAAGTTGCAAAACAGGATGGGTGTGTTTTGCCGTTAAAATGTATAATCAAAGTACACCAGAAACACATAACGATACTTTGAGTGTATATTCAAGAATGGACCGGCATGACTTCAGGGCCTACCCACACAACTGCTGAGAGCAGTCAGGAAGAACAGTTTTGTTAATGATGCAGTGGCTGTTGTAGAACATTAAATGACAAGCCTGAGGATACTCTCAGATAGTAGTCTTCATATTTTAAGGTATAGACTTAACCATCTGTAAACAGCTGTGTTTTTCCCCCTCTCTATAAACATTTGAGGTTCTGTTAATTCCCATCATGCATAACTGGGCTGGAAGACATACATAATGTTTCTTATTTAGTTTGAAAATCTTTTGAAATCAAACCAATTTCTTTTTTTTTTGTTTAATTACCAATTAATAAGTCTCTCCAGCAGATCCTTTTCTGAATATTTTCCAAGGTCTATACAAACAGGGGTAGCTTTTTCTGAAACTATTTCTACGTTTTGTTGTTGTTGATTGAGTAGAGAAAAGACTCTACAACCCTAAATTCTTTCCTCCAGTAATTAATGATTCAACTCTACAGTCAACTCACTCCAGGCCCACATACACACTAAGTTAAGAAAGATGGGGTCCTTTTCTTTTACAGGAAACTCGGCTCTGTATTTATTTGAGTGCTATGATACAAGAACTGAAAGCTGGCACACAAAGCCCAGCATGCTGACGCAGCGCTGCAGCCATGGGATGGTGGAAGCCAACGGCCTGATCTATGTTTGCGGTGGAAGTTTAGGGAACAATGTTTCTGGGCGAGTACTGAATTCCTGTGAAGTTTATGATCCTGCCACAGAAACGTATGTATCAGTTTAAAACTCTTACTACACAATTGTATTCTATAAGCTCAATGGAAGAAGATGTCAAAAGGCAGAAGGAACCCAGCAGAAGGATTTTTGAATGTGCTAGGGTCAGGGGCATGTTTATAGCCTTGACCCTTCCTCTACACCTTAAGAAATAGCTTGACCTTATACCCCATGGGAGCCCCTCTCTTTCTGTTCCTGCTTGTGCAATAAATAAATGTCTGTGAATAAGAAAATATGACTGATTCATCAAACTCAAAATATTTTTGTTTGAGAGATCGGGAAGTGTAGAGAGGGGGAAACAATTTATGACCAGAAGTAAATTTGCCTTTAATTAGAAATATTATGTATTGGTTCATGGCATTAATGAATCATACCCCTAGGTATAATGTCTTTTTTGAGTTTGTGCTTACTAAAGTATGTTTGGATTCATATTTATTAAATAAAATTATTCTTTTTAAAAAAAATATTTATTTATTTATTGGGCTGCGCCATGTCTTAGTTGCGGCATGTGGGATCTAGTTCCCTGACCAGGGATCAAACCCGGGCCCCCTGCATTGAGAGCACAGAGGCTTAACCACTGGACCACCAGGGAAGTCCCTAAGTAAAATATTCTTAAGTCAACTGGGAAGTAAAATAACTGCTTTTAAAAGGCAAAATACAAAGAAATAAACGGTTAGCCCGTTTTTCTGATCTTGTAATTAATGATGGAACCCATTCAGTACAGCCAAAGGATATGAGCCAGTTATTGATAGTGGGGGGTGGTAAGTATAGTGTAATTAACTAACAAGAAAATGAACACAGGTGATGTTCCAGTCAGACCTTTTGTTGATAATCAGAAACATCCAAAGACCTTCAATAAGAAAATTAACTTGCTCGTTTGAAAGGATTGTTCTTCCTTTACTAGAACAAGTTATTGGGCAAATATGTTCAACTTAAATGTTATGCCAAAGAGCCGCACCAAAACTCTTATACTCAAATTTTGTACTTAGGAAGTATTTCCAGGCTACAAAACATAGAAGTCTTCTACTCCAGCTATTGCTTTTATTAAATTAAGAGTAAAGATTTAATTATAAAATATAATTGTCATTTGTAGTTATTTATGCTTCCCACCTATTTTTGAAGGATTTAAGGAAGCAAAATCAGTAACTCCTTTCCCAAAGAAAAGTGCAATTACAATTGTTCTTTTCTCATTTTTTGCTCAACTAGTCACCCATGTTAGGGATAGAATTGAAAGAAGCTTATCTTGAAACTTATCTTTTGCTAAGTGTCTAGACTAGGAAATCTCTTGAGATCATCAAACTTAATACTTCCCAATTTTTTTTTTTTATTATTGGAGTATAGTTGCTTTACAATGGTGTGTTAGTTTCTGCTTCACAACAACAAAATGAATCAGTTATATATATACATATGTTTCCATATCTCTTCCCGCTGGCGTCTCCCTCCCTCCCACCCTCCCTATCCCACCCCTCCAGGCGGTCACAAAGCACCGAACTGATCTCCCTGTGCTATGTGGCTGCTTCCCATTAGCTATCTACCTTACGTTTGGTAGTGTATATATGTCCATGCCTCTCTCTCGCTTTGTCACAGCTTACCCTTCCCCCTCCCCATATCCTCAAGTCCATTCTCTAGTAAGTCTGTGTCTTTATTCCTGTTTTACCCCTAGGTTCTTCATGACATTTTTTTTTTCTTAAATTCCATATATATGTGTTAGCATACGGTATTTGTCTCTCTCTTTCTGACTTACTTCACTCTGTATGACAGACTCTAGGTCTATCCACCTCATTACAAATAGCTCAATTTCGTTTCTTTTTATGGCTGAGTAATATTCCATTGTATATATGTGCCACATCTTCTTTATCCATTCATCCGATGATGGACACTTAGGTTGTTTCCATCTCCGGGCTATTGTAAATAGAGCTGCAATGAACATTTTGGTACATGACTCTTTTTGAATTGTGGTTTTCTCAGGGTATATGTCCAGTAGTGGGATTGCTAGGTCATATGGTTGTAGTGTTTTTAAGGAACCTCCATACTGTTCTCCACAGTGGCTGTACCAATTCACATTCCCACCAGCAGTGCAAGAGGGTTCCCTTTTTTCCACACCCTTTCCAGCATTTATTGTTTCTAGATTTTTTGATGATGGCCATTCTGACTGGTGTGAGATGATGTCTCATTGTAGTTTTGATTTGCATTTCTCTAATGATTAATGATGTTGAGCATTCTTTCGTGTGTTTGTTGGCAGTCTGTATATCTTCTTTGGAGAAATGTCTATTTAGGTCTTCTGCCCATTTTTGGATTGGGTTGTTTGTTTTTTTGTTATTAAGCTGCATGAGCTGCTTATAAATTTTGGAGGTTAATCCTTTGTCAGTTGCTTCATTTGCAAATATTTTCTCCCATTCTGAGGGGTGTCTTTTGGTCTTGTTTATGGTTTCCTTTGCTGTGCAAAAGCTTTTAAGTTTCATTAGGTCCCATTTGTTTTTTTTTGTTTTTATTTCCATTTCTCTAGGAGGTGGGTCAAAAAGGACCTTGCTGTGATTTGTGTCATAGAGTGTCCTACCTATGTTTTCCTCTAAGAGTTTGATAGTTTCTGGCCTTACATTTAGGTCTTTATTCCATTTTGAGCTTATTTTTGTGTATGGTGTTAGGGAGTGATCTAATCTCATACTTTTACATGTCGCTGTCCAGTTTTCCCAGCACCACTTATGGAAGAGGCTGTCCTTTCTCCACTGTACATTCCTGCCTCCTTTATCAAAGATAAGGTGACCATATGTCCGTGGGTTTATCTCTGGGCTTTCTATCCTGTTCCATTGATCTATCTTTCTGTTTTTGTGCCAGTACCATACTGTCTTGATTACTGTAGCTTTGCAGTATAGTCTGAAGTCAGGGAGCCTGATTCCTCCAGCTCCGTTTTTCGTTCTCAAGATTGCTTTGGCTATTTGGGGTCTTTTGTGTTTCCATACAAATTGTGAAGTTTTTTGTTCTAGTTCTGTGAGAAATGCCAGTGGTAGTTTGATAGGGATTGCATTGAATCTGTAGATTGCTTTGGGTAGTAGAGTCATTTTCACAATGCTGATTCTTCCAATCCAAGAACATGGTATATCTTTCCATCTATTTGTATCATCTTTAATGTCTTTCATCAGTGTCTTATAATTTTCTGCATACAGGTCTTTTGTCTCCTTAGGTAGGTTTATCCCTAGATATTTTATTCTTTTTGTTGCAGTGGTAAATGGGAGTGTTTTCTTGATTTCACTTTCAGATTTTTCATCCTTAGTGTATAGGAATGCCAGAGATTTCTGTGCATTAATTTTGTATCCTGCTACTTTACCAAATTCATTGATTAGCTCTACTAGTTTTCTGGTAGCATCTTTAGGATTCTCTATGTATAGTATCATGTTATCTGCAAATAGTGACAGCTTTACTTCTTCTTTTCCAATTTGGATTCCTTTTATTTCCTTTTCTTCTCTGATTGCTGTGGCTAAAACTTCCAAAACTATATTGAATAAGAGTGGTGAGAGTGGGCAACCTTGTCTTGTTCCTGATCTTAGTGGAAATGCTTTCAGTTTTTCACCATTGTGGACGATGTTGGCTGTGGGTTTGTCATATATGGCCTTTATTATGTTGAGGAAACTTCCCTCTATGCCTACTTTCTGCAGGGTTTTTATCATAAATGGGTGTTGAATTTTGTCACATGCTTTCTCTGCATCTATTGAGATGATCATATGGTTTTTCTCCTTCAATTTGTTAATATGGTGTATCACATTGATTGATTTGTGTATATTGAAGAATCCTTGCATTCCTGGAATAAACCCCACTTGATCATGGTGTATGATCTGTTTAATGTGCTGTTGGATTCTCTTTACTAGTATTTTGTTGAGGATTTTTGCATCTATGTTCATCAGTGATATTCGCCTGTAGTTTTCTTTCTTTGTGACATCCTTGTCTGGTTTTGGTATCAGGGTGATGGTGGCCTCGTAGAATGAGTTGGGGAGTGTTCTTCCCTCTGCTGTATTTTGGAAGAGTTTGAGAAGGATACGTGTTAGCTCTTCTCTAAGTGATAGAATTCGCCTGTGAAGCCATCTGGTCCTGGGCTTTTGTTTGTTGGAAGATTTTTAATCACAGTTTCAATTTCAGTGCTTGTGATTGGTCTGTTCATATTTTCTGTTTCTTCTTGATTCAGTCTTGGCAGGTTGTGCCTTTCTAAGAATTTGTCCATTTCTTCCAGGTTGTCCATTTTATTGGCATAGAGTTGCTTGTAGTAATCTCTCATGATGTTTTGTATTTCTGCAGTGTCAGTTGTTACTTCTCCTTTTTCATTTCTAATTCTATTGATTTAAGTCTTCTCCCTTTTTTTCTTGATGAGTCTGGCTAATGGTTTATCAATTTTGTTGATCTTCTCAAAGAACCAGCTTTTAGTTTTATTGATCTTTGCTATTGTTTCCTTCATTTCATTTTCATTTATTTCTGATCTGATTTTTATGATTTCTTTCCTTCTGCTAACTTTGGGGTTCTTTTGTTCTTCTTTCTCTAATTGCTTTAGGTGTATGGTTACATTGCTTATTTGAGATGCTTCTTATTTCTTAATGTAGGATTGTATTGCTATAAACTTCCCTCTTAGAACTGCTTTTGCTGCATTCCATAGGTTTTGGGTCGTTGTATTTTAATTGTCATTTGTTTCTAGGTATTTTTTGATTTCCTCTTTGATTTCTTCAGTGATCACTTCGTTATTAAGTAGTGTATTGTTTAGCCTCCATGTGTTTGTATTTTTTACAGATCTTTTCCTGTAATTGATATCTAGTCTCATAGCGTTGTGGTCGGAAAAGATACTTGATACAATTTCAATTTTCTTAAATTTACGAAGGCTTGATTTGTGACCCAAGATATGATCTATCCTGGAGCTCATGTTCCATGAGCGCTAGAGAAAAATGTGTATTCTGTTGTTTTTGGATGGAATGTCCTATAAATATCAATTAAGTCCATCTTGTTTAATGTATCATTTAAAGCTCGTGTTTCCTTATTTATTTTCATTTTGGATGATCTGTCCATTGGTGAAAGTGGGGTGTTAAAGTCCCCTACTATGAATGTGTTACTGTCGATTTCCCCTTTTATGGCTGTTAGTATTTGCCTTATGTATTGAGGTGCTCCTGTGTTGGGTGCATAAATATTTACAATTGTTATATCTTCTTCTTGGATCGATCCCTTGATCATTATTTAGTATCCTTCTTTGTTTCTTCTAATAGTCTTTATTTTAAAGTGTATTTTGTCTGATATGAGAATTGCTACTCCAGCTTTCTTTTGGTTTCCATTTGCATGAAATATCTTTTTCCATCCCCTTACTTTCAGTCTGTATGTGTCTCTAGGTCTGAAGTGGGTCTCTTGTAGACAGCAAATATATGGGTCTTGTCTTTGTATCCATTCAGCCAATCTGTGTCTTTTGGTGGGAGCATTTAGTCCATTTATATTTAAGGTAATTATCGATATGTATGTTCCTATTCCCATTTTCTTAATTGTTTTGGGTTCGTTATTGTAGGTCTTTTCCTTCTCTTGTGTTTCTTGCCTAGAGAAGTTCCTTTAGCAGTTGTTGTAGAGCTGGTTTGGTGGTGCTGAACTCTCTCAGCTTTTGCTTGTCTGTAAAGGTTTTAATTTCTCCATCAAATCTGAACAAGATCCTTGCTGGGTAGAGTAATCTTGGTTTCAGGTTTTTCTCCTTCATCACTTTCAATATGTCCTGCCACTCCCTTCTGACTTGCAGAGTTTCTGCTGAAAGATCAGCTGTTAACCTTATGGGGATTCTCTTGTGTGTTATTTGTTGTTTTTCCCTTGCTGCTTTTAATATGTTTTCTTTGTATTTAATTTTTGACAGTTTGATTAATATGTGTCTTGGCATATTTCTCCTTGAATTTATCCTGTATGGGACTCTCTGTGCTTCCTAGACTTGATTAACTATTTCCTTTCCCATGTTAGGGAAGTTTTCGACTATAATCTCTTCAAATATTTTCTCAGTCCCTTTCTTTTTCTCTTCTTCTTCTGGAACCCCTATAATTTGAATGTTGGTGCGTTTAATGTTGTCCCAGAGTTCTCTGAGACTGTCCTCAGTTCTTTTCATTCTTTTTTCTTTATTCTGCTCTTCATTAGTTATTTCCACTATTTTATCTTCCAGGTCACTTATCCGTTCTTCTGCCTCAATTATTCTGCTATTGATCCCATCTAGAGTATTTTTCATTTCATTTATTGTGTTGTTCATCATTGTTTGTTTCATCTTTAGTTCTTCTAGGTCCTTGTTAAATGTTTCTTGCATTTTGTCTATTCTATTTCCAAGATTTTGGATCATCTTTACTATCATTATTCGGAATTCTTTTTCAGGTAGACTGCCTATTTCCTCTTCATTTGTTAGGTCTGGTGGGTTTTTATCTTGCTCCTTCATCTGCTGTGTGTTTTTCTGTCTTCTCATTTTGCTTATCTTACTGTGTTTGGGGTCTCCTTTTTGCAGGCTGCAGGTTCGTAGTTCCTGTTGTTTTTGGTGTCTGCCCCCAGTGGCTAAGGTTGGTTCAGTGGGTTGTATAGGCTTCCTGGTGAGGGGGACTAGTGCCTGTGTTCTGGTGGATGAGGCTGGATCTTGTCTTTCTGGTGGGCAGGTCCACGTCTGGTGGTGTGTTTTGGGGTGTCTGTTGACTTATTATGATTTTGGGCAGCCTCTCTGCTAATGGGTGGGGTTGTGTTCCTGTCTTGCTAGTTGTTTGGCATAGGATGTCCAGCACTGTAGCTTGCTGGTCGTTGAGTGAAGCTGGGTGCTGGTGTTGAGATGGAGATCTCTGGGAGATTTTCGCTGTTTGATATTATGTGCAGCTGGGAGGTCTCTTGTGGACCAGTGTCCTGAAGTTGGCTCTCCCACCTCAGAGGCACAACACTAACTCCTGGCTGGAGCACCAAGAGCCTTTCATCCACACGGCTCAGAAGAAAAGGGCGAAAAAGTAGAATAAGAATAAGGAGGAGGAGGGGGAGGAAGGAAGGAAGGAAGGAAGGAGGGAGGGAGGGAGGGAGGAAGGAAGGAAAATAAGAAAGATGATAAGGTAAAATAAAGTAAGATAAAATATAATAAAGTTATTAAAATAAAAAAATAATAAGAAAAAAAAAACGGATGGATAGAACCCTGGAACAAATGGTGGAAGCAAAGCTATACCGACAAAATCTCACACAGAAGCATACACATACACACTCACAAAAAGAGGAAAAGGGGAAAACAATCATAAATCTTGCTCTCAAAGTCCACCTCCTCAATTTGGGATGATTCGTTGTCTAAAGGAGGGAAGGAAGGAAAGAAAGAAGATAAAGTAAAATAAAATAAAGTTATTAAAATAAAAAGTAATTATTAAGAAAAAATTTTTTTAAAAAACGGATAGAACCCTTGGACAAATGGTGGAAGCAAAGCTATACAGACAAAATCTCACACAGAAGCATACACATACACACTCACAAAAAAAGGAAAAGGGGAAAAAATAAATCTTGCTCTCAAAGTCCACCTCCTTATTTTGGGATGATTCGTTGTCTATTCATGTATTCCACAGCTGCAGGGTACATCAAGTTGATTGTGGAGCTTTAATCCGCTGCTTCCGAGGCTGCTAGGAGAGATTCCCCTTTCTCTTTTTTGTTCTCACAGCTCCCAGGGACTCAGCTTCGGATTTGGCCCCGCCTGTGCGTGTAGGTCGCCGGAGGGCGTCTGTTCTTTGCTCAGACAGGACGGGGTTAAAGGAGCCACTGATTCGGAGGCGCTGGCTCACTCAGGCCCGGGGTAGGGAGGGTCACGGAGTGCAGGGCAGCCTGCGGCGGCAGAGGCCCGCGTGACGTTGCACCAGCCTCGCTCCCACTGGTGCAGGTCCCGTCCCTATCCTTTTGTCTCTGTTTATTCTTTTTTCTTTTGCCCTACCCAGGTACGTGGGGGAGTTTCTTGGCTTTTGGGAGGTCTGAGGTCTTCTGCCAGCGTTCAGTAGGTGTTCTGTAGGAGTTGTTCCACGTGTAGGTGTATTTCTGGTGTATCTGTGGGGAGGAAGGTGATCTCCGCGTTTTACTCTTCCGCCATCTTCCCGGAAGTCTCTCTCTCCCAATGTTTTTTTAAACTGTACCTTTGTACTTGCCAGGGCACACTGGGGATACACCTTATCCTAATCTCATCATCCATCCATCCAGCTATCTATCCATCCCCTCTTATCCTAAACCATAGGAGCAGGGTATATACCAACTGTCCTCCCTCCTGTATCAGTCTCTACTTTACCTCCCATAAATCCTATACTCAAAAAGCATTACAGCATACTAGTTGGAAAACTGTAATCTCATTCATTCTGCTGCCTAATTATTGTTTCGTTTCTAAAAAATATCTTAGAGTAGAACCCATACCATATGAACTCCAGGCTTCTAAATTCTGAGATCTTTATTCAGGCAGTATCAGTGTAAATCAATATATTCTTGTTTATAGTAGCAGAGAAAGAGTATAAAGGGATTCTACAACTTCAATATTTTTTAAAACTAGGTGAATATAATCAGTTTGGGGAATATTTTAAAACTTACACAACTTAGCATTTCTTTTGTATATATTGAGCTTATGTATTAAGTTTGAATTCTCTAAATTTTCCTAAGTGAAAAGCTAGTATGAATATAATTATCCAAATCTCATAATGAAAGATGTTATATACTACTATGATTTCCTTTCTAATATGTTGTGTCCATCCAACGTATTTTTTGTAAAACTGTTTCTTCCCAATTTTCACAATTTTTAAAGTGTTTTTTAACTAGAATGTGTTCGATTGGAAGCTAAGAAATGAAACCTGTGGAGACAACACAACACAGTTTCCACAGTTAGAATTTTGAGGAAAGCTACTGAACACTAAACTCAGGTTGGAGAGAGCAGAGACCTAGTGCATATTCTGCATGTGAATTATAGGAGGAAGGAAGAGTGTTTCACGAAGTTCCTTAATTCTAAACCTTGAGGAGACTTAGATATACATAAAACATTCTCTTATTTTATATCATAGACATATTTAGAGAAGAAAGGGGTATGTATATTGAATTTTTCCAAGTCAGATCCTCTGTTTAACACACTGACAGCTCACTGTGTGGAGAGGCTGTGGAGGTCGAGTACTGGCTCTCCCACTTTCGAGCTGAATGCCGGTCTTTTCACCTGGAAGAGCACGTGTGTTCATCCTGAAAAACAGGAGGACTTACTTTAACTGAATGCTCAGAAAATGAGAGTGGTGACTGTCAAACCATTTTTAAAACAAACCAAAAGTATGTAAATATAAGGCAACAAGAGTTGTTGATATTTCAGAGTTCATCATTATGCTCTAATTATGTTTTGAAAAGTTAAATGTATTAAATTATTTAAAAGAAGAGTTATGAATAACCATATTAGGGCTTCCCTGGTGGCGCAGTGGTTGAGAGTCAGCCTGCCGATGCAGGGGACACGGGTTCGTGCCCAGGTCTGGGAGGATCCCACGTGCCGCGGAGCGGCTGGGCCCGTGAGCCATGGCCGCTGAGCCTGCGCGTCCAGAGCCTGTGCTCCGCAATGGGAGAGGCCAAAACAGTGAGAGGCCCACGTAACGCAAAAAATAAATAAATAAATAATAACCATATTAGAGCATTACACTTATGCCAAATTGCCCTTTTTTTGTTTTTGTTTGGAGTCTTTCGATTTATATCAGCTGTTAAGAGTTGTGTGCTGGTACCACCTTCACAATCACAGATGTTAGTTATCTGTATGGGAGTACATGCAAAAGAAGAGACGGGGGCTTCCCTGGTGGCGCAGTGGTTGGGAGTCCGCCTGCCGATGCAGGGGACACGGGTTCGTGCCCCGGTCCAGGAAGATACCACATGCCGCGGAGCGGCTGGGCCCGTGAGCCATGGCCGCTGAGCCTGCACGTCCGGAGCCTGTGCTCCGCAACGGGAGAGGACACGGCGGTGAGAGGCCCGCGTACCGCAAAAAAAAAAAAAAAAAAAAAGAGAGAGAGATGAATCTCATAGAAAACAACAAAATTGTCTGTGTGTTAATGCTGCTACCTATGAATTAGTATCCTTCAACCCTTGTGTCCACATTTATATTCTCAATCTCTTTCTTTATAGTAGTGCCTGTGATCACAGCAACATGCTAATAAGTTATTAAACGTGACAGAATGATAGGAGCTGCCTGAAGTTCTAAGTGTATATTTAAAGATGTATGTGTGAATAGTAACAGATATGCTAATTTGCTGATTGCTAGAGGCCCATGATAAATTTGTTTTACTTACCGTATGTAAATATTAATTAAAACCACATGTGACTAAAACCATATTAGTACCTTATATTTTCTTACATATCTTCCCTGTTTTGTTTGTTACTGTTTTACAAGTTATTGTGAACTATAGGAAATGGATGTCTTCCAAAGACATGTTAATAGTCTCCGGATATCCTCTGTTTCCCATATCCTATTGGAGTTGAAAGGAATAAAATCCCTATTTACCCCACCTATAAATTACTGAAAACCACTGTTAAACTTTTGTTTTCTAGCTTTCCAGACATGCAGGCGCACATTTGTGTGTGTGTGTGTGTGCATGTGTACACATATGTGAGTGGTAAATGAGCGCTTACTTGGGATAACAGACCTTTCTTATAAATTTGTATGAGTCCTTTTACTTCTTGTGAACCTGTATACTAAAAACTTTCCTTTGTTTTTTCAGATGGACTGAGCTGTGTCCAATGATTGAAGCCAGGAAGAATCATGGACTGGTATTTGTAAAAGACAAGATATTTGCTGTGGGTGGTCAGAATGGCTTAGGTATGTGAAATTAGTTCACTTTTTCAACTTTCACAATGAATTTGCTGATATTTCCTTATCTTAGGTTATGAAAATGTTTCTTGATCACATACATCATTAGACTTTTTTTATAGTTTCTGTGAACTAACTAACGGTTTATGAAACATTGTAATACGTTTAACATTTCTGTCTATGAATGTAGGTAATAGCCACCAGTCATTGTGACAGTCTCAGGTGGCTTTAGCACATTTTCAAATACCCTCTGGGGAATGGTATCACATTAGCTTAAGAGCTATTGAGTGGGGACTTCCCTGGTGGTCCAGTGGCTAAGACTCCATGCTCCCAATGCAGGGGGCCCGGGTTCGATTCCTGGTCTGGGAACTAGATCCCACATGCTGCAACTAAGAGTTCACGTACCACAACTAAAGATCCCACATGCCACAACTAAGACCTGACACAGCCAAATAAATAAATATTTAAAAACAAAACAAAACAAAACTGTTGAGTGACAGAAACATTTGAACTTTAATATAACTTTTAAAACTTTTTAATTTAACTTTTAGGACTTGTATCCAGGCTCTGAATGGCAGTGTTTCCTAAACATTTTTAAACGTTGCATGAAAATATCGGTACTACTTTTTTAAATGAGTAAATTTGATCTTTTTATTTTCTTAAATAATGTTGTACTAAAGAATCTTAAATAATTGCTTTTAATAATGTAGAATTTGGACTGAATCTATAGATAAGATTCCACAAAGCTTATTTTAGTCAGTACCTTTAATCACTACTTAAGTATAACAAAGAAATCGCTTTATTTCTTTCTTCTGTCTCTATCCATTGCTGTTTTTCATAAGCTGCTGACAGATAAATGGTAGAAGGAAAAAGAAGGACATTTGAATGATTATAATCAAACTTAATCAGAAGGAAACTTCACTGGTCTACTTTTTAATTTTTCCAGAGCAGATAGAACATCTTTAATTTTATGGAATAAATATAAGTATTTATGATTCTAAAATGACAAAGGAAAATTAAGTTAAATTTCTGTTGTGTTCAAGTAGGAATAGGAATTTAAATGGTAGATAATGTGAGGATTCATTGTAAAATTCTTACAACTCTTCTGCATGTTTGAAGTTTTTCATAATGAGAGGTTTGGAAAAAATACAAAGAATTATTACTTTAAGAGATCTTAGAATTGTTCATATAGCTGTTCACGTTTTATTCTTTTGAAGGTGGTCTGGACAATGTGGAATATTACGATATTAAATTAAACGAATGGAAGATGGTCTCACCAATGCCATGGAAGGGTGTAACAGTCAAGTGTGCAGCAGTCGGCTCTGTAGTTTATGTCTTGGCTGGTTTTCAGGGTGTGGGTCGATTAGGACACATCCTTGAATATAACACTGAAACAGACAAATGGATCGCCAACTCCAAAGTCCGAGCTTTTCCAGTAACAAGTTGTTTAATTTGTGTTGTTGATACTTGTGGAGCAAATGAAGAAACCCTTGAAACATGAAAAATGAGTGAACTTCAAGACTCACTGGAGACTCAAAAGTATGGCCACCAGTGCTTTGTTCCAAGAGTTTGGTTACAAAGTGTTAGTTTGGTGTTTTGTTCTTTTCAAGGAAGTTTCAAGTAAAGTAAGATTCCTATAAAATAGATTTTCTTTTATATGGGATTTCTTACTTCATTCAAAGACCATATTTCAGCTGGCCACATAACCAAGAACATATCTAGCAAGAAAACTTGTAAAGTTATAAGCACTTGGTGAAAGTATGAATTCTTAAATGAACTTCACATTTGTAACTATGATTATGGCAGAATGGGGGATTGACTCACCATAGAAGCAACCTCATCTTAGCTCTAGATTCTATTTTCATACATCATAGAAGTGCTATGTAGTTAGGACTGTTTGTTTCTGTTCAGTCAAGAACTAAGAAATAGTATGAATTGTAAGTCAAAGATAGGCAGTTCTGTTGGAGCAGCTTAGTCTCACGTAATTTTGCTTGTCTTCATTTGTTCCATTTAGTGCCAAATGTATTGCATTTTAAAAGCAAGCCAGAGTGAGTCAAAGCATACACTTATATCTCACAAAACTTCATAAACACATTTTGAGAGTTAAAAATGTACCTAACTCCTCATGAAATATATTCTGTCCAATTAAATAATTCCGTCTTTTTAACACAAAATGTCAAGCCTAGTACCCATCACTAATTTATATCACTTTTTTTCCCAGGGGTTAAAAAAGGATTATACCTCTTCAGTGCTCACTCTGTTAAATAAAATCCAATCATTATAAGAATTATTACCTAGCAAAAGAAAGCTACTTATAGCAAATTTCTAGGTCACTAGAATAGCACTGATAGTTATAAATTTTGAACTTCTTACAGATTAGAAAGGTACATGATTTCTCTTCCTTAGCAGAGCACATCATTGATATTTGACCCAGTTGTCTCTAAAAGTTTTTTAGTTGAGTTAAATATCTGTCATCTTGTATTAATTGCTTATATGTGGTCAGTAAATCTTTTACAAAACCAACTCTTCATTTCTTTCCTAGTAATGTTTTGCCCTTTTACATTATGAAATGTATGGAGTGAGCCATGTAAAGCTGTCACCATCCATGTTTTTACCTGGTAATATTAAATATTTTTAAACTTCGAGTAGACCGCTAAGTTCATTCTTCATTTTAAATAGGTAATGGTTGTTTTTTTGAACTTGTGAAACAATGTTTCTCTTTAAATTTTTATTGTTTTCTTTATAATGGGGGTTATAAGCTTAAAACCTAAAAATGTTTATATGAAAAAGGAATTATAAAAAGATTATGGTAGATATATTTCTATTTATGTAAGGTTTTATGTACATGACAGCTTTATTAAGATATAATTTACACGTCATACAGTTCACTGATTTAAAGTGTACTATTCAATGGTCTTTAATATATTCACAGAGTTATGCAACCATCACCATAATTTTGGAACACTTTCTTCACCGCAAAAAGAAACCCTACCCTCATTAGCAGTCACTCCCCATTTTCCCTGCATTACCTTCTTATGGCTCCTGTGACAAATTACCATAAACTTTGTTGCTTAAAGCAACAGAAATTTATTCTTTCACAGTTTGGGAGACCAGAAATCCTAAATCAAGGTGCTGTTAGGGTTGAGTCCTTCTGGATGCTCTGAGGCGAAAACTTGCCATGCCTCTCCTGTAGCTTCTGATGGCTGCCGGCAAATGTTGGTGTTTCTTGGCTTATAACTACATCTCTTCAGTCACTGCCCCAGTCTTCACAGGGCCTTCTTCCCTGTGTGTCTCGTCTCTCTGCATCTTCATGTGGTGTTATAAGAACAACAGTCATTGGATTTAGCTTACCCTCCTCATAATCCATTGTGACCATATCTCTTAACCAATGACATCTGCAAAGACACTGTCTCCAAATAAGGTCACATTTTGGAGTTTTGAGGAGACATTATTCAACCCAGTTGCATCTCCCAAACACCCCATCCCTAGGTAACCATTAATCTTTCTGTCTCTAGATTTGCCCATTCTGAACATTTTTATGTTGAATTTTGAATTTTCCTCTCCGTTGAAAAAAATGTGGCAATGTTTTTTGAGGGTAGAATATCCATTTATCATATTATAATGGTTATATTACTTAATTTGATACAATAATTTCCCATATGGGAATATGCAGCTGTTTAAGGTATTTTAAATAACTACCCTTCAGGCTGTATCTGCTGACTAGAGCACACTACGATAAGTATGTAGACAGCTTTGATGTAGGTTATAATGAAGTGTGTGTGGTTTTTTTCCTTAGTAATCTTAGTAATTCTAATTAGTGTCTGTTTTCTGTCCTGGAAATAGTCTATGATATTGTCAATATCATGATAATGAGTAAAAATACAATATATTGGCGAGTATATTTTCTGTTACTCCCCCACCCAAAATTCCTATCCTGTATAGTGCTCTACTTTCTCTTTAGTAGATATGTGATTGTTAATGTTATATTTTTTACAGTGACATGACTTTGATGACATAGCAGTTTAGCTTTTACTTTTGAAAATCACAGTGTGAACATGAAATTTTAATGTCTTGAAAAAAATTGTTGCTGTCAAAAACAGTCATTAATTACAATTGTGACCTAGCGTTCAAAAATGTGACATATAGTGTCATGGAAAATTTAGAGCCATGAAAAGAGCCATTTTTTAAAACCAGCAGTCTGTTTTCCTTTTGCCTCATACACTGTTAACGGCAAAAATTTTGGATTTGCTGCAGAGGCCAGGGTAAAGGAGATATTTGAAGGTGATATTTGAAGAAACTTTTTAAGGGTGGTAGTGTTAACACACATCAACAACTTCAAACATTCAATCCACTCAAACATGGCACCAAAACAGCTCTCACTAAGTCCCCGTAATTTGTTAACATGAAAGAATATTTTACAGGTTACATCATTCAGCACTTGATAAATCATTCCTTTAAATAACCCCCTTTCTCCTTACAGTTGCCTCAAAAGACTTTTAAAAGCTTGAATCTACTTTCATCTTCCTAACTTTCCTCCTTCCCAAGGTAATTCAAACTACTTTAGGAGAAAATCTGTACTGGGAAATTGTCTGAAATGTCATCCTTACTAACTAGAAAGCTTTTTTACTTTCCAGAGCTTTAAACCTATTCTGATAACAAAGCTGTAAAATGGGGTTCAAGGTCTGGTTCATTCAGTTCTTTTTTTTTTTTAACATCTTCATTGGAGTATAATTTATTCAGTTCTTGTAGGGGATTTCCCTGACTTTATCTTCCAGCCATCCATTGAATTTGTTTCCACTATCCATGTTTAATTTCCAAGAGCATTTTCTTTTTAGGATTGTCCTTTTATATAGCATGCTGGTCTTGTTTCATGTTGCCCTGTCTGAGGATATTTTAGTTTCCTTAACATTACTTATATTTTTGGTGTGTTTCTCTTTCCTCTGACTTCTTTTTAGATTGCTTTGCTCTTTCCTGTTGGAGTCTTTCCTCAAATATCTGGTGCCTGGCTGTGCATTTTATATTTAAAATTAGACATTAAAAAGTTGTGAACTTTTGTTTACAAACATGAGCTGAATTGTCAGTGAATCTCATCATATGTTAAGGAAATGGCTGCCTGTTTTTTAATAAATTTATTTATTTATTTATGGCTGTGTTGGGTCTTGGTTGCTGTGCGCAGGCTTTCTCTAGTTGTGGTGAGTGGGGACTACTCTTCGTTGCGGTGCACGGGCTTCTCATTGTCGTGGCTTCTCGTTGCAGAGCACGGGCTCTAGGCGCACAGCCTTCAGTAGTTGTGGCACATGAGCTCAGTAGTTGTGGCTCGCGGGCTCTAGAGCTCAGGCTCAGTAGTTGTGGCGCACGGGCTTAGTTGCTCCGCGGCATGTGGGATCTTCCCAGGCCAGGGCTCAAACCCGTGTCCCTTGCATTGGCAGGCAGATTCTTAACCACTGTGCCACCAGGGAAGCCCCTGGCTGCCTGTTTTTGTTGGAGATCCGTAAGAGATCCACAGATCTTTTTCTGGGATGTTTGATTCTCCAGAATATAAACTTACAAACTCCTGCCCCTTGGGTGTGGGAGAGCAAGCTGGGAAGAGACTGACAATAAGCCTGGCTGCAGGATTTCTGGAGCTCAGGCAAAGCGCCATTCAACAGGCAGAGTTCGGTTCCTCTTTTGTCAGTACCATAACTTGACCCTCTATATTTACATCCTGGACCCTAAAGCCTCTCTTGTTCCCTTTTTTCAAGAAAAGAACCTATCTCCCAACAGGTAAGGATAGTCACCTAATGGATTTCTAACTGAACCTCATACAGATTTTCAAACAGTCCACTGTTCTGTGGTACCTAGTGGTTCTTAATTCTTGTGGCTTTTCAGGCTTCTCTGGGGACATCAGTTGTCCATCTTACAGGAATGTGATTCTTCCTCTAAGTAATTTACTATGTACTCTTCTATGTGCATTCAGTCTTCATAAATTGTGGTTTGAAATTACAGTTATCTCCTAGTATAATCAAAGATGATGTTTTTGCTTGTTTTCCCCCTCATTCTGAGATATTTTCAAGAGGAAAGGGTGGCAGAGGCATTTTTACTCTGCCACCTTGAAACCAGACGTTTCCTTCCCGTGACCTCACTCTCCTGATTTCTATCTACCCCTCCCCTATCACTACTGAGTTCTACATGCCTCAGCCCTGGGCTGTCATCATCTCACACAGCACTTTATCCAGATGATTTCAGTCAGGATTCTGGCTTTGCCCACCTCTCCACCTTCACGGAGCACCATACACACCCTTGTTTAAGCTTCAGCCTAACTGGTATTATTTTAGGTCTTTGATGCCAGCAAAGTTCTTACACATGCTGGCATTTACATGGATGAAAAGTCAGTGAACACAGTGAGAGATTCATTACTACAAGGGGACTGCTCAAAATAGATATGTTAAGAATGATGGGAGCCAAGTTTCTCACTATGAAAGAAATACAAAGGGGAAATAAAAATGAATTCTGTGATCTTGGGTTGAAATTGGAGGTTATCAGTGTGCAGTCATAGTTTTTAATAGACATATAGATATAGGAATATGTATTAATGTAAATGTGTCTGTCTATAGTATGTATTCTCTAGCAATGCCCATGAAAGGATTTGGGAACAAAGATACCCCAATAGCAATGAGCAAATTTAGAGCTCAGATCTTGGCTTCTGAGTGCCACCAAAAAAGACTCAGGGCTCCTTGGAGAACAGGCTGATTCCAGGACTGAAGCAGGGAAAGTGTCAGATGACCCTGGAGCATATTTTAGGTCAGGAAGTGAAGTGCTCAAAGAATCATGGGATGTGTCAACTGGAAATGATTTGAGCATCACAATAAATTATAGTAACAAATTATAACCCAATGAATAAAATTGGAAACCATAAGTCATACTGATAGGAATAAATAAATGAGTGAACTAAAAGTTTGGTGAGGAATGAGGTTTTTATATGCTTTCACAGTCTCTCCCTACAAAATCCTTATTACTAACGAAGAGGAAAAGAGTAATTTTACAGTGGAGCAGCTTGCCAGACAACACCTGAAGTGATCAAAGTGAACATGACAATGTGACAAACAGAAATTGTGCACAACTTGACAGGTACATCGTGAAGACCATGGATGCCAAAGATGCATAATCTAAATCTAATTACTAGAAAACTGGTAAGTCTGCATTAAGGAAATTCTACAAAATAACTAGGTGTAATGTTTGTGTCAAGGTCATGAAAGTCAAGGAGAGACTGAGAAAATGTTCCAGAATGAAGCCTGAAGAAATATGAGTAAGGCAACAATGATTCTGAACTGCATCCTTGTCCTTTAAAGGACATTACTCGGACGTTAGGCAAAATATGAATAGAATCTAAGGATTAGATAGTAGTATGCAGCAATATTAATGTCCTGATTTTGGTGATATATTGTGGTTAAGTAGAATGTCCTTGTCTGTAGGAAATACAATAAATAATTGGGTGTTGGGGCATGAGGTCTGCAATATAGTCTCAGATGGTTCAGGAAAAAGATCTTTGTACTATATATACATGTAACTCCTCCATAAATTTTTTTCAAAATAAATGAATTAAACTGATTTAAAAAAATAATAAACTAGGTTGCAGCAGTTATTCCCAGTGCTCCTGTAGATTCTGCTGTCATCAAAATCCAAACAAAGTATATGAGCAAGAACAATGGCTAGTCATCTTAAACCACCGGGGACGAACCTGTAAGCCAACAAAGTCAGATTTACTGACGCATTGCAACCAAGGAGACTGCACACTAGAGGAACTGTAGGGTGTCTCACCACACAATGGAAAAGGTAGATGTAGGATTTGTGGGAAAGGTGGAGTTAAGATAAAATCTAAATGAAACAGTTTTGATAGCCTCAAAGCAAAGCAGAGCGGTGTAAAGAGGCATCAACATCACATCTGGAGTGAGAAGTGGGTGTAGGATCATGTTCCCTTGGAAACCACAAAGTTAAGAGAATAAGGAATATTCTTTTCAGGAACCCCTTGTCTGCAGCTCTGCACCTGATTAGAAATAGAAGCTGCTTCTCTGTGTCAAAGTGTCTTAGATCCTCCAGGCAAAAGTGGAATGTTTCATTCTTACTGATAAAATTTCAAATAGCAACGTTTACATGGACTTTAAAGAACAAGGTTTCTCCGTGTAAGAATGTATCCAAAGACGCGGGTTGTTATGATACTTTTTAGTTGCAGTTTGTCCTTAAAAGAAACTTTCCTGTAAACGTTACAACTGGCTTTATCTTATACTGTTACCCATCCTGATGAACGGCTGGGCAGATTTTTACTTTCTCAGCAGTTACAAATGAAAAATACGACTCGGCCTCTCAAACCACAGCTGATCCTCCTCTCAGGGCCTTGCTGAAGTTATGGGTTTGTCCGACCAACTTTCCTTCCTCTCATTTTGTACCTCAAGCCTCCCCTGATGAACGAGACGCTGCACCGCGGTCTTCGACGCCTTTCTCCACGTAACCTTTCAATCATCCTGCCTTCCCAGGCCACGCTCAGTGCGTGGGGGGCGGTCCCACTCTTCTCAAATCCTATTGGGTAAAATCCACGCCTCTCTTCGCAGTGGGGAGGGGACAAGAGATAAAGGGCCTTTCCCAGGCGCGAGAAGATGACGTCACAGTAGCGGAGCCGCGACCTCCGGCTGTTTTGGGCTCTGCTAGCTGAGGGTGTCGACTGAAAACAGTTCCGTCCGCGATGCAGTCGCCATGACCATTTGTCAGTTCTTCCTTCAAGGCCGGTGTCGCTTCGGAGATCGGTGCTGGAACGAACATCCCGGCGCCGGGGGTGCGGGCGAAGGACGGCAGCAGCAGCTCTCAGGTGACGTTCTCCTCCGTCCTTCGCCCCTAGCCGAGCTGGGGAAGGCCTGGCGTGGGGCCGAGCCGGCGACGAACGGCCGTCCCTCGTGGGCCCAGCCGTTGTGCACAGCGCCGTGGCGCACCAGTCAGGTGACGCGGACGTGCCCGCGTCGTCCCCTCGCCCGCCCCGCCCACCGGCTTTTTTATTCATTTATTAGGAGCTCGGTTGGCTTTTGTTGAGCGGTTGGAGGCATGGGCTTGGTCCTGTTTACTAATGAAAAACAGGAATACGTGTCAGAACTTAACCTTGTCTTTGGGCGGCAGTGCTTCGCAGAATTGGCATAGGTCGACCCAGACGCCTCCTTTCTTTACTACTTTACTACCTTTCTGCGTACTTGCTTTTTCCCCTTGATGCCTTGAATATAATTTTTTCTAAACTTTTTTTCTAGGGAGAGGCTAGCAACTGGGGTCAAAGTCAGGATTCTTAACTTTGGGAAACTCCTTTCAAGATCTAATAAAAGCTACAGAGCCATTAACCTCAGATAAATGCACATGCTCATAAAATTTGGGGTAAAATCGAGAGTGGGACGCTCAGTTAAGAACTCTGGGCTATGAGGGAAGGGGGTGCAGGACTACGTTGACCTGCTTCCTGGCCTAAGTCATTGTCGAAGCTTTTGGAATATTTCACTAAACCAATTGTGGATGATGCAAAAGGATTGACTGTCTTCGAGGAGAGGAGGGGTCCGAAATGAAATCATAGTACAATGCAAGGTTTTAGAGGTCAGATGAATCGTTAGGTTTCCTTAGGACTGAAACTTAGTCCTTAAAGTTACCACAAGATGCTGACCACCTCTCCCTTCTCTTTCCTCCTTTAGGGCTATTCATCTGACCCTTAAACCTTGTGTTACATTGTGGTTTCACGTCTGATTCCTCTTCTTGGGGGCCATCTTTTTGCATCACCCACAATTGGTCTAGTGAAATATTCCAAACCAAAAATTAAGACTCAGGATCTGATAAATGTGCGAGTATTTCCAGGAACAACAAAACGTAATATGACATTCTGTTGAGACTCACTCTAAATGCAGTAATTAGAGAATAAATGTTGAATGGATAAATGTTAATGGATTTTAAAAGTGGAGATAAAACTAGTCAAGTAAACAGTGTATTTAATGCCCAGAAACAAATAAATGCTTATGGAATTAGTAAGTATGAAGACCAAAAGCTGTATACAAAAGATGGAATGAATTTCTTCAGTTGTGTCATCCCCGCAAAGGATTTGAAACTCTAGGAAAATAAAATATCATTAACCCATACTTGAGGGATCTGGTCTAGCAATCTGTCCCCTTTCCTCTTAGGTTTCGTTAAGCAGTTTTAGAATTGGGAGGTGAATTTTTATAAAGGAGTGTATCTCCCATCACTCGAGTTTTTAATATACATATTTAATGGCATATCTCCTAATTCAGTCAGAAACAAGGTGAATTATCTTGACCCCAACTAAGAAGTGATGAATAGTTGAGACAGTAGAAGTGAAAAAATTTTGTAAAATATAGAGACAGAGAGGATAAAAATGTTGGCTCATTTTGATAATTATAGAATACTAGAAATCTGCTTATAATAGAGGAACTCAGTACACTTTATTCATATGTAAATTACCTCTATAATCTCCCTATGGAAGGTAGGTGGGTTGGTGTTGTTTTCTCAGAGAGAATACTGAGTCAAATAGATTAACCCATCTATTCAAGGACAGAAGGTAGACTCTAATCTTTTATATTCAATACACTTCTCAATACATTGTCTGTTTTTCAGATTTTACTAATATATAGGGCCCAGTTGGGGAGCAAAGAATGATACAGACACATCTTTTTATCATGAAGGAGCTTATGATTTCGGTACATGCCTTCTATCCACTCCATTATCGAACAGTTGTTTACCTAATAAACTTAGGTCAGCTGAATTTAGTAATATATCATTATTTTTCTGTGGATTTACAGTCTTCTCAATCTTGTTAACTTAGACCATTATGTGATTTGTTGATACTATACTTACCTATATAAATTGAAAGTGAAGAGTTTTGTAATTTAAAATGAGTGGAGGGCTTCCCTGGTGGCGCAGTGGTTGAGAATCCGCCTGCCGATGCAGGGGACACGGGTTCGTGCCCCGGTCCGGGAAGATCCCACATGCCGCGGAGCGGCTAGGCCCGTGAGCCATGGCCGCTGAGCCTGCACGTCCAGAGCCTGTGCTCCACAACGGGAGAGGCCGCAGCAGTGACAGGCCCGCGTAGCGCAAAAAAAAATGAGTGGAAATGTAGTGCTTGTTGAATCTTTACATAAGGTCTGCACATATAATAAAACAAACTACAATGAAATTTTAAGAGATTCTAAAAATGAGTTGCTAGTAAAATTGTTTATTTTGTTGTTTATTTCAGGTAGTAACAGACGAGGATGGAATACCACCAGCCAGAGATATTCTAGTGTTATCCAGCCATCCAGTTTCTCCAAATCCACACCATGGGGGGGCAGCAAAGATCAAGAAAAGCCATCTTTTGCTTCTTTTGATTCTGGAGCGTCAGCTAGCAGGAACAGGGGGTTTGGATTGTCTCAGAACCCATTTGCTTCACCTAGCTCTGATGGGCAGAAAGATGAAAAGAAACTTCTGTAAGTGAAAGCCTTCAGAAAAATTCCTTCCCATTTGCTTATTTTTTTCAAAAGTACCTACAGTACTTTCCTTAAAAAAGAGGTAATGTTATTATTACTTTATTAAGTTATTAAAAAATCAGAATAAGCAAAAAGCAGAAAAAACATCCATGATCAGAGATAACTACTATTTTGCAGGTATCATACTAGACCTTATTTCACTTAAAAATGTCATTCTTCTTTATCGATACCTGAGTATCGATGAGTTCTTGGGGATAATTATGCTTTTTCCACTTTTCTATTGATAACACCGTACTGTGAATATCTTTCTAATGTAGTCCTGCTTATATTAAATTATGAGTTCTTTACAAAGTATGAGGTGATTTAAAGCAACTTGTGATCTTGGAGGTCACTTATAGCATCTCGTATTCTTCTTTCTAAAACTTTTACTTCAGTAAGCCCATGTAAACATTTCATTTGATTTCCTTCATTATTGTGGAGTAGATTTCTTACCATTTATTGAGAATATGCATAGTAGAATTTATGATTGGTGCCGAAACAGTGCCTGGCTGTGTATAACTGTTCCGTCAGCCCCCAGCAATTAGGACAGAACTTAAATATACTCATTAGTCTTTTACATCCCGTAACTAAATTAGACTAGTTGTAAACATTTTGAACCATGTACCATATATAATAAATTAAAATAAATAAATAAAGTAAAAAACCAAATTAAAAAAATTAAAAAAGGAAAAAGAAACCCTCCTTCCTATATTTGATGTTGTCATCATAAAAATCCTAAATTTTATTATTATTTTATTATCAGTTATTCTTATTTGATTAATTCTGCTATTCTGGATAAGGGGAAAATATTTAATTTAGACCCAGATATATCCATGACTTTGCCAACAAGTTAACCATGGACATGGGTCTGTTCCCTTTTTGCAAAATGTGAGAATTAGACAAAATGATCTCTGAAGTCCTAACCACTTAAATATTTTATGGTTCTTTATTACTTACTGGTTCTTTCTTTCCCAGTTAAATGATCATTGATGTTAATAATGAACAAAGAAAGATTAAACTTAGTATTGTGTATTTTATTATATTTCAGTTCTTTAAGGTATGTATGGTATGATAGTTGAGTTCTCAGTAAATGTATCAGTTAATGGTTCAGTGTATTGGAAAACCAAAATTATGAACTTCTTTGATATTATTTATAATCATGAAAGGTAGCTCATATTTCTATAAGCTTCTGCTTTAAAGAACACTCCTCAGAAAATAAAACGGAAAAACCTAAAATTATATATTTACTACAATTTAAAATTTCAATCATTGAAAATTATAAATGGTAAATTTTATCAATCAGTAGAAAAAGATCTTTTGCCCTTTCTTTTTTTCAGGGAAGGAATTGTAAAAGATATGGAGGTTTGGGAATCATCAGGGCAGTGGATGTTTTCTGTTTATTCACCAGTGAAAAAGAAACCTAATATTTCAGGTAACTAGAGATTATGTGTTTTTAAAATGTGTTTTACAACTATTATTTTCTAAAACCAAGACTATGTCAAATAAAGAAATCTCCTACAGTTAGGAGAGTTTGGACATTGTTTAAAGTATCCAAGTATTCTAGCAGAACTTCATAATTCAGAGATTGAGGTTGGAAGATATAGTTCAAGATATATAGATCCCTTGGGAAAAATAGTAGAATCAGGAACCACCACCTTTCCAATTCTGTAAGCCCAAGAAGAGGCTCTGCTTCCTTGGTTTCCTGTAGATACAACTTCAGAACCCTTTAGCTGCCTGCAGTGAATAGAAGAGTCCCGTTATGCCAAGGCTTTGGCTGCCTGATTCTGTTCTCTTTCTCCCCTATCTTTTTTTCTAAGGATAGTTACTTTTCATAAAGCATGTTGAGATCTATCCTGGGGGTAATATTTGAAGGTAAGGAGCCTTAGCTGGGCTACAGAGATAGCATTTCTTTAGAATACTCCTTTCCTTCCCATTTTCTTTTGTCCATAGCCCTTTTTGGGCTGAAAGCTAGACCACCACAGTTGTTTTTGTTTTGTTTTTTTGACATCTTTATTGGAGTATAATTGCTTTACAATGGTGTGTTAGTTTCTGCTGTATAACAAAGTGAATCAGCTGTATGCATACATATATCCCCATATCCCCTCCCTCTTGCGTTAGACCACCACAGTTTTATAAGCCTACTCTGGGTGGTCCTGGGCCCTATTAAGTTGAACAGCAAGTGCCTAGAAGATGAGAGCCCTTTCAGTCTCTCAGAACTCTGGGATTTCTGTCTGTCTCTGCTCTACCTGCTCATTCTCTGTGAGCATTTGTGTCACACCACTCCTTAGTTGTTTATTTACTTAATCATTCAACAAATACTTATTGAATTTCTTTTGTGCCAGGCCTCATTCTAGGTGCTAGAGATATAGCAATGAGTAAGATAGATAGGATCCATCCCTTATGAAGTTTATGTTCTTGAGGGATGGAGGCAATAAGTAATACAAATAAATAAGATAATTTTAGATAGTGATTTTTCTGTAAAGAAAATAAGTGTTAAGCCTTTTTTTAAAAGTTCAGAATTGAACATAATGCCTAATGCCCTAGAGCAGTGGTTCTCAGTGTGAAATGTAGATCCATAAGCAGGGTTGTAAGATAAAATATGGGACATCCAGTTAAATTTAAATTTCAGATAAACGGTATTTTTAGTATATGAATATCCCATATAGTATTTAGAACATACTTACACTTTTTTTTTGGCTGCGCCGTGCAGTTTGTGGGATCTTAGCTCCCAGACCAGGGATTGAACCCGGGCCCACGGCAGTGAAAGCGCCAAGTCCTAACCACTGGATCACCAGGGAATTCCCGGGACATACTTGTACTTTTATCAAAGTATTTGTTGTTTGTCAAATATTCAAATTTAACTGGGCATCCTCTTTTTTTTGCTTAAATCTGGCAACCCTATTGCTAAAATCCTTTTAGGGGCTGTACAAGTTTAGAAATATTTTCATAATAATACTAAGACATTAATTGCCATTTTCACTGTGTTGACATTTGCACTGTTCTTACAAAAGCTTTGATGAGGCACAGGCAACAAACTGTACTAGCAGATTATAATAGTCAATAAAAAAAATTTTAACGCCATTTTCACTTAAGAATGTCCTTGATGAAGAGGTAAAAATTATTAAGTTTATTAAATACTGACCCTTAAGTGTACACCTTTTAAATATTCTGTGTGACAAAATGGGAAGCACACACAAAGTAACATTAACAAATTTTTTGATATTGTAAGATGACATGTGCCAACATTTGGAGGTTCTGGATAACTCAGTGAACCAATATTTTCCAGATGACCAATGTGTGACGTTACAAAATTATGCATGTTTGAAAAATCCTTTCTAAGTGCAAGATAAAACAATTAATAGTTTTGGTTTATTAATATGATTTCATTAATATGATTTGAGTCCACATTATAGCTAACCTTTAAGAAACTACTGTCTGTCAAGTTTTGGTATAGTATCAAGAAGGATATCCACAATTATCTGAAAAGGCCATTAAAGTCATCCTTTTCCAGCTACACATCTGTGTGAGAACAGTTTTTCTTCATATACTTGAACCAGGCAATATACTGAAACAGGTTGAAGCAGATTGAACAGCAGAAGCAGATGTAATAATCCAACAGTCTTCTATGAAGCCATACATTAAAGAGATTTACAAACATAAGACAATGCCACTTATATCACTAAATTTTTATTTTTTGTTTTGGAAAATAGTTTTTTCATTTATGTTGATATATTTCTTATTTTTAAGTGAATTAATATTTTCTACAATTTTTCAGTTTTCATTTCAGATATGGTAAATATTGATTTATGTAACCCATGCGAGCAAAAGGTCTGCCATCCTTATTTATTTATTTATTTTTCTTATTTATTTTTAAGAATGTAGATGGGTCCTGAAACCAGAAAGTTGGAGAATCACTGTCTGTAGGCATCCATTATAATGAATTAATTTTTCCTGTGCAGCTAGAATGATACTACATTTGTACCACCCTTGAAAGAATTGAGGAAATAGTCACTCAAATCATTTTCTGTCTTCATGGTTCAGATGAGTAACAGATGGAAGGAGGAGAAAGTAGCCAGAGGGATAGTGTTTCTTCACAGAGAGTGGTTATCTATTCTTAGGAAGCAGTATTGGAGCTGAGTCCTGAATGAGAAGATGTCACTTATGGGAAGATTTGGGGGAAAATGTTCCTTACAGTACAATAGCTAGTGCAGAGGCCCTTGTGGAAACAAGGTTGCCCTGTATTTCGTCTAGCAAGGCCTGAATTTGCCAGAGGAGAGTAAATAAGAGAAAGAGTAATATGACATAAGGCCAGAGAGAGACAGCCAGGGGCCAGATTATGTTGGGCCTAATTGCACTAGGAAGCCAGAAAGAGCTTTGAGCAGGAGGAGGGATATGATCTGATTAGAAAAAGCTCACTTAGGGACTTCCCTGGTGGCACAGTGGTTAAGACTCCACCTGCCAACACAGGGGACATGGGTTTGAGCCCTGGTCCGGGAAGATCCCACATGCCGCGGAGCAACTAAGCCCATGTGCCACAACTACTGAGCCAGCGGTCTAGAGCCCGCGAGCCACAACTGCTGAGCCCACGTGCCACAGCTAATGAAGCCCGTGTGCCTAGAGCCCGTGCTCCGCAACAAGAGAAGCCACCGCACTGAGAAGCCTGCGCACAGCAGCAAAGAGTAACCCCTACTCACTGCAACTTGAGAAAGCCCGCGCACAAGCAGCAAAGACTCAATGCAGCAAAAAATAATTAAAATTAATTAATTAATTAATTTTTAAAAAGCTCACTTAGACTGTTGTATGAAAAGAAATGGTCTGTTGGGGGGCAAAATAGCGGCAGGGCAATGAGTTAGGAGACAACTGCTGATGACCGAAAGTTACTAGCAGTGGAGACAGAATAGGTCAAAATTCGTGTTCTGTTTTGGAGCTAGTACTGGCAAGAGGCTTATTAATTAGATATGGGGAAAGAGAGAAATGCAAAGTGATTCTAGGTTTTGTGGCCTGAGCAGTTAATAAAGGTGGTAAAGACAAGTTGTTAGAGAGCTCCAGGATTCTGATTTGAATGTTTAGTCTTTTCTTTATTCTGAGGTAAGGGTCTTTGGAGTTAATGGTGTCTGGTTATAAATAATTCTCTGTAGAAAAATATCCTGAACTTTTTTTCCCTTTCTTAAAAAGTTTTCCTAATTATGAAAGTTACAGCTGTTGCCATAGAAAACTTGGAAAATACAGAAATATGTGAATAAAGATCAACTAATCTCAGAAATAACAACTGTAACATTTTAGTGTATTTCTTTCAAAACATGCGCACACATATTTCTTATTTATATATATAATTAGGAATCATAACCTAGTGTTGTATTCTGCTTTGTTTTCAGTGTCTCCATTACTAAAAATACTAGAATGAACATATTTTTATGTAACACCCTTTGTTTATACATTTAATTATTTCCTGAGGTTAAATCCTAGAAATTCTAAGATCAAAAGGTATGAGCATTTTTAAGGCATTTGACATTTATTGACAATTTTCCTCCCAGAAAAGTTTACCTTTTTGATTTCCATAATGGCAACTTAGGAGAATGTCCATTTCACCACATCCTTAATAACAATTATTCATTATTAATTTTTGTCAGTCTGGTAAATAAAGCATTGTATCTCTATTTAAGTTGTATTTTTAAATTGAACTTTTTTTTTTTTGCGTGAACTTTTTAATTTCATTTATTTACTGGCTATTTGAATTGTTTTGTGAATTGCCCGTTCATTATCTTTGCCCATACTAACTTATTTTTCTTACTGATTTGTAATAGCTATTTATACATTGATGTTAGCTCTTCTCCTGTCATATATGTTGCAATTATGGTTTTCCCAGTTTACTGTTTGCCTTTCAGTTTTGCTATTGTAGTTTCTGACTTACAGAATATTTTTTTTTAGAAGTATGAATGTATATGTAGTCAACTCTTTCTTGTTTCTTTTGTTTATTATTCCTTCCACTCCATTTATCTTTAGAAAATTTTTCCCCTTCAAAGATCAGATAACAACTATATTCTAATTTTATACTTTATTAAATAGAGTATAGGCTTTGTATTTTTTCCTTATGATTATGAAATTTTTCTAATGATCAAGATTAGCATATTTTCCTGTCTAGTACCTCTTATTTTACTCTACTATCAAAAGTATTGGTATTTAAAGGTTCCAATTGATTCCTCACTTCAGGTTTTACAGATATTTCACCAGAGGAGTTGAGACTTGAATACCATAACTTCTTAACCAGCAATAACTTACAGAGTTATGTAAGTTTGTTTCCTATTCATCTACCTAACCGATTAGCTGTTAATTATTGTCTTCTCTAGTGGCTTGCTTGTGTGTTGGCAAAGTGGATGAGGTCTATAATTTTTTTTCAGAACAAGGCTATTTTTATATTCTAAATTAAAATTTAGAATTTCTTTGAAATTGGTTGGTTATCTAAAATGGTGATAATATACTTTGACTGTAGTAACTAGGAATGTCATTATTTTTATTACGGGTTATCCAGCAATCAGTCCCAGAAATCATACCTTTCATTATTTGGCAAACATCTATGGAGTATGTCTTAGGTGCAGACACCACAATGAATGCTAGAAAAACAAACTTAAATAAAATGCAGTGTTGTATATAGATTAACATTCTCATATATCAAATATCAAAAAATTGAAAAGCTGGGCTTGAATAAGTTCAGTGCCTAAAGGAAATGACATAAATCATGTATTTTTCTATTGTCTAGAGTCAATATCATGTGTTTCAACTAGTGCACATGTTTGTCTCTGTACTGCCAGGTACTTGTGATTTTAACTAGGTGATACAAGGAGTTGGAGAACAGGGAAGGGGGTCTACAGCTGGAGTATCTTTAGCAAGTAGGGGTAGGTCAATGCAAATTTTACAAGTTATGGGTTGTAAAAATGTTTTATAAATTTATTGTGACTTTGGAAATACAAACATGAAGTTATTGGAGAGATTATCTTAAACACTCAATATTGACTCATCATTTTTCTGTCTTCTCTCCAGCTACATTCCATCCAACAGTTAATAAATCAGTGGAGGAACAGGGTAAATGAACTGAAAAGTCTAAATACATCAACTACAATAGCTTTGGTGAGTATTGGAGAATTTTCTACAGGGAAACGTCTTATCTATTGCTTTTTTGCAGAATTTCACTTTGGATTTGGAAAGCAAAGCTAAAATTCTCTGTCAAGAATTGTGATACACACATTCTCAAGAACTGTATTATCATTTAGAGTCACGGTCCTGGAATTGTTTTCTCTCTGTTCCTTAGTCAGAAAAGCACAGATAATTATGCTTTTCTAAAACTATTTTTAGGATAAGATGTTTAACTTTGGTGGTACTAGTTTTTAAAATTGGAAAATATTACATAAATTCAAGTATGCCAGGTTATCAGCGTTTAAAAAGAAATTGCTTTGAAAAATATGAATGCATATTTAGACTAATGTATACTTTTGTGACTGAAGGACCATATGTTCCTTGTCTTATACAGAAATGCCTCTAGGAGTTACATGCCCACTTGTCCCCAAAGATACATGATCCTACTGCAGCATATTCATTATCTCTGTCAATAGTTTATTTTGCGACCCCCATAAGAAGTTCTTAAGAATATTATTTTTAAATAAGATATTTACATTTAGAATTTGATATTTCCAGTCTACGAGGTGGTTTTTCTTTGTACTTTCTGAAAAAGGCTATGAGAGTAGTAGCTGTCTAAAGTTAGTGAATGACTGTTTGAAAGTCCCGACACCCTACTCCTTTCTTTTTTTTTAATTAATTAATTTATTTATTTATTTATTTATTTATGGTTGTGTTGGGTCTTTGTTGCTGCGCGTGGGCTTTCTCTAGTTGTGGCGAGAGGGGGTACTCTTCGTTGCAGCGCGCGGACGTCTCATTGCGGTGGCTTCTCTTGTTGTGGAGCACGGGCTCTAGGCACGTGGGCTTTAGTAGTTGTGGCGCGCGGGCTCAGTAGTTGTGGCTCACGGGCTCTAGAGCGCAGGCTTAGTAGTTGTGGCACACAGGCTTAGTTGCTCTGCGGCATGTGGGATCTTCCCGGACCAGCGGTCGAACCCATGTCCCCTGCATTGGCAGGCGGATTCTCAGCCACTGCACCACCAGAGAAGTCCCCCTACTCTTTTCTTAAATATATGCTTCTAAATGACTAGAGTCTTTTTGGGGGGGGCATTGCATTTTATTTTTGTTTAATTAATTTTTATTGGAGTATAGTTGCTTTACAATGTTATATGTTAGTTTCTACTGTACAGCAAAATGAATCAGCTGTACATATACATATATCCCCTGTTTTTTGGATTTCCTTACCATTTAGGTCACCACAGTGCATTAAGTAGAGTTTTCTGTGCTATACAGTATGTTCTCATTAGTTGTCTATTTTATGCATAGTATCAATAGTGTATATGTGTCAACCCCAATGTCCCAATTCCTCACACCCCCCCAAATGACTAGACCCTTGTAGCTAATTTCTTCTACCTTTCAGTTGTTGTAATGCCATTTGAATTCAGTAGGACTCCTCGGAAGTATTTTTTCTCTAGATGAGAGATGGCCCGCCATCACCATTGCTGATGTAGAAGGGATAACTGAGTCCAGAGAACTACAGAGCTTCCTTCAAGGTTGGAAGTTCCATGTTCTTTGCCACCTTCCTAGGGGCCCTTCTGTAGGTGAGAATCTTGGACAGCCTACCTACAACTGGCTTACCATGTGTCAATTCTTCATGCCAAGTGATTGGGGGTTTTTTATATTTATTTATTTATTTTATTTTTGGCTGTGTCAGGGCTTAGTTGCGGTTAGCGGGGTCTTCATCGCGGCATGCGGGATCCTCCACTGCGGCACCCAGGCTCATCATTGTGCAGGCTCTTCATTGCAAGGCGCGGGCTTCTCTCTAGTTGTTGCCCGCGTGCTCAGTAGTTGTGGCGTGCAGGGTTAGCTGCCTCGCGGCATGTGGGATCTTAGTTCCCCAACCAGGGATCAAACCCACGTCCCCTGCATTGGAAGGTGATTCTTAACCACTGGACCACCAGGGAAGTCCCTGCCAAGTGGTTTATTCTTTATTCCTTTAATCTATTATATGGATATAATTTGTTTATCCACATACCTGTTAATGATTGAGGGAGAGAAGCTAGACGAAAAAAAGAAGAAGTACATACTATATGATTCCATTTATATGACACTCTAGAAAAGACAAACCTCATCTCTAGTAATAGAAAGTAGGTGAATGGTTCCCTGGGGCCAGAGCTTGGGAGAGTGTTGACTGGAAAGGGACACAAGGGAACTTTTATGGGTGATGGAAATATTCTAAATCTTGATTGTAGTGGTGGTTATAAGTTTGTCAGAACTCATCAAAATATAGATAGATTGTTTTAATGGACACATTTTATTTTATGTAAACTGTACCTCAGTAAAGTTGATTTTGTTTTTAAAGAAAAAATGCCAATAGGGTTTTAAAATGAGAGAAATCTTATGTACTTAGGTTGATGAGGGAAGACTTCTTAGAGGTAAGGATTAAGTGAACAGTGCCTTGAAAAGGAGATTAAGATTTCAGTAAGCAGAGACGAAAGACATTTCTAGAGCAGAAAATAGCAAGAGCATAAAATATTTTCAGGGAAAAGGAAATGTTTAATAGATTTTAGTGGTAAGCTTTTAATAATGTAATTGCGAATTAACTTCAGTTCAAGCATTTGAGTAAGTGGACTGAGTAGCCTCTAAAGGTCCTTTACCTAATATCTAGGTTTTTTGATAAATGCAGATCAACCAGTAGAAACTAAAATCTAGAATTAAAAAGTATTTTCCTGATTTTAATATGTGTTCATTGAAGAAATTTAGAAAGTGTTTTAAAAGCATAAGTAAAATTAAAATCATTCATAATTCATCAGCCACACAATCACTTCAAACTCATTGAGGTTGGCCCATTTTTTCCTATGAACATTCACTTGTAGGCATTTTTCTATATTAAACAAAATGAAGACGTTTTTAAGTGCACATTTAAAAAATTGAATTTGGCTATAAAGTGTATAGAAAAGGTACTTGAGAATTATTCACTTGCCTACCTTTTTTTTAATAGCTCTCTGATATAAAGGGTGGAGTAAATCAAGCAGCACCTGCATTTGGATTTGGCAGTAGGCCATCAGTAACATTTGGGTCACCAGGTAAGTGACAAAGTAATGAAGGACTTCACTGATTCAAAAAAATAGGATTTTATAGGTTTCAAATATAAAGCCTGAAGTTTTGTTTAGTGCCATTTTAAGTCACTCTTGCAAATTCTACCACCTTCCATAATAGAGCTTCAAAGAATTTGGCTCATCAAGCATTTGCGAAATGGGATTCAGAATGGGCATGGTCTTTGAAAGACCCTATGGCTCAGGCTTTAGAAGTATATTTTAGGAATGGTTTTTCAAGACTTCCATAGGAATACATAGTTAGGGTAGCAGCACCTTTGAGGACTTTGTTGTCCCTGTATATAACAGCATAGTATTGTCCTCAAATGACAGTTCCGATGAGATGAGGGGACAGGTGAAGTGAAGGTTTACTCCCTAATCCCTGAGGTTTCTCAAGAGCTGCCTCCTTGAGTGTAGATTATGGTGCAAATGAGATCAATGTAGCGGAAAGACAGCACAACAGGGTTTAGTGGGTTTATCCTAGTTTCTCATTTTCACTTTTCTCTTCTTCCTTCCAATAAGTTAATTATCATCTAAATATGGCAGAAATAAGAAAAAAAAGGGCGGGTGGGGAGTAGTAATATAGCTACATTTTCTGATTAATAGCTTCTTTTTTTCTTTTTCTGGTTTTTGTAGGTTTTCCAGTGAATAACAACAGCAGCATTAATGCTCAGAATTTTAGTTTTAAACCAAGCGCTGGATTTGCTACTGCCCCTTCTGGAAGCCCTTCTGTGTTTGGGAGTACTCCAGCATTTGGAGCTGTACCCTCCGCCAATTCTGCCATCACTGCTTCTACTCCAGCTTTTGGACTTGGGAAACCCCAAATCACATCTGCTGCTTCATTTTCATTTAAAAGCCCTGCAGCTTCTGGTTTTGGATCATCCGGATTTTCAGGATTTCCAGCTTCTATGGCAGCAGGACCTGTTGGAGCTCCAGAGGCCCCAGCCTTTGGAAGCGGCAGTTCTTCAGCTGGTTTTGGTAGTCCAGGCTCACAGTCTCACACTGCTTTTTCCAAGTCATCCAGTGGCACCTTTGGAAACAGCAGCATATCCACCTCTCTCTCATTCTCAAATGGCAGCACCACAACAGATAATGTATTATTCACACCCAGGGGTCAACTAACAGCAGAAGAACAGGAACAATTTCAATCCAAGAAATTTACTCTGGGAAAAATTCCATTAAAGCCACCTCCTGTGGAACTTCTAAATATTTAAACGAGTAATTTTAAATACAGAAAAGAACAGCTTTTAAAATTGTTTTGAGTGGTTCATATAAAAGGGCAGATATATATATACACATACATATATATTATATATATACATATATATTTATAAGAAGTATAAACTTTCAATAATAGGAGTTTTTATATTTAGCATTTTCTTGAGTGTAACTATTTAAGTAAAACAACAAAAACTCAGCAACGGATTTTTTTTTTTTTTTTTTTTTGCTATAATTATGAATGGAACTGAAAAAACTGTCAGGGTGCAGTGAATAAAGTACTTTTCTTATTCTACATCACTTTACTCTCTTACCATTTAAACTTTTACATTTAAACATTTTTTTTAAAAGGAAGGAGATAATTTCTAGAACCAGCAGAGAAAAAATGCTTAAATGTTTAGCCTACTTACCAAATAAACATCAGTAGCATGACTTTAAACTTCATGTTAAAGAAGATTCTCTTAAAGAGAGAAATAACAATTTTTAAAGGGTGAAAACTTTTTAGGACCTAAGAAGCATTTTCCCCTCATATTTTTTCCTCCTCAGTTTTGGCTCTCTCATGGACCATTTGAGTTTTCTTCAACAACTCTGGGCTAATTTTTATCTTGGCCTAATTTTTATGTAATTCTATTTTTTCCTCACATTATCCCATCAAGTGGATGGATTGTAAGAGGAGTAGAAATTATGATCTTCTGTGAATAAATAGTATATAAATATCCTTTGTAGTTGCATAAAACATTTCTGGAAGAATATTTAAGAAACTTGCTAACAATGATTACCTCTGGGAAAAGAATTGGTGTCTGAGTTAGGAGAAATACTTTATATACCATTTTGAACTGTTTGAATATTTTACCATGTACATGCATTACTTTGTTTTTCTAATTGAAAGAAAATCAGGAAAATTAAAAAAGGATTAGGAAGCTTTTCTCAACTCTAAACAGCAACATTATTGGCAAGTTTAATGATACTTAAGATCAAGCTAGTTTTTCTAGCTGCATTTTTGAAAAGCATTTTTTTTTATATAAATTTATTTACTTATTTATTTATTTGTTTTTGGCTGTGTTGGATCTTAGTTGCGGTGCACGGGCTTCTCATTGCCGTGGCTTCTCTTGTTGCAGAGCACAGGATCTAGGCGTGCAGGCTTCAGTAGTTCTGGCATGGGGGCTCAGTAGTTGTGGCTTGTGGGCTCTAGAGCTCAGGCTCAGTAGTTGTGGCACACGGGCTGAGTTGCTCCGCGGCATGCAGGATCCTCCTAGACCAGGGCTCGAACCTGTGTCCCTTGCATTGGCAGGCAGATTCTTAACCATTGTGCCACCAGGGAAGCCCGAAAAGCATTTTTTTTAAACTAACAAATAACTCTTTATTCAAGATGCATCTTCTCTAGACTTCTTTTTTAAGTAACAGAGAAGGGACTTATAACTGGAAAAAAGTTTTTGAACAAATCTAGGCTGCTTTCTTCCGCCTCCATTTACATTATTACAGTATGCTCTTATTTCTTTATGGTATATTTCTTAAAACACTTTTTTATAAAATATGTTTATTATAATAAATTTGGAAATTTCCAACAAGGAAATTAAAATTTTCAGTAATCTTCTCCCTGCTTCCCCCAAATAGTTTATGTAGAGAGGTGAGGATTCACCAGCTGTTTCTAGAGTTTCTATTAGAATTCTCAGACATGTTTGGATCTCCCTGTGTCCTCAGATTGAGGGAGTAATATCTTGTATATCTTACATATGGTTGATCCAAATACCCAGAGACCTGTCATGAGTTGAAGCATATGTGTCAGAGTTCTGTGTTCCTTTCTCAAGCCTCAAAAATTACACAGCTAGCACTGCGAGAACAGTTTCCTGACACAGATCTGGCATTGAAGTCATTTTTTTAAGTGAAAATAAAAACTATTAAAAGATATGCACTCCACGTGATTTTAGCATATATGCAAAGGGTTTAATCCTCATGGGATCCAGGTTCTCTGTTACACGTTTTGAAGAACTGTATGACTCAAACTAACAGTTGTGGAACCCCAGCATTTAGAATAAAACCTACTCAAGGGGGTGTATGTTTGAAACCATCCTTGGTATAGAGGTGATAAATAGACCCTAAGTTCCTGCTTTGGTCGTAAGCTCTAAAGACTTTCCAATGTTTTTTTCAACACAGTTGACTCCTAGAGTTGTCCTACCCTGATGGAATGAACCCTGTGCTACCATTAGGTTGGTTACAGGCTTACCAGGCTCCCTTGGGTCCCAATTGAACTTCCCAATGTCCTGGAAGCTCTGAGGATGCAGATTAAGGGCCCAGTGTTTCTAAATCTGCCTGACTGTAAGGATCACCTGGGGTACTGATTAAATAATATATCCATTGGGCTAGGCCTGGGAATGTGGTTTTTTTTTACCAAGTGACCCATGAGATCCTTCAGGCAAGTTTGGGAAACTAGCCTATCCAACTACATTTAGGCTACTTAGTAATATGCAATTTGGGAGTTGTAATTGTTGGAAGTCTATTTTCTGTGCTCTCACACACACAAAAAAATGAGATCCAAAGTTGTCAGATAGTGCACTTGTCAAAAAGTACAAATAGGTGCTGTGAGTTCCTTAAAAGTGTGAGAAACTGAAGCAAAGAAGTCCACAAAGTAGAAGTCAGCAGTATGCATGCATACTGGTATCAGGAGTCCAAGGAGGCCAGGAACTCCTAGACAGGCCCTAAGGGGCAGCAGGGCTTCAGAAAATCAGAAGCAGATAACACTGAGGTGGTGGTGGCCAGGCATAAAGGTAGATTGAGTTTCAAGACCCTGAGAGAGAGTGGAAGGGAAAAGGCAACCGCAAGGCACAAGAGCAAGTGCCACCATCTGGAATTTTTTTTTTTTTTTTTTTCACCATCTGGATTTATTCAGTAAGGTAAGAACCGATTCTAGCAGAGCTGGTCGAACTGAAAGTAGACCCAAAATAAGAACAAACAGCCTCCCTTCACAGCTTCTACAACAGCTGTCCCTTTTACCTAGGACTCAGAGCAAGGGACAAAATTGTATATAAGGTTTTATTACAAGTAAACTGATTTAACTCGGTTGATTATCTGATCACAGATTAGAAGGGGAGAAGTGTAACAGCCGAGAGCTGACTAGAAGGAGAGAGAGAAGCTGATATTAAAACTATTTAAAAGGCATAACATGATTTAGCTACATAGTATTGTTCATACGAGTAAAATAATTCAATCCAGTGTCCAACAACAGGAAATTGGTTAATGTGGTAGGTTCACATATTGGAGTACTAAACAGCCTTTCTAAATGACCTAGAAGAATAGGGAATAAACTTGGAAAGTTTTCACTCTGTAGTCAATGGGCAAAACCTGTTATAAAACAGCATGTACAGTGTGGTCCAGTTTGGGGGGAAAGTGTATATTCATGGGAGGAAAAAGCCTAAAATTAATAATAGCTCAGATTTGTTTGGTTTTTTTATTGTGGTTAAAAAAAAACATTAAATTTACCATCTTAAACATTTTCAAGTTCAGCGGCATTAAGTTACATTCACATTGTTGTACAACAGATCTCTGGAACTATTTCATCTTGCCAAACTGAAACTGTTTACCCACTAAACATTAATTCTCCCTCCCTCCTTTCTCCAGTACTTGGCAATCACATTTCTACTTTCTGTTTCTATGATCTGACTACTTTAGATACTTCATATGAGTAGAATCGTACAGTAATTGTCCTTTTATGCTGGCTTATTTCACTTAGCATAACGTCCTTCAGGCTCATCCTTGTAGACTGTGATCGAATTTTCTTCTTTTTTTAAGTTTGCATAATATTCCATTGTATGTATTGTATGAACCACATTTCGATTATCCATTCAGCTGTTAATGGAATTTGAGTTGCTTCTACCTCTTGGCTACTGTAAATAATGTTTTAATGAACATCTCTTAAAGATCCTGCTTTGAATTCTTTTGGATATATACCCAGAAATGGGTTTGCTGGATCATATGCAGCTCCGTGTTTAGTTTTTTGAGAAACCTTTACACTGCCCTTCATAGGAGTTACACCATTTTACATTCCCAGCAGCAGGGTTTCAGTTTCTCCACATCCACCCCAACACTTAGTTCCTTGTTTTGACAGTGGCCTTCCTAATAGGTGTGAGGTGATATCTCGTGATTTTGATTTGCATTTCTCTTATGATTAGTGCTGTTGAGTATCTTTTCATATGCTTGTTGGCCATTTGTATATCTTCTTTGGAGCACTATCTATCTATTGAACTCCTTTGCCCATTTTTAATAGGGTTATTTGTTTTCTTGTTGAGTTTTAGAAATTCTCTATGTATTCTGAATGTTAACCCTTTATCATATATATGATTTGCAAATATTTTCACCCATTCCACAGATTGCCTTTTCACTCTGTGGATTGTTTCCTTTGACACACATACGTTTTGAAGTTTGATATAGTCCCACTTGTCTATTTTTGCTTCTATTGTCTGTGTTTTTGGTATCACAATCAAGAAATCGTTGCCAAATCCAATGTCCTGAAGCTTTTCTCCTATGTTTTCCCCTAGTAGTTTTATACATTTAGGTCTTTAACCTATTTTAATTTTGGTCCATGGTATAAGGTAAGTGTCCAACTTCATTCTTTTGCATGTAAATATACAGGTTTCCTAGTACCATTTGTTGAAAAGACTATCTTTCCCTATTTTGTAGTTTTGACATCTTTGCCAAAAATTATTTGGCTATATAGGCAAGGGTTTATTTCTAGGCTCTAGTCTCTGTTTCATTGGTCTGTATATCTGCCTTTATGCCAGTACCAGACTGTCTCAGTTGGTGTTGCACTGTAGCTGGTTTTGGAATAAAGAAATGTGAGGCCTCCAACTTTGATCTTTTTCAAGATTATTTTGGCTATTCAGGGTACCTTGAAATTTCGTATGAGTTTTAGGATTTTTTTTCTACTTCTGCAAAAAAATGACATTGGGTTTTTTATATGAATTGCATTGAATCTTAACATCGCTTTATGTAATATGCACATTTTACCACTATTAAGTCTCCCAAACCATAAGCACAGGATGTCTCCATTTATTTGTGTCTTCTTTGATTTCTTTTAGCAATGTTTTATAGTTTTCAGTGTACAAGTCTTTCACCTCCTTGGTTAAGCTTATTCCTATGTATTTTATCCATTTTGATGCCATAGTAAATGTGATTGTTTTCTTAATTTTCTTTTCACATTAGCCATTATTAGTGTATAGAAATACACCTGATTTTTGTATGTTGATTTTGTATCCTGCTACTTTGCTGAAATTACTTATTAATTGTAACAGGGTTCTTTTGTGTGTGTGCATGAAGTCTTTAGGGTTTTCTACATATACGATCATGGAATCTGTGAACAGAGATCATTTTACTTCTTCCTTTCGGAATTGGGTGCCTTTTATTTCTTTTTCTTTTCTAATTGCTCTGGCTAGGACACTCGGTACTAAGTTGAATACAAGTGGTGAGAGGGGGCATCTTTACCTTGTTTCTTTTTTTTTTTTAATGGACACTTTTAATCCTAATTGCTTTTCTTAAAATTCATTTATTTAATTTTAATTTTTGGCTGCATTGTGTCTTCATTGCTTAGTCGCTCCACTTTGCCTTGTTTCTGACCTTAAAGGAAAAACTCAGTCTTTCGTGGTTGAATATGATGTTAGTTGTGGCCTTTTAGTATATGGCTTTTATCATGTTGAGGTAGTTTCCTTCTTTCCCCAGTTTGTTGAGTGTTTTTTTTTTTTTTGCGGTACGCGGGCCTCTCACTGTTGTGGCCTCTCCCGTTGCGGAGCACAGGCTCAGCGGCCATGGCTCACTGGCACAGCCGCTCCGCGGCATGTGGGATATTCCTGGACCGGGGCACGAACGTGCGTCCCCTGCATCAGCAGGCGGACTCCCAACCACTGCGCCATCAGGGAAGCCCACTATCTACTCTTTCAATTCTAATATTAGTTATTTGAATCTTCTAGCTCTTTTTCTTAGCTAATCTAGATAAGGGTTTGTCGATTTTGATGATCTTTTTAAAAGACCATGTCTTAGTCTGCTTGGGCTGCCAAAATAAAACATCATAGAATGGATAGCTTAAAAAACAGATCTTTATTTCTCACAGTTTTGGAGCCTGAAAGTCCATGTCAGGGTGCCAGCATAGTCAGGTTCCGGTGAGAACCCTTTTCCTAGCTTGCAGATAGCTGCCTTCTTCTTGGGTGCTAAGGTGGCCTTTTGTCATGCATGTGCATGAAGAAATAGATTTCTCTCTCCCTCTTCTTACGAGGGCACTAGTCCCATCATGAGGTTCCCACCCTCATGACCTAATTTAAACCTAATTATCTCTCAAAGGCCCCACCTCCAAATACCATCACTTTGGTGGTCAGGGCTTCAACATATGAATTTAGGTGAGGGGACACAAACATTCAGTTGGTTTTATTGGTTTTATTGATAATACTAACTCTTGGATTTATTGATTTTTTCTATTGTTTTTCTATTCTTTATTTCATTTACCTCTCCTTTAATCTTTATTGTTTCTTTCCTTCTACTAAATTTATGTTTAGTTTGTTCTTTTCCTATTTCTTCAAGGTATAAAATTAGATTATTGATTTGAGATCTTTCTTCTTTTTAATGCAAGTGTTTATAAAGTTCCCTGTTATCACTGCTTTTGCTGCATCCCGTAAGTTTTGGTATGTTGTATTTTTCATTTGTCTCTAAGTGTTTTCTAAATTCACTTGTGATTTATTCTTTGATCCATTTGTTGTTTAAGATTATGTTGTTTAATTTCCACATACTTATGTTTTTTCCTTCTGCTGTGGATTTCTAATTTCATTCCATTGTGGTCAGAGATACTTTATATGATTTCAGTCTTCTTAAATTTGCTAAGACTTGTTTTGTGACCTAACATATGGACTACCTTGGAGAACGTCCATGTGCACTTGAGAAGAATGTGTATTCTGCTATCGTTAGGTGAAGTGTTCTGTATATGTTTCGTTCAGTTATTCTATAGTGTTAAGTCCTCTGTTTTCTTATTGATCTTCTGTTTGGCTGTTCTATCCATAACTGAAAGTGGAATATTGAAGTATCCTACTATCATTGTGTTGCTGTCTTTTTCTCCCTTCAGTTCTGTCAATGTTTGCTTCATATATTAGGGAGTTCTAATGTTAGGTGCATGTATATTATAACTGTTATATCTTCCTGGTGAATTGACCCTGTTATCATCATGCAGTGTCCTTCTTTGTCTCATATGATAGTTTTGGTATTAAAGTCTATTTTATCTAAGTATGGCCACCTCTGCTCTCTTTAGGTTCCTGTTTGCATGGAATATTTTTTCCATCCTTTCGCTTTTAGCCTATGTGTGTCTTTAGACCTATAGCATGTCTCTGTAGACAGCACATTAGTTGGTTCCTGTTTTTTATCCATTCAACCAATGTGTCTTTTAATTGGTACATTTAATCGATTTACATATAAATTAATTATAGGCAGGAAAGGACTTATATTGCCATTTTGTTTTCTGTATCTTATAAACTTTTTGTCGCTCTCTCCATCCTGCTGCCTTATTTTGCGTTTTGCTGATTTTTTTGGTAGTGACATATTTTGATTCCCTTCTCATTTCCCTTTGTGTATATTCTATAATTTCTCTGTGGTTATCACTGTAATTACATAAAATATTTTAAAGTTATAATAATACGTTTTAAACTGAAAACAACTTTAATCACATATAAAAACTCTGCTCCTTTACAGTTCTGCCTCACCCACTTTATGTTATTGAGACATAAATTATCTCTTGTAACATTGCATATTTATTAACATAAATTTATAATTACTTTTTATGCTTGCTTTTGTTTTCTTAAATCTGTACCAGATTTAAAAGTGATTTATGCACTTACATTACAATACTACATAATTCTAAATTTATCTATATGTTTACCTTTACCAAGGAGTTTTATATTTTTGTATGGTTTTTGTTGCTCTTTATCATCCTTCTGCTTTAACTTGAAGGACTCCCCTCAGTATTTCCTTTTTTTCTTCCTAGCCAGTTTGTTTTCTATTGACACCACAATGCTCAGGTCTTGACCGCGTACTTCGATGGTGGTCACAACCATTGCTTCCATTGCTGCTGCTTGGTCTTCAGGTTCTCCTCACGCTTGTTGAGCTGGCAGTGCATAGTACATATTTTCCTGGGCTGCAGTTCCAGGGGTTTGTACTTCTTGCCCTTGTAGAATTTCCTGAGGTTCTCTTTCTGAGTCTGGTTAATGGCAGTGAGAACACAGGCAATAGATTTGCAAACAACTCGAATCTTATAGAGTTTGGAAGCTGCACTGCCTGTCACTTTGGAGACATGCAGCTGGGACAGCTCCACTTTCAGGTCATCCATCTGTTTCAGCAGCTCCTCCTTCTTCTAGCCTGAAAGTCTCAAGACTTAATGTTGGCCATGGCTGCACAAGGATGCTTTAAAGTATGAAACAGATGAATGAAGACATCTTCTTTACCCAAAACATTCGTTTATGTTAAAAATTATTGCAGGGCTTCCCTGATGGCGCAGTGGTTGAGAGTCCGCCTGCCGATGCAGGGGACACGGGTTCATGCCCCGGTCCAGGAATATCCCACATGCCGCGAAGCGGCTAGGCCCGTGAGCCATGGCCGCTGAGCCTGCGCGTCCGGAGCCTGTGCTCCGCAACGGGAGAAGCCACAACAGTGAGAGGCCCGCGTACCACAAAAAAAAAAAAAAAATTATTGCAGAAGAAGAAACTCAATGGGGTCTGACTTCAATAATACTCATCAAAGGTAAATTAATATAACAAAATACCACTTCATGCCCATCAAATTGGCAAAAATCAAAGTCTTACAATAACAGTGTTAATGAAGATGTAACATTGTGGAGACTCTGGTGAGCTGCTGATAGGAGTGTGGATTGGTGCAAGCACTCCAGAGAGCCATTTGGCAATATCGTAACTTTGAAGATGATCATCCTCTACAACCTAGAAGTTTTACTCCTCTGCAAGGCCCTTGCTCCTCAAAGCGTGGTCCTAGGACCAGCAACATCAACACCATCTGGAAACTGTGCAGAATCTCAGGCCCCATCCCAAACCTACCAAATCAGAGTCTGCATTTTAACAAGACTCACCAGATGATTATATGCACATGAATATATGAGAAACTACTGCATGTGGGAAAAGGAGACATGTATAAAACTTTAAATAGAATTGCTTGTAGTAGCAAAACATTGGAAAAAACCAGAAGTCCATGCCCATGATAACAGATACACTTTGGTATAATAGGATACATCTGTACAACAACTTGAGTTACATGTATAAACAGCCAAGAAAGCACAGGTGCAGAATGATATGTATAATATACCACTGAAAGTACAAAACAATATTATATATTGCTTATGAATTTATAAACATAGTAAAGGAATAACAGCATGAGAATAATAAGCACCAAATTCAGAATAGAGCTTGTTCAGGGTGGGGAAAAAAAAGAATGAGATTTAGGAGGCATATACAGGGGGCTTTATATCTGTGACTTTTTAAAAATTTAAACTTAATATGACAATAGTAAAATTTTATAGAGTGGGTGATGAGTACATAATTATTCATTATATTTTTTCTGTACTTTTCCATGTACTTGAAATAAGTTTACAAATTTTTAAAGGTTTAATTTAGAAAAACAAAAAAAGGAATGCCTTCTTTCCCACCCTAAATTTTGTATTATCGAGTAGCTTTTAGGTTTCTGAAGTGATCACTATGAATCAACTAGTTTGTCAAATTGTTTCCAAGTCTTGAATTAAATATTCCACTCTGAAGATTCCATTCATTCAAGTACTGAAGTACAAGGAGTAAGACTACTCTAAAGAACAACTGACTGTGGATGTAGACCATGTTATTTTTGCTGCTAATGAAATGTTAAAGGTACACATTCAAATATTTGTGGAGCAAAATGGAAACTACATTTGATTCACTTATTTGGGTAAGAATATGTGTTTGTCTCTGTACTTACACCAGACAAGGAAGATAATCTAGAATCAATATGATAACCTTGAGGCTCTTTTCTCAACCATATGTTATCAACCAACTGGAAGTCTAGTCTTATTTCCTTGGTGATTTATAACGTAAACAGCATTTATTCCTGTAAGCATTGAAGTGGAGAAATAGAGGAATTCTCTGCCACTGATTTTTTTTTATCACAATGGTTGTCAAGCTTTTCCATTTGGAAACCTTCTATTGACTCTATATGATTCACATCTCCCCTACACCAAGAAAAAAAAATTCAAAAGAGGACATGACTTTACTGGAATTATCTATTAATTTAGAAGCTATTCAACTGAGGGACATTTACATAATTCGGTAGAGAAAACATACAGTGCTGTGTAAGAAAAAGTTTGCCTGATTTATAGGAATTGTTGATCATCAATATTAAGGACCCACCAAATGCAAATGTTACACTAAGGATTCAGTCCTAAGACCTATTGAGGTTTGGAAACAGGCTCTGAAGGATTATGGGAAGTTCTAAACAAAGTGTCAAGTCTATCAAGGAGCTCATCATCAAAGATGAAGATGAAGGAGAATAGAATCAAATTCAAACGGTAACATATATACAAAAGCACTGCAGTGAGTATATCAAAATGCTACAGAGTAAGGTTAATGGAGTCACGAGGAGCCATGAGCCTGTGGTAACTTCCCAGAGGAAATGAATTTTAATAGTTTTGAGAGGGAAGTGAAATCATAATGGGAAGGAGAAATAGCTCAAAGGGCCAGAAGTAAGCTTCTAAAGCGAAATAAGCGGAGCCTGGGAAGACTATATTCACTTTATGATATAGAGTTTGAAAAGATTATCTCTTTAGATGATCTAAATGTGAGCTTGGGCAGGTTAACTTTTCTAGTCCTCTTATCTGTAGAATAGGTAATATTCACCACCCAGTGATTGTGTGGTCAGTAATGAATGTAACATGCTTAGGAGAGAAATTATGTTCAATAATTCCATTATTCACTAAAATTATGCTTGTTCACTATAGAGAATTCAGACCACATAGAAATACATAAAATGAAAATTATACTCCATGTTCCCAATAACATTGTCTTTAACATTTTTGTGTGCCCTTCTTCCATTTTTATTCCTTGTACACATTCTGATAGCTATTATCATTATCGATGCTATCATACTAGTTTGCATCTTGTCACTGAACAGAACGTCTTGAAGAACCTTCCATGTCAGTACATATAGATTTACCTCACTGGTTTTTGTTTTTTTAGATAAGTAGATCTATTAATATAGGATGCTTATGAAGGATAGAAGCAGGCAAGCAAGAGAGCTCTGCCCCGAGAACTAAGTGGGCTACATTTTTATAATCAAAGGAAAAGTGGGGAGGGAGAAAAGACCACCTTCTTCCTCTCCCTTTGTAAAGTTATTGCAGGAAACTTGGACACAAGAGGTTGGTCATGTCCGAGGTGAGTCCCTGGGATGGGCCACCAATTCTTTCCTTCGCACAGGAAAGAATTCAAGAGTGAGCCATAATAAACTGAAAGCAGAGATACACATTCCATGGGCAGAATGCGGTCTGTCCCAAAAGGTGAGAGTGGCCCCAGCAGAAACATGCTCCACATACAGGGTGCGAGCCATCTCAAAAGGCGAGAGCGGCTGACCTCACTGTTTTCAAAGTCCATATAGTATTCCACTGTGTGTCCATTGCTTAATTTACTTAACCAGGCCCCTATTTATGGGCCAACAGTCCTTCACTAGGACATTCTAGAACATATATCTTGGCATTGTGGTAGTAGTGTTTTGTAAGAAGCAAAAGTGCTGAGTTGAAAATTTTTCATTTTAATAGAGTTTGTTAAGTTGTTCTTTGAAAAGTCTTATTGATTTATCCCTCTCCACGTTCCTCCCCACCATGTAGGTGCTGAAAACAGAAGACATAACCTATTCGCATTTCAAAGGATAATACATGATGAATTTTTTGTCATTGAAAATATACAGCAATAATAGCCATGAAGACTGGGAGATTGATCAGCAGCGTTGCCGTAAGTCCCTTCCAGTGAGCCCCTGGACCAGTCCTCTATGGACATTGCCTCAGGTCTTATGTGCTTTTTTTCATCAAAACCAGAGACCCGTATATATATATATAATACATCCATATGCATACATAATCAGATACATTGTTGCTATTATTATTTTGAGCAGACTGATATTTGTTAGATCAATTAACAGTAAGAAAAATAAAACTTTTCTTTTACCTTCAAAAAAACAAAAAGAACAATCCAGAGACCCAGAGAGACAGGATTCCCAACTGCTCTGAAGATACCATCTGCCCTGCAGACCAGTTTTTGTGCTTGACCAAACAGCGGAATCTCATCAAAACAGAAAGGAAAAAACAAAATTTATTGGCAGAAAGTACCACCTTAGGCAGCTCACTGGTGGGGGCAGAATTGGACAGGGATGGCTTTAAGAAACAACCCTAGCCTTCTAACTGGCCAAGCAGCTTCTAACAAGCTGCTAAAGGAAGAGGAAAATGAAACTCTAAGGGAGAGAGAACTATCCCCAAGTGACTGAGGCACCTCCTGACCTCACATGCTTCCTTATCTAGCTTAGAGCCCATGGCCCATCAGTCAATCACTCTTAAAGATACGTAACTGCAACTCTTCTGCATCCCCTTCCTCCAGGTACTTGCCTGGCCAACCTGAAACCCAGAGAGGCTGTCTCCTGTGACCAACACACCTGCAGGGCAGAGTGGTGCTACAGACATCTGCGCTGTGAGTCACGATCTACGATCTCGGTGACACTGCCCAGAAATCCACACAGTTCCTCCAGGGGGCTCGGCCAGTACCGAAATGTTAATACTTGATTGCAGTTAATACTTGATTACACTGTTCCCAACTAAACCGTTCTCCACTGTCGCCTAATCTACCTTCTCTCTGAAAGAATGACCCCTCCTCATACTTCACAGAGAATTCGAAGCCATCCAAGAAGACATTGGTCATTCTCTTCTGCACTCCAAGTCCAGCCCTTCACACATGCTATCTGACACCACCAGTTATCCACTCCCCCTTCACCGAGTCTCCCATAAATGTCACACATGCTGTAGCATCTCCTCCCTGCTTGGGGGGTGGAGAAACAAATGCAAAATGCTCTCCATCTCATCTTCTCGCCACCACTCTAGCTCTCTACTCCCTGTAACAGCCATGTGTCTTTAAATGTTAGCTTCACTTGATGGCTCCCCTCCTCTGCCCAGTCTCCTCTCACTCTTCAACCCATTTGTCTCCCACCCGCCATTCGCCTGAAACTGTCCTTGGTAAGGTCTCACTACCAGTTAGGCTTCTTTTCAGGCTCCCTTTTCATCTGACAACATTCCTGCCACAGCTCCAGACTCTACATCTTCTCTGAAAGTCAGTGAAGAAAAAAAGATTCCAAGCAAAATTCTCACAGCCTCTCTGGCTCTGCTCAGGGCTATGTGCCCATCCTGGATCAGTCATGGAATACGCAGAGCCTCTTCTGATGTCCTGACCAAACTCTGATACAAAGGTCTCCTTTTTAATGGCTGCATAGTATTCCATTGCATGAATGTATCATTATTCATTTAACCTCTCCTTTGCTAATGGACATTTGGGTTTTTCTAGCAATTTACTAACATAAATAATGCCAGGAGGCACTTTCTTAGGCCTTGCCCACCTACATACACACTCATACTCACACAGTTCTTTCTTCACCAAACTCATAGAGCTCATGACTGCTGAATTGTGCTTTTTGTGTTTTTGAGGATCTTTCCATCACACCACCAACATGTCACATTGTATGTTCCTGTGACCACTATGTGGAAGAGAAGGGGGGAGGGGACACTGGAGGCTGCAATGTCTAGACTTTGTCTTCACTGCCTTCAGTTCACTAAATGTAGTCCAGCTGTCAGGAAAGGAGCTCTATGAAGTTTAACCTAAAATTAGAAGAAAAAAAAGCTTCAAATTTCTATGGAAGTCTCAGTTGCCTTCTAATTTCTCTGGGTGACCTGGGGGTGCAGGGGGAGGCAACTTTCTCCTAATCTGTTCTGCTCTGTAGCCTCTGTTTCCACCATAACAGTTCGCAGGAACTGTTAAAAACCTTGAAATTTCCCATTTCCCTTCTTTTGCCATTGTCTAAGAGCTGCTATGACCCAAGCTGCAGAGAGAGCCTCTACCACATCCCTCCAACCTCCATCCTCAAGGAGGTGACAGCACCCCCAGATCAATGCCTGATGTCTTAGCCCTTGTCTTGATCCCCTGCCTTGTGGTACTGGCCTTGCCTGTCCCACAATGCCCTTATCCTGCCAACCCATCACTCTGAAGCTATAAATCAGCACTTCTGGTTAACTAAATGCAGCATCTCTCAGAATGTCATGTGTTCTTTCTGCTTCTGATGCCTGATTTTTAAAAAAATAATATCTTTACAAACCTCTCTGGGCTAGCTTCAGTTTAGAAGTCCTAGAACTCAGCTCTAACACTATCCAGATCTGTCTGCAGTTAATACTTGATTACACTTCATGTCCTTTTTTTTTTTTTCTTCTTTTGCGATATGCGGGCCTCTCACTGTTGTGGCTTTTCCCGTTGCGGAGCACAGGCTCCGGACGCGCAGGCTCAGTGGCCACGGCTCACGGGCCCAGCCGCTCCGCGGCACGTGGGATCTTCCCAGACCGGGGCACGAACCCGTGTCCCCTGCATTGGCAGGCGGACCCTCAACCACTGCGCTACCAGGGAAGCCCCTTCCTGTCCTTTTATTGTTGATAAATAAGCTTTCTCTTCCTTGACTTGCGGAAAATTGTTTTTGCATTTTTTTCTCTTGTGCCTGTACATGCTCAGTGCCGTGACCAACCACCACCAACCCCATTCTCCCGCCCTTACAACAAAAGTCCTCTTTGTCCTCCTTCTCCCCCCATGCCCAGCAAAGAGTGAAAACACAGGCTGAAAATATTCTCTCTCCTAGCCCTTTCTGATGGGATCCCTGCCCCTCTCCCTCAGCATTTGCAACTCCACAGGGGTTCCCAGGGAAAATCCCAGCCCCCTTTGGAATACGGTCTTCCCTCGGGTCACATTTGCTGATATTTTGTAAATGAAACTTTCTTTTACTGGCACTTAGTAAACTGAATGAACGAGTATCAGCACTACTCATAGGGGCTTCGCTCGTGGTCCAGTGGCTAAGACTCCGTGCTCCCAATGCAGGGGGCCCGGGTTCAATCCCTGGTCAGGGAACTAGATCCCATATGCCGCAACTAACAGTTCACATGCCACGACTAAAGACCCGGCACAACCAAATAAATATTTTTTTTTTAAGTACTACTCATAAAATATAGAGAGAACTTACAACTGCCAGCATTGTTTCTAAAGGGTGTTACAAACGCTGCACTATTGACATTAGTTAACACATTTGTTTTAAAGACTCAGTTTTATCAGAAGCTTCAAAACAGAATCAGGAATGGTGTGCAAGTTATATTCCCTGCCTTGTGATTATTTTGGTTTTCCAAAGCGTAATTTTTTTTCTAGATCTGCATACATGAGTGATTCTTTATCCTGTGAAAGTAGCACTTTATCACTGCATAGCTCCCTAATTCCCATTTACTCACAAGATTTAGAAGAGAGGAGCTCAAAAGGAAAGTTATTCAACTTGAAACAAAATTTCTAGTAAGAAAATAACTAAGCGGGCTTCCCTGGTGGCGCAGTGCTTAAGAATCCGCCTGCCAATGCAGGGGACATGGGTTCGAGCCCTGGATCGGGGAGATACCACGTGCTGCGGAGCAACTAAGCCCGTGCACCACAACTCCTGAGCCTGTGCTCTAGAGCCTGCGAGCCACAACTACTGAGCCCTCGTACCACAACTACTGATGCCCTCATGCCTAGATCCCGTGCTCTGAAACAAGAGAAGCCAGCACAATGAGAAGCCTGCGTACCGCAACGAAGAGTAACCCTGCTCATAGCACCTAGAGAAAGCCCATGCGCAGCAACGAAGACCCAACGCAGCCGAAGCTAAATTAAAAAAAAAAAAAAGAAAAGAAGAAAATAACTAAGGCTTGAAGCAGAAGAAACCCCAGCTGGCCTATTTCCATTACCTAATTAAGAAGGTAAATCAAGGGACTGCCGTGGCGGTCCAGTGGTTAAGACTCCACACTTCTAATGTAGGGGGCACAGGTTTGATCCCTGGTCGGGGAACTAAGTCCTACATGCTATGCAGCGTGGCCAAACAAAAAAGAAGGTGAATCAATATACGAATGTTTGCTGATTTGATTAATTTGGGGGGTGGTGAATTACGTTTATGGTATTCAATGTCTCAGTCTATAATAATGCACATATGTACATATGACTCTTTTTTTAAATTTCCTTCCTTTTTAAAAATTTATTTATTTATTTATTTTGGCTGTGTCGGGTCTTACTTGTGGCACGCGGGCTCTTTGTTGCGGCGCGTGGGCTTCTCTCTAGTTATGGCGTGGGCTCCAGAGCACGTGGGCTCTGTAGTTGAGGAACACGGGCTTAGTTGCCCCGAGGCATGTGGGATCTTGTTCCCATACCAGGGATCAAACCCACGTCCTCTGCATTGGAAAGGGGATTCCTAACCACGGGACCACCAGGGAAGTCCCACATATGACTCTTTTAAAGAACAGATTCTCTGATCCCCCAAGTCCCACTGGAGCCAACACTTTTCTGCAGTCCTATGAGATCCAGGATTGTTTTCCTCTGGTTTGTCCCAGAGTGTGGCATGTCTACCTCTGGAGGTACCTGAGATGACTTTTGGAGGTATGTGAACACATTTTTAAATTTCAACCGGTTTCCAATATTTATTTTACAATAGATTACTTTTCTATAGCTACAGTAGATTATTTTTCTACAGATAGAAAAAAACATAGCTAGCGTATCAAACTCCTGAATTCATGAGTACTATTGCTTAGGGTGAGATTAAAGTATCACTAGTAGATCCAAAGATAAATATTAAGTAAAAACTACAATAAAAAGTACACAGATATGACAAAAATCAGGAAGGTGGTACAAGGGTGACTGAGGTTGAGAAGACCCTGCTCTCTCTCTCATGCTGACTGAAACATTATGGTGCTTCATCAGAGTTCAATAATGTGATACCTGACCCTCATGCATCCTTTTTCCTGCAATATTTCAAATAGTCTGCCACAGGCAAGGTGAGTTAACTTAGTGGCTGGCTTTCTGTGCTCCCTGTTTCCTGCGTAGCTGGTGCAGCAAAGCAGAACCCACCTGCTGAACTAATTGTGCTGAATTTGGGCATCAGAGAAGATGCCGGTCATTTATCTGCTCAGTGGCTAGTGAGCTCTTTGGCATTTGTTTTACTTTTGAGAAAGATGAAGAGGGAGGTAATGATCTTCTCTCCAGGAGCCCTGGGCAGCTGACTCAGAGTCACAGGACTTGCTGGCCTGGAGGCATTTCAACACCAGGCTCGGGCCCTTGCAGAGCAAATCCCATGACTCCAAGGGACTGCCCCCACTCACTGTTGTGCCAGAATGCCCCTGTGAATGATACTGCTCAAGTGAGTAGGTCCTGGAAAAATCTTATGTTATAAGAATTTTATGGGAAGAAGGTGCTTGATCTTGTAGGACTTAATTTATTTTAACAATTGTTATTTATTTATTCAGGTATAACTTTATTCTAGAAAGGATATGAGATGACTTACAAAAATATTCACAGTAAGATAAAACTTTAAACAAGTAGATGAGGAAACTAGGGCAAAAGGAAAGTGAGCGGGCTTCCCTGTTGGCGCAGTGGTTGAGAGTCCGCCTTCCGATGCAGGGACACAGGTTCGTGCCCCGGTCCGGGAAGATCCCCCATGCCGCGGAGCGGCTGAGCCCGTGAGCCATGGCCGCTGGGCCTGCGCGTCCGGAACCTGTGCTCCGCAACGGGAGAGGCCACAACGGTGAGAGGCCCACGTACCGCAAAAAAAAAGGGAAAGTGAGAGCAGGAAAGATAAAATGGAGCCAAGAATGAGGGCTGTCACCAACATGCTTGCAGTACGGGCTCTGCGCTTTCTAGCGGTGGTGGCACAGGGGCCTCTAGGCTTCTTCACAGCGTGAAGGCAACAATGAGTGATGAACCCATAGTGACCCTGACTTTTTTCCTAAAAAGAGAACACAAACAAACAGCTGCTCAGGACAAGGCTAACCATTCCATGTGCTGAGACCAGAGGAGTTTCTAGTGTACATGTGATGCCTTCAATAGCATCCTCAATAATGTCCCTAGGATGCACCATGGTGGCTTCACAGGGCTGTTTAATACCAGGTCCTTAAGCAGAGGTGGACAACTGATTTTTGACGAATATCTGAAGGCAATTCAGCGGAGAAAGGGTAGTCTTTCAACAAACGGTGCTGGAACAATTGGATATTCACATGCAAAAGATGAACTTTGAGCCATACCTCACATCATACATAAAAATTAATTCAAATGGACCATATTTTCATTTTCACATTTAATTTAATAGCTGTACTGAGGCATAATAAATAGTAATAAATAATAATAAATTATTGCCCATATTTAACGTGTACAGTTAAATAACTTTGACACACATACATATCCAGGAAGAATGGAATTGCTGCTGAGGGAAGGCAGACTACATCATCAGTCAAGGTTCAGCTGCAGAGAGCAGAATACACTCTAGCAGAAAATTCCACTCTAGTTGAAGCAGAAAAAGACATTTCAGAGTATAAAATGTTGTAACAATAGAGGCTCTACCCTGAGCTTCTAGGAACAGCTCTCAGTCTCATGACCAAGCCAGAGTCAGCAAGCTGCCTCTGCTAAGCTAGGAAGCCACCCTGACTTCTGCAGGCCTCAGAGCTCTACCACTTCTGCTGCGCTCCTCATTAATAAAGAGATGCATGTGCCCTGCCTCTCCTCATAAAATCAGTTCCAAATTCAGGTCTTGCAACTGATTGTCGAAACCTAACTGTCATCTGGAACTCTAGCTTCAAGAAAGTCTGGGCAATGTAGTTTTTAGCTTTCCAGCCTCTGCAGTATTGGAAGGCACTTTATTTTATTTTTATTTATTTATTTTGGCTGTGTTGGGTCTTTGTTGCTGTGTGCAGGCTTCTCACTGCAGTGGCTTCTCTTGTTGTGGAGCACGGGCTCAGTAGTTGTGGCACGTGAGCTCTAGAGCGCAGGCTCAGTAGTTGTAGAGCGCAGGCTCAGTAGTTTTGGCGCACAGGCTTAGTTGCTCCGCGGTATGTGGGATCTTCCCGGAGCAGGGATTGAACCCATGTCCCCTGCATTGGCAGGCAGATTCTTAACCACTGCGCCACCAGGGAAGCCCTGGAAGGTACTTTAGAAGGAGCTTGGGGTAGATGTAGAGCAAGCAAATCCACAATACCCATCACACTGTGGAAAGAGTTTGTTTGGGGGACAAAATCAGGAGTTCAGTTTTGAACACGGTAGCTTTAAGGTATCTTTTAGATATAATAGTAGAGGTGTATAGTAGGCAGGGGAATAAAATGCTGCAACATAATATAGAGGTACAAGCACAGATTCTGGGTCTTGGGTTGGGTCTGGGTCTTGAACCCAGTCTGCTGGTGTTCATATCATACCTATATCATTTATTAGCTGTGTGACATTGGAAAAGTTACTTAACATCTCTGTGCCTCAAATTTTATCACCTATAAAATGGGAATAGTAATAGCATTTGCCTAAGTAAGGTTGCTATGAAGACTTAAATGAGTTAAGTTTTGTAAAGTGTTTAAAACAATACCTGTCACAAAAGAAGTGTGTTTGCTCTAGTAATAATTACTATTGTCTTAATTAATAATTATTGTTTAATTAATAATGCAGGTGGTCCTCCATATCATGGGTTCTGGGAAATAATGAATTTGTGCTATTTTAAGCCACTAAATTTGTTTTGTTACATAGCAACAGATAACCAATACAGTCGCCTAAGTATGATGTGATATTAAGGAATTATTAAGTTAGAACTGTTACAATTTGGAGTTACAAAACATGTTCTTTTTACCCTGGGGTGCTGCCTGCCTGCCTCTCCCAGAGAGCCTCAACCCCTGTGTTGGGCCCAGTGACGCTGCCTGGACAGTATGTGCTGACCAAGGCAGCCCAGCCCGATGCCACCCGCTCCTGTTTATCCATCCCCAGGTCCTGGTGGCTTCCACCGCTGCCTCTACCCTCTGACTGGGCTTTGCATGTTCCACTGACCCAGGGAGTTGGTGGGTGGATGCGCCAGGCTTCAACTGCCTTCTGGGGTAGAACACTAACCTGACCACGGCGGGTCAGCGGTGCTCACCCCAGTGAAAGCAATTCCAACTTTAAAAAAAAAAGGTGATTTTTTTATTAGTGATACATACAGAAATATGCAGGAAGTGTCTGGGATTTATTTTAGAATAATGGTAAAGAAATAAATAGATAAAAATATATGAAGAAAACACGGTAAAATGTTAGTAATTACTCGATCAAGGTGATGGATATACATGGAATCATTGTGCTATTCTGCTCTCAGATATGTGTGAAATTTTTCATATTAAAATGTAAATACATATAGATGGGTGTGTATAGAGAGAGAATTCTGTCTTAAAGCCCGTTTCTCCTCTTCCTCCTTTATGTTGATGTTTCCTAATTGTCGCTTTCATTTGTCTCACGAGGGTATCCCCTTTGGGTGGACTGTATTTCTAAAAGATGTCCCTATTAAAGCATACTTTTATAATCTTCTCCTCTTAAAAGGTGGATTAAGCCTGCAAACTCCAGCTCTGTGTGTCCTGGAGCCCAGTGTGAGCCCCCACAGGGGGACAGCCACCTCCTCTCAGCAGGTCTGGTTGAGCCCCTGGGGGCTGGAATGCCCTTGAACAATGGCCCTTATTTGCTGCCTTTCAGGGGGCCTGGCGTGCTCTCCTGGTGCCAACCCCAGCTGTCTTTTTCACCATTCTGAGCTCTCCTCCGGCACCTCGGCCGAGCCTTAATTCTTTCTCAGAAACCCGATTCCTTCGGCAGAAGCCATGTGTCCGCTCAGGCCCCATCTGACAGCTGTGGCCCCTGGCCTGGCCCTACAGACATTCAGTGTTCCCTTTCACAGGCCATGGCGTGTTCCTGCCAGAAAAGTCCACTTCCTTTACGAGTCTCTTTTTCATGGTGTCGCTCTTTGTGGCCTTGAGTGTCATGCCAATTCCTTGCACACTTGATGAAAGGATTTGGGGGCAGAAAACTTGAATCAATGGGGTCTTTTTATTTTTGAACATCAGTAAACAGCACAAATCAGTTCAATGAGTTCAGACTCAGTTATTTCCATGCTTGGTGCAGTCTCTACCCAGCATTAAATCCCACTGAAAATGCCTCTTATTATCTCCAGCTAATGAAGAATGTTGCTCTTTTTTCGTGGTTTGAACACACTCCAAAACACTGGCCTGAAAGATCAGTTTAACACTGGACAGCACTGAATACAAAAATCTTTAACTTTCCCTTTTCTACAGCTCACTGACATTATTCTATCGTTTTCTTTCCTCTTCATTTATTCTGCTCACTGACAGTATTTTTATCTGTTTGGTAGTGTAAAATGCAACCATTTGTTTTTGAGACTAATGAAGACATGCCAGGATCCTTTCCATTGATTCAGTTATGAATAATACAATTAGAGATTAAGAGGTCCAGTTAACCTGTTAATTTGTCATAGTTGTACCTCCATCAAAACGGCCCCTTCTCACCTGTGTCATTCTCAATATCCAAACCCAGGAAGAACACTTCACAGTATATTGTGGCACCAGCAAAGAATATGACCCTCAGTATTTTTTACTTAAAAATAATTGGTGGTATATGAATTTATTGAGAAATAAAACCACAGAACAAATATTCCTGAAAGAAGATTTTAAGGCAAAAAAATCTATATATTGTCCCCTGTAATACTGAATGCCCCCATATTTTTAAAAGGTTAAATCTTTTATAGTTAAACCACTAATACCACGAGCATAAGTTAAGTGGTACCAGTGATATAGCTTCATCAGGTACTGATAACACCTAGTGAAACCCTCAGCCCAGCAAGAGGGTTCAGTGGCAGAGTCCAGAACCAGACTGCAGGGGTTCAAATCTCAGTTCTAGTACTTACTGTGTGACCTTGGGCAAATTGCTTCACCTCTCAGTGCCTTAGTCCCCTCATCTGAAAAATCAGAACAATTAGAGTACCTATTGTCTCCTCTCCTCACCTTGGTGGGTTGTTGTGAGGATGTAAAACACTTAAATTATTGTCCAACATGGGCTTCCCTGGTGGCGGAGTGGTTGAGAGTCCGCCTGCCAATGCAGGGGACGCGGGTTCGTGCCCCAGTCCAGGAAGATCCCATGTGCTGCGGAGTGGCTGGGCCCGTGAGCCATGGCCGCTGGGCCTGCGCGTCCGGAGCCTGTGCTCCGCAGCGGAAGAGGCCACAACAGTGAGAGGCCTGCGTACCGCAAAAAAAAATTATTGTCCAACATATGGAAAACAATCATTGTCATTGCCATTGTTGTTATCCTGGGTGGATGACCATTAACTCTCTCTGCTCTAGCCTCACAGCCCTGCCAGAATGTTCTTCCTGCAGCACTGCTACCTTCTTTTCTCACACTAGCCCACACTTGACAAAACCTCTGGCATTTTTTCATTCATCAAGTGATCTGCCACTCCCCCTTGGGGGAAGTTTCATTTCTGTGGCAGGATAAATCACCAGGCTTTCACTCAGAAGGCAGAAATGATCAAGAAACTCCAGGTCACAACATGAAACAGATCTGGTTTTTCAAGGTCCTCATTAACTTAAACTTTAAAAAAATGTTAACTTAGATGGAAAGTTGAGTTAACTTTATCCCTCTGTTTGAAGCACATTCTCATTAGTCTCCACATAAGTCTGTTCCCTTGTTTTATATTTTACTTGTTCTCTTGTTCACTTTCCTCACTCCCATCTTCCCCCACCCCAGCATTCTATGTTTAAGGTGACTCTCTGTTTCGGGCCTTGTGAAAAGGCGGTGTGGCAGTGGTGAATGCATATGTCTTTAAGTTACACATGTATTGTGTGTGATGTTCCCCCTACCGTCTTAAGGTCCATGTGGCTTCTAGGCTTCTCTTCTCCCTGCTGCCTAGTACCCCAGAGCACCCATTCTTACATCTGATTCTCCTGGTCCTCAGGTGACAGACACCCAAGTTGCTCCCAAACATCCTCTACAACAAACCAGGGAAGAGAGGGGTTCTCAGAAGATGAGAACCAGTACGTGGATGAAAATAAAATTGGATCCCCACCTACCACTACGTACGAAGTGAACTCTAGATCAATTAAAGACCAATATCCAAAAGCTGAAACAATGGGATTAATAGAAGTAGGTGTGGGTGACTATCTAAGTGACCTGGCGGAGTAGAGAACTTCTTAAACTAAACCTCAAAAGCATGAAAGTCCTTGAACATTTCTTCCATTCACCTTGGTTTTCCAGTCCTCCCTCACCTCTTGGTCAGCCCTTCTCAATTGCCGAGAGGTTATCTTTTGTTTAAAAACAAAAGTGGAACAACAAAACTTTCAATTCGTCCTTCCTGTAAATCAAAGAGATAGTCTTTTTTCTAGGGTTTTCCTTCGTCCAGCTCAAGGGTCAGTAATCTATGGCCCATGAGCCAAGTCTAGCCTACCTTACAGTTTGGTTACAGTGTGCTAAAAAAGGTTTTTACATTTTCAGATGGTTGAGGAAAAAACAGAAGAAGAATATTTTGTGACACTTGAACAACCTATGAAATGTCAGTGTCCATAAATAAAGTTCTGTTGGAACCCAGCCAAAATCACTTATTTCCATCTTGTCTACACCTGCTTTCTCACCGCAGCTGCAGGGCTGAGTAGTCGTGACAGAGACTGTACAACTCCCAAAGCCTGAAGTATTGACTCTCTGGCCCTTGACTGGAAAAGGTCTGCCACCTGGATTGCATGCCCCTTGAGGATGGGAGTCGTATCCAATAGGTCTTTTATTTCCCTGATGTCTTAGCACAGGGCCTTGCAGGTAACCAGTGCTATTTATAACACATAGGACTACTTTTGGCTTCAAGTAACAGAATACCCTACCGATAGGGTTTTTAACTCTAACGTGACAAGGAATCCAGAGATAGGGCTGGCACTGATTCAACAGCTCAAGGTCTCTTGCCCTGTCCCCTCAGGGTTGCAAGAGAATAGAGATAGCTCCTCAGAGAGTTTCTTCAAGTGACCATGTTCAAAGACAGAAAACTGGCAGCAACAAGGGCAAAGAAATGACCTGGTATACCCTTCTCTTATAGGAGAAGAAAATATTCCCTGAGACACCCCCATCCCAGCAGACTTCCCCCCTTGGTATTAGCCAGAAGTGGATCATGTGGTCACTTAGGCCAGGGGCTGGATCCCCCTTCCTTGAGAGCTAGAGATCTCCACCCAAAACTCAAACGGCATCAGAGAACGAGGAATAGGGCATGGCTTTGGAGTAGGCAAAGAATAGCGTCTGCCTAAGGATTAACTAATGATGAGGCTGATTTTTGAACTTGGAAAGGCAACCCAAAAATTTGAGCTATTTTTTTCTGAGTGGAACCAAGCAATAGCTTGATTCCAACCTTCCCTATGATTGATAACTCATTTTAAAAGAGAATAAACTTTTCAAATAGTTTCAGATGGCTTTCAAACTGTAGAAGCACCAAAATTGACTGAGTAGCTTTTACAAGTTCTGCATGGTCTTTTCTAATGAAATTTAACGGTCCACAGTCAGGCCCCTCAGCTGCACAGAGTCACATGGTGGGAGGCCATAAATTGAATAGCATCCCACAGCCTGCCCTCTTATAGTCAAAACTCTTATATGCATAATGGCTGGTCCATCAGGATCACGGGAGTGATCTTTCACAATGGTTAAACAAGCAATCAAACAGGACGATAGTAATGGCTTCCAACCAAAGCACGCTGCTGCGTGTAGGAAAGAAAGGCCAGGATGTGAACACACAGGTTCCAGAGAGATGTGAAGCCAATGCCCAGCATGTGATCCAGGCCCCTGTGATTCAGAGCCGCGGGCTCTGGCAGCCTGCCCCAACAGGTGGCCCCTTTGATTCTCCCGACTCATGTGTTTCACATTCTGTTTATGAACCTCTGCACACTCAGTTCAGCAGATGAGCAAATGAAGACACAATCAAACAAGGACAAGTAATAGCAAGAAAAATAATATACCTTTTTTTTTTTTTTTTTTTTTAGCGGTACGCGGGCCTCTCACCGTTGTGGCCTCTCCCGTTGCGGAGCACAGGCTCCGGACGCGCAGGCTCAGCGGCCATGGCTCACGGGCCCAGCCGCTCGGCGGCACGTGGGATCTTCCCAGACGGGGGCACGAACCCATGTCCCCTGCATCGGCAGGCGGACTCTCAACCACTGCGCCAGCAGGGAAGCCCTAATATAATTTTTAAACCTAGAAATCTCGAAATGCCAGCTCTGTAAAGATAGTATTATGATGTGGTGGGTTTTATATACTTTTAGAAGATTTGGCCGCTCTTCTTCCTCAATATCAGTGTTTCCCAAATTTTTTTCAGTCTATGACTTTGTGGGATCTGTCCCCACACTCTTGTCCTATTCTGACAGTCCCACCTGCCTTTAAGACCCAGGCATGAACATAATCCACACAGTCCTGCCCCACAAAAACTTGGGGGAAATAGGTGCAGGGGTAGAAATTACAAATTTATATGTAGCGAGTAAAACACTTTGTTTCACAAAGGCAACTCCCTTGACCACTTCAGTGCATAGCCTTAACTTTGTAGATCAATGTTTCCTAATGCCAGAAGAAGGTAAGGAAGTGGTCAAAAGAACAACAAAACATATTTAAAAATTTAAACTTTAAAGCATTGACTCCTGCCATGAACCACAGTCTACCCAAACTTCTCCCAGAAATTCAAATATGGCTATGGAGTTGCTCTCTCTGCTTCAGTCAAACATTACACTTTTTATGACCTGTTGTCAATATTATCGGCACCCCCCAATACACACACACACACACACACACACACACACATACTCAAAAATTGTAATAGAATTTGCATTCTGTGGCGAACGGGTGAAAAGAAAGGGATCCATGAGAACTGGTGTCAGCTTCCAACTGTATCCCCTTCTCCTGGGTCCCTGGGAGAAGCAGGGGGTGAGGGCTGTGATGCTGGGCCCAAAACCCTACTCCACTCACAGGTCTCGGCTCTGGAACAGAGTGTGCAGCTGGGCACACTCTTCACTGAACTGGAGTTCTTTTGCATTTCCGTATTTAGTTCAAGGTATTGAGAAAAACCCTGTTTCATTTTCAGTCATTTCATGTAAAGGATTAGCGAATAGATACCATTTAGCTCTAAAACTACATAAGCTTTAGAATTCACATGATTCATAAAAGAAAGATAAATAAATGTGCAAGAAAGTTTTTGTCCAAACCCACCAAATTAAGAAAATGCTGAAGATAAAGAGAGCAAGATGGAATGTTGCCTCTTTATAAAAACTGATCTGCTGTAACGAGAGAGATTGTGTTATTATGTGTGTGAGCTGAGGTTTGTTTCATTATAGTTATGTATGTCTTCAATGAAATCACATTCTAAACATTTTCAGAATTTTCCCATATATACTTAAATCAGAAGCTTGCTGCTTTTTATGTGAAGGAAACTTCTATTTGTTTTATAAATTTCATGTGAGAATTGCAATAGCCCTCCCTTATTGGCATAAGGCCTCCAAACCTCAATCCATAAGAATTGTCCAGAGCCTACTCTATGCCTTGCCCTGTGCTAAGTGTTTGTATATACTTACTTTTAAGTAATAGTCTCTTCAATTTAGTGACTAGAAAAGTGTTCAAAAGTTATTAGAAGATGTGATGCAATAAAAAGGAAGTAGTATTACTTATGCAGTACTCAAAATGCAGAACCTGAATGTAAGCATGAGGAAGCATAAGACAACCCTAAAATGAGGGGCATTCTGTAAAACACTGGCCAATACTCTTCAAAAATATTAATGTCTTGAAAGATAAAGTAGGCTGAGGGAATGTTCCAGATTCAAGAAGACTAAAGAGGGCTTCCTTGGTGGCGCAGTGGTTAAGAATCCGCCTGCCAATGCAGGGGACACGGGTTTGAGCCCTGGTCCGGGAAGATCCCACATGCCACAGAGCAACTAAGCCCATGCGCCACAACTACTGAGCCTGCGCTCTAGAGCCCATGAGCCACAACTACGGAGCCCGCGTGCCTAGAGACCGTGCTTCGCAACAAGAGAAGCCACCGCAATGAGAAGCATGCGCACCGCAACGAAGACCCAAGACAGCCAGTAAATAAATAAATTTTCCTTTGGAAAAAAAAAAATAAGAAAAGAATGCTGGAGACAGACAGTTGGGTGTAGGGAGTGGGCATTAAATCAATTATGTGCAATGGGAACTCGACCTCTGTGTTTCCTCTTCTTTATCTCCACTCCTGGGAAATAGGTCAGAGAAAACAATACCAGATGTGCATTAAAACATTGTCCCTATTACACTCTCCGTAGAAATCAGGCTTGACCCTCTGCCCTGGCTGTAGGGTGAGCATGTCACCCTCATAGCTCCCCTCCAGCTGTGGCCCCCAGCCCCTGACTTGGTTGCCTGGAGCAACACAAACTCCAGGCCACTGCTCAACCCGTGGGGAAGCTCTTCCTGTCCCTGTGGAGCTGCTCTGTGTGACACAACAGCCACTGGCACATGTGGCCACTGAGCACTTGCAATGTGCTGGTCTAAAATACACACTGGACTTCAAAGACTTTGCATGAAAAAAATATAAAATATCTGGGCTTCCCTGGTGGCGCAGTGGTTGGGAGTCCGCCTGTCGATGCAGCGGACACGGGTTCATGCCCCGGTCCGGGAAGATCCCACATGCCGCGGAGCGGCTGGGCCCGTGAGCCATGGCCGCTGAGCCTGCGAGTCCGGAGCCTGTGCTCCCCAACGGGAGAGGCCACAACAGTGAGAAGCCCGCGTACTGCAAAATAAAATAAAATAAAATAAAATATCTCATTAATAATTTTACACATTGATTACATGCTGAAATGATGTTTTAGAGATATCGAGTTAAATGGAACATAGTCTGAAAAGAATTTCAACTGTTTCTCTTTAGTTTTTTAAAATGTGGCTGCCAGGAAATTTAAAGTTACACACGTGGCTCACATTATATTTGTACTGGACAGTGCTACCCAGCTGGGACTGAGCAGCCCCTTTCATCGTGCCCTCAAGTGTGCACCCTGACATATTTCTACCGTAGCCCCTGCACAAGTTTCTTCACCTGGCTGCTAACTCCAACTGGACTGCCAGCGCCATAATGCTTGGTGCCCTTTTATCCTCGGTTTCTAGCATTGTGCCTGCAACACCTAACAAAGGGTGTCATGGAGTTAATCATTACTATTCTTTTTTTTTTTTTTGTAATCAGGGTGAAATTCACATAACATAACATGAACCATTTTTTATAGTAAATATTTTATACTTTATTTATTTAACATTTTTATTGGAGTATAATTGTTTTACAATGGTGTGTTAGTTTCTGCTTTATAACAGAGTGAATCAGTTATACATATACATATATCCCCATATCTCCTCCCTCTTTCGTCTCCCTCCCACCCTCCCTATCCCACCCCTCTAGGTGGTCACAAAGCACCGATCTGATCTCCCTGTGCTATGCGGCTGCTTCCCACTAGCTATCTATTTTACATTTGGTAGTGTATATATGTCCATGCCACTCATATGAACCATTTTAAAGTGAACAATTCAGTGGCATCTAGTACATTCACCATGTTTTCCAACCACCACCTCTATTTAGGTCCCAAACTTTTTCACCATGCCAAAATGAAACCCATACTCATTAAGCAGTTATTCCCCATTCTCACCTCCCTGTAGCCCCTGGCAATCACCAATCTGTTTTCTTTCTATGCATTTGCCTATTCTGGATATTTCATATAATAGAATCATACAACATGTGACCTTTTTCGTCTGGTTTCTTTCACTTAGCCTATTGTTTTCCAGGTTCATCCACATTGTAGCACGCATCTGTGCTTCATTCCTTTTTTAAAAAAATGTTCCTTCTTCTATTCACATTACTCCCTCCTGCCTGAATGCACTCTCCCCGTGCCTCCTCTGTGCTTATCCAGCTTAACTCATCACTCAAGAACTAAGTCATACTTTCTCCATAAACATTTCTCTACATCCTCCATCTTCTCTGAACTCCTTTAGCTCTATCTACATTACTTAATTTAAACACCACACACCAGTGATGTGTAGGATTGGTGTTTAAATAATCCAGCAGATAATGGTGTGGGGAGGGGGATGAATAAGACGAGATCGGCCATATATTGATGATCATTGGAGCAAGTGATGCGTACATGGAAGTTGATTATGTCATTCTCTCTATATTGTGTATGTTTGAAAGTTTCCAGAATAAGAATTTCAAAAGGTGTTTCATACTATTACCTGTTCTATGAGTCTCATTCTCCCCATGAGATCCTATGCTCCTCTGAGGTCAGAGATCGTCATTCATGCCTTGGTTGATGGTGGCTAGTATAGAAAGGCAGAGGCTAGTATAGAAAGGCAGACCTCCACTGGTGAATTAAATTCTATCTGAGGTGTTAAAAAATTTCATTGAGAAAAAGCTGAATTTAGACATGAGAATAAAGATCCAAGAGGCTATTCCAGCTTCAGTTTCCTGACCTTTCTTCTACAGTTAAAATCCCTTTTGATTTTTGCTCTAACTTCTTTCTTGGGCTTACAATTGATCTCCCATGAATGAGCTCAATGCACTGGCTCCTGTGATCTGAGACATGTCTGGATAGTCCATAATTATCAAAAATCTGGAAGCCAGGTTTCCATTCAGCTTTCTATTTTTGCCCCTCCCTTCTCTCTGTCTGCTTAGATCCCCTTCTAGTTCTCTCTTGTGTCCCACTGATCTACGGGCACCGAAAGTAGAAAAGAAAGGCGTCATTGCTTCCACATCCACTCATTAAACTTTCATGTCTTATTCTCCTTCTACACTAATAATTCAGAGAAAATACTTTAATAACAAAACTAGCACTTAGTATGGTAACCCACACTTTTCTACACCTAGTGCTCTTTCTAATTTCAAATGGGCAACTCCTTAAGAATAGTCTCGTCAAAAAACGTTTGCAGCCAGCACCCCAAGAAGAAAACTCCTTTACCGGAGTCTAGTGTCTGATTCCTGCAGGTAGAAAATCAGGCTAAAAATACAACAGCGGTTGCCACTTTGTGATAGCAGAGGTGACCAGAAAACGATGCACTGACCTTTTCTCCTCTTTCCCTGAAAAGCGAGGGAAAATATTTTCACGGAAGAGTAATTTCAAAGCTTAGCAAACCTAGAAACCAGGGGGGTTAATTATTTATTCATGTGGGGAGCACCCAGACAGGAGAGGCCGAGGAACTGGACACAAAACAGAAGTCTCTGCGTCATTTGTTAATGCTTAAATCTGAAAACTGTGACTCTGATTATAACACGTTAAAAAGCCCACATTAGGACAAAACAGTCACGTGGGCTTTCTCTCTCTCTGAACTGATTCCTTTATCTTCAGTTTATTCGTGCCTTCTGCTCTGCCAAATATCAAAATCTTTGTTTCAGCAAGTCATGTAACCTCTGAGAGTTACTTCCCATCACTGCTCTTATCACACACTCTTCTTATACACAGAATTTTTTTGCTAAATCACCTGCTGTATAACTGTGATAGGCAGAATAATGGCGCCCCCAAAGATATCCACATCCTAATCCGGGAACCTGTGAAGCTGTCCTGTGGCAAGAGGGAATTAAAGGCTGCAGATGGTATTAACGTTGCTAATCAACGGACTTTAAGACAAGGAAATTAACCTGGATTATCCAGGTGAGCCCAATGTAATCACAAGGTTTTATAAGTGAGAGAGGGAGACAGGAGAGTCAGTGTCAGAGTGATTGGGTGTGAGAAAGACGTGCCCGGCTGCGGCTGGCTTTAAAGATGGAAGCGGGCCCGAGCCAGGAAATGCAGGGAGACCTCTAGAAGCTAGAAAAGGTAAAAGAAACAGATGCTTCCCTGGAGCTTCCCTGCTGCCGCTTTGATTTTAGCCCACTGAGACCCATACCAGAAAGCAAGGTATTAGATTTGTGTAGTTTCAAGCCTCCAGGTTTCTGCAAATTCTGCTAACAGTGGCGATAGGGAACTTATCCAACAGCTATTTACAAGAGTTGGAGAGGAAAGGGCCTTCATTTTTATTATCTTGCTTAAAAACAGCAGTTTGAACTAAAAAATTCCTAAAACTAAAGGGAGCTCCCCCACTGCCTGCCGTGACACCTGGGTGTGGCTGCCACCTGCCCCTCCACGAGCCTTCCTTGAGGTGGCTGCTACCTTTCTCCCAGCTCAGAGGCTACTCCTCAGGTTGGGACTGTGGTGGCACGAGGGGTGCCAGAACCCAGGCCGCTGAGAGGCCATTTAGGACGTTCTCAGAAGTTGACTATTTGCTCAACAGCATTTCCACCAGGATAATCATGTGGATAATACCAGGTAATTGCGAGGGTTCCCTTCTTTGAAGGAACTATTTCAAACCTTTTTCACAGTATAATTTTATTTTACAAGGAAAAAAAAACAAGCTTGAAGATATTTCTTATCCAAAATAGCCCAGTATCTTGAAACCTACAAAGGACTTTATATGTTGTCAGCTGTTGATTATCAAGGCACTGATTAGCCAATTTGTGGTGCTTTGAAATTAAGAATTTCTGGTGCCTTGGCCTCCATCCAGCTGCCTACCTTTTGCCTGTTGCCTTAGTTCATTGCTATCGCCTGTTGATGGGAGAGGGAAGGAGAGAAGACTTGATCATTGTGTCTGTCACCCTAAATAAGATCTCGTTACCTAAGAGTCTGACACTTCCAGTTTTCTTAGAGACAGAAAGAGCTCATCTGGCCAAAAATAGAAGCCAGAACTAATCGTAAGCAACAAAGGGAAATCATACTTTTCAAAAATCAATAGTGAGTTTCCCCTACAGTGAAGAGCTTTTTTTAATTATAAAAGTTATTCATGTTTGTTGTAAAAAGAAAACAGAACTATATAGATTATATGTAATTTATGTAATATACATTACATGAAACCAACAGCTACTTCCATTATTCACTTACTCATCTGTATTTGAAAACAGTTTTGTTTCAGTTGTCCATTTGTTCCCTTCCCTGTTGCTCGCTTCATATTTGCTTGAAAGGCTGTAAAAGCAGCTCTAAAGAGCTGTGTGTGGCCTTAGGGTAGGGAGTTTCACAGACTATTTATTTCTATTCATCATTAGCACAACTGAAACATAAATCACTACCACAAATTTTCCCCTCACCCCTGACCAGGGCTTCTATATGTACTGGAAACGGTTATGTGGGTGTGACTTAGAGAACGATCACATGCAGTAAAGTCATGTTGCCACATTTTCTGCACATTCTGTAACCAGAAACGATTTGATAAGATGTATGTTCTGGGCAAGCTTGTTTTTACATTTAATGCTTGCTTTCTGTAACATGAAATAAATATGCTGTATGTTGAATGCAGTTGGTCCTGAGTGATACAACACAAGTAAATGCTTTGAGAGCAGTTATCAGAAATGATGCAGGTGGTTCCAAAAGTTATATGGAATTGCACAGATATCCTAAATGCACTTTTGAGTAAATTTCTCAACTACTGGAGGTGGTGCAGCTACTTCAGTCCCCTTTCGGCACAGCGTATGTTTTTATCCATGTATGTCATCCACCATTTCAAGTGATGGAAGAGATCGTTCCCTGTCTTAGTTTCCTCTTGGGGGAAGGGGATGTACAAGCACTAGCTAGCGCTGGGAAGAGGTGGTCATCTAAATTATGGCAAAAGAAGCATAACTGTGACATTTCAACATGAGCTGGGTGAGTGAATCACCAAACGAGTCACAGCAAGTTAATAATCAGTGAGGTTGGAGAAAAATGGTACAGATGAACCGGTTTGCAGGGCAGAAATTGAGACACAGATGTAGAGAACAAACATATGGACACCAAGGGGGGAAAGCAGCGGCAGGTGGGGATGGTGGTGTGATGAATCGGGCGATTGGGATTGACATGTATACACTGGTGTGTATAAAATTGATGACTGGGCTTCCCTGGTGGCACTGTGGTTGAGAATCTGCCTGATAATGCAGGGGACACGGGTTCGAGCCCTGGTCTGGGAAGATCCCACATGCCGCAGAGCAACTAGGCCTGTGAGCCACAACTACTGAGTCTGTGCGTCTGGAGCCTGTGCTCCGCAACGAGAGGCCGCGATAGTGAGAGGCCCGCGCACCACGATAAAGAGCGGCCCCCGCTTGCCACAACTAGAGAAAGCCCTCGCACAGAAACGAAGACCCAACACAGTCAAAAATAAATAAATTTTTAAAAAAATTGATGACTAATAAGAACCTGCTGTATAAAAAATAAAATAAAATTCAAAAGTTCAAAAAAAGAAACGAACAGAATGAATGAACAGAATCTAATTCAAAATATAAGATAACAAAACATTTCAAAAATTAAAAAAAATCAGTGAGGTTGGAGATTGAAATTTTATTTGGGGAAGGCTATCAAAATAGGGCCCATAGGAAAGTAAGTCCCTTTAACTAGAAATATGGAATAGCAACTCTGCAATGGTGTGCATCTGAAAAGTGAATAAATACTAAGAGCAAGTGAGTCAGAAGCACATGAGTGGTTGAACTCCAGAGACCAGATCAAGCCATGCAGCTTAATACCATCACATGATCTGCCCCGAGGCCCATATTTAATGAAAATAAGGAGTGGAGCACAGCAAAAACCAGAAGAACACTGTTGCTCTTAGCGGATGGAGCCAGAGGAGTTACAAGCTAAACCTTGATTGCCGGGATCTGTGAGGATTCAGCATGGGATGTCTCTACTGTTTCCTGGGATTTCTGCTGCTGGCTGCAACACTGCCACTTGACGCTGCCAAACGTGAGTAACTGTCCATTTCTGTATTTTTAACCCATTCTCTGGCTATTGCCTGAAGTGATGGGTTTGTCTGAAGTAACTCTGCCTGAGCCCAAAGTTGGACTTTAGGAAGCATTCACGCTCACTTGTTTCTTCTTCTGAAAACCGTTGGGGATGTTGAAAGTACAGCAGAATGCGTTCAGTCCCCATTCTTTGCTCCAGGCTCTTGAAGTGAAAGACGTGCAGCCCCTCTGCTGTGGAGCTTTTTTCTATCAAAATTGCCACCCACTCTGTTAGAGACATTGCGGGGGTGGGGCGGGCGATGAAGGGCACAGTCTCTGGCTTGAGACCACAGCAACGCTACCCACTATATTTTGTTTCGTTGCCATCCAACAGGAAAGAGCCTCAGATGAAATGGGGCCCCAAATCTGGAATCAGACTTTCTAATAATCCCAACCCAGAAGCTATCGCCAATCCTGCTGAGGGAATTCCCTGGTGATCCTGGTGGTTTGGACTCCACGCTTTCACTGCCGAGGGCCCAGCTTTGATCCCTGGTCAGGGAACTAAGATCCCACAAGCCGCTTGACAAAAAAAAAAAAAAATCCTGCTGATAGGTTTTCACAGACCTGCAGGAGTTTGCTGCCACTGTAGTGAGGATACTGAGAAAAGCGCTAAAACCCTGGGTCTCTTTTCTAGTTAGAGTAGAGGCTGGGGACTTTTTAACAATGCTGATGCCCAGATCAATGAGATGAGAATCTTTGGAGGTGGGGTTGGAGCATCCTTGTTTAAAAATCTCCTCTTGTGATTGGAACGGAAGCCAGAGCTGCGAGCCGCTGAGCTCACCGGTGGCCCACTTGTCCAGTCCAGGGGATGGGCGGCCATGGCAGCCCCTATCCTCCAGTGGAGTGGGAGAAGGAAGTGAATTAGACATCTCCCAGAAGGTCCACTCCACCTCACTCCAGTAGAGTGACAACGTTCCCTGGAGGAAAAGTCCTGATTTTGCCAGACGACTTCACGGGAGGGAGGTGGGGGGGAAGGTAGGCGCTGAGAAGGGACCCACCGTGTGTGCTCACTGAGCTGGCCGCCTTAAATCAGTCGGCTAGTCCTCACAGCCCCCTTTGTGGAGCACATGGTCCTCCCACTCTTCAACGGGTGAGCAAACGAGGAGCCCAGGTCCGGCTTTTCACCTGCTGGGCCCAGATCGGAGAGTGGAGGATCCTGGACACACGTGCACGCGTTCCTCTCACTCCTCCCAGCGGGAGAGAAAAGCCCTACAGCGAAGAGGTCCTTGCAGAGTGCGATGCCCGGCGGCGGCTGGGTGGAGGAGAAAGAGAGGGGGGCGCTGCAGGCTCGTGGAATGGGGCGGGGGGGACGCTGGGCGCGCCGGGAGCCCGCGGTGCTGGGGTTCCGGGATGGGGACCTGGGCTGGGGGGTAGGGGAGGAGAGTGTCAGGAGGCCAGTTGTGCCGCCAGCGCTGAGGCCGGTGACGGGGCAGGAAGAGGAGCCGCGACTTTGACCCAGGAGCCCAGATGCAGGGGCTGTGCCGGCGCGGGGCCGGGCCGGAGAGCGGCGGCCCGGGATTTGTCACTCGTCTGGGCCGCACGGGGCCTTGCAACAGCCCGGGGAGGCCGGGCAAGCTGGCGCTGTTCCCCTGTCCCGGGCAAGGGGGAAGGGCCGCACGGCGGATACGAGGACGAGGAAGGCTTTCGTGGCAGCCGCTGTCCTTCCTGCCAGCCGTGGGGCTGGACCACGAGTGACTGGCCCCTGCACCTAATTCTAGCCTCCGGTCCACCGGCACCGCCTTGCTCTGCTCAGCAAGGCAGATCAGCCTGAGGCTGGCCGGCAGTTTGAGAGGAGGCCCAACCTATTACCACGTAAGAAAACCTGCTGTGCCTGGCTTCACCTTGCCTTAAGAAGAAATATCCTGGCCGCAAAAAATAAGGATGGGTAGAATTTAGCAGTATATAAGACACCAAGGGATTCCTTGCCATTTTCCAGTCACAGCCGTGGTAAAAAGAGGAAGGAGAGGCTATTGACAGAGTAGCTCACAAGTGGCCAAGCCGCCATGTCTCTGCTAGTAGAGCAGGGCGTCCGAAGGGTAGAGGGAACAGCCACAGGGGTGCTGGGTGTGACCCCATTTACCTTCACATCTATTCCCCTCCCCACTTTCTTTTTTAAAGTCTTACTGTTGGGGTTTTTTTATTTTTTATTCTATTTTTTAATTCTACTTTTTATTTTGAGGTTATTGTAGATTCACATGCACTTTCAAGAAATAATACAAAGAGGTCCCCGCTATGTACTCTGCGGGGTTTCTCCCAATGGTAACATTTTGCAAAGTTGTAGTACAATGTGGCAACCAAGATATTGACATTGACACGGTCAAAATACAGAACAGTCACATCACCACAAAGATCCAAACCCACTTCCCTTTCCCACTCCACCCAACCCCCAGCCCCTGGCAACCACTAATCCATTCTCTAGTTTTATAATTTTGTAACTTCAAGAACGTTAGAGAAATGGAATCATACAGTATGTAATTTAGGGGAACTGGCTCTTTTTTACTCAACGTAATTTATTGAGGTTGTTGTGTGTATCAATAGCTAGTTCTTTATCACTGAGTGGTACACCGGACTACATGGATGTACCACAGTTTATCCATTCGCCCACTGAAAAATTTCTGGGTTGTTGCAGCTTAGGCTATTATGAGTAAAGCTGCTCTGAACATTAATGTACAGGTTTTTATGTGAACATAAGTTTCCATTTTTCTGGGACAAATGCCCATGAGTACGACTGCTTGGTTGCATAGTAATTGCATGTTTAGTTTCACAAGAAACTGCCAGACTGTTTTCCAGAATGGCGGTACCACTTCCACCAGCAGTGTATGAGTGATTCAGTTTCTCTACATCTGCACCTACATCTGATGTCGTTTGCTTTTAATAAATTTATTTATTCTACTTTTGGCTGCATTGGGCCTTCGTTGATGTGTGTGGGCTTTCTCTAGTCAGGGCGAGCAGGGGCTACTCTTCGTTGTGGTGGTCAGGCTTCTCATTGCGGTGGCTTCTCTTGCTGCAGAGCACAGGCTCTAGGCACGCGAGCTTCAGCAGTTGTGGTGCGGGGGCTCAGTAGTTGTGGCTTATGGGCTTAGTTGCTCTGTGGCATGTGGGATCTTCCCGGACCAGGGCTTGAACCCGTGGTCCCTGCATTGGCAGGCAGATTCCTAACCACTGAGCCACCAGGGAAGCCCCTGATGTCAGTATTTTTAATTTTAGTCTTTCTGATAGGTATGCAGTGATATCTCATTGTGGTTTTAATGTGCATTTACTCACTGGCTAATGATATTAAACATCTTTTCATGTGTTACTTTGTCTTCTGTACATCCTCATCTGTGAAATGTCTGTTCAGGTCTTTTACCTGGATTATTTGATTTTTTAACACTGAGTTTTGAAAATCCTTTATATGTTCTAGATATTATTCCTGTTTTGGAAATGTGGTTTGCAAATATTTTTCTCCCTGTAATGTGCCTTTTTACCCTCTTCACATGGTATTTCACAGAGCAAAATTTTTTAATTTTAATGAGGCCCAGTTTATCAGTTTCTCTGTTATAGATTATGGTTTTGGTGTTAAGTCTAAGAATTCTTGCCTACCTAGAACCTGAAGATTTTTCCTATGTTTTTTACTTTTTTACAGTGCCATGTGTTGAAAGGCTATCTTTTCTCCATTGGATTATATTTGCAAAAATCCGTAGGGCATATCTGTGAGTCTATTTCTGGGGTCTGTAGTCTGTTCTATGGGCCTATGTGTCTATTCCTTGTCACTTGCCTTTTAAGTTTGTATTTTTCCTTGATTTTTGACATTTATTTTTTTCAATTTTTATTTATTTATTTATTTATTTTTTGGCTGTATTGGGTGTTCGTTGCTGCTCACAGGCTTTCTCTAGTTGCGGCGAGCAGGGACTACTCTTCATTGCAGTGCCCGGGCTTCTCATTGTGGTGGCTTCTCTTGTTGCGGAGCGCGGGCTGTAGAGCACGGGGGCTTCAGTGGATGCAGCGCGTGGGCTCTAGAGCACAGGCTCAGTAGTTGTGGTGCACGGGCTTAGTTGCTCCGCAGCATGTTGTATCTTCCCGGACCAGGGCTCAAACCCGTGTCCCCTGCATTGGCAGGTGGATTCTTAACCACTGTGCCACCAGGGAAGCCCAGACTTTTGACATTTAAAATCAGAGGAGAAATCTGTGTTTGAATTATGTTTCTGGAAACACTGACATTCACTCAGGATCTGAGGAAGAGGAAGACTTCGGAAGAGTAGAAAAAACTGATCCTGGGACTCAAAGATGCCAATCTTCATTTCTACTTGATTACAGATGACTCTGAGTGAATCGTATCACTTCTCCAGGCCTGAATTTCTTTTTTTTTTTTTTTTTTTTTTTTGCGGTACGCGGGCCTCTCGCCGTTGTGGGTCTCCCGTTGCGGAGCACAGGCTCCGGACGCGCAGGCTCGGCGGCCATGGCTCACGGGCCCAGCCGCTCTGCGGCATGTGGGATCTTCCCAGACCGGGGCACGAACCCGTGTACCCTGCATCGGCAGGCAGACGCTCAACCACTGCGCCACCAGGGAAGCCCTAGGCCTGAATTTCTTCGTCTGTAAATGAAAGGATTTGAACGAACTACTCTTAGTTCTTTCTATATAGAACATTCTACCATTCCATGGCTCAACATTCAACTGAATTTCCAGTTATAATAAACATTTATTGATAAACATAAATTTCCTGCCCTCACTTTGTTCCTTTTTGGAAACAGATACTATCTCACAGTATCACAGGACATGTGGTTTTTTGCCTGATGTGAAGGCCCAGAGAAGAAACATGGCCTGAAATCCCACAGCCTGTTTCGTAGTGGGTTCTGTAACTTCCAGCTCAATGTTCTTTCCCACTCCATCTGCCTCCATTATAAGAAGGGAATTACATGCTTCCCCTTCCTCCTACCAACAAAGAGGAATAGAAGGCAGAGGCTAGTGGCATCCATTCAGTATGGCTTCTCTGAGTACCTTCTAAATACTGCCACTCATAGGAGGCCTCTTTCAGGATGTAAGAGAAAAGGCAGCGTTCCTGGCTCTGAGTCCATAGCCAGACCAAGACACGAGACCATATGACTAGATGAGACAACAGTTTATAGCAGTGTATGATTAGGGGCTGGCAAGGGTTATAGACAGTGGCGCTTTTGCCTGTGAGTAACAGATACTCAAATAGGTTGAGTAAGACATTTATTGTCTCAATCCACCCAAAGGTAGACAAGGCTGGAGGAAGAGCTCAACAATATTGTCAAGGACTCTTTCTTTTCATCCATCTATTCTGACACCCTTGGTGTGCTGGCCTGCTTCCTCAGATTTTTTCCCTCATGGTTAAATATGGCTGTCACAGTCCAGGCATCACATCATCATACTACTGTCTCCAAAATCAATTCTCAGGAGGAAAAAAATGGAGTTTTTTCCCACTTTTTTTTTTTTTTAATAATAGAGAAAAATGTTTCCCAGACGCCTCCATCAGACTTACACTCAGCTCCCGTCAGCCAGGATCTAATCATCAGTTCCTGCCCAAACTGTAAGGAAAGCTAGGAAAGTGATCCTCTAGAATTTTGAATCATTATGGTAAAAACTCTGCAACAAGAGAAAGAGGACAGGTGCAGGCAGGAACTGTCTGCTACAGTCCTCAAAGACAGGACAGACAATGTGACCACCAGACTTATCAGGAAAGGCAAAAAGACAGACATCAAGATTGGCAAGAAATTTAAAAGAATTGGAATACTATAAGCCCTGGAGCAACCACTCGAAACAAAGAGGTATAGCTAATAAGTCAATAATGCAGATAAAATGGAATCCAAAAATAATCCCAGTAAGTATAAGAAAAGAAGAAAAAAGGAATAAAGGACAGAATGGATAAATAGAAAACATATAGTAGACAAATCCCACAATATTGATAATTACATTAAATGTAAATTACCTAAACACTCCAAATAAAGGGTAAAAATTATTAGACTATTTTTTTTAAAAAAACAACTATGCTGTCTACAAGAAACCCGCTTCAAATATAAAAATATTTATAGGTTAAAAGTAAAAGGATGGGGACTTTCCTGGTGGCACAGTGGTTAAGAACCCTCCTGCCAATGGAGGGTACACGGGTTTGATCCCTGGTCTGGGAAGATTCCACATGCCACAGAGCAACTAAGCCGGTGCACAACAACTGCTGAGCCTGTGCTCTAGAGCTCGTGAGCCACAACTACTGAGCCCGTGTGCCACAACTACTGAAGCCCACGCACCTAGGGCCTGTGCTTCGCAGCAAGAGAAGCCACCACAATGAGAAGCCTGCGCACCACAATGAAGAGTAGCCCCCACTCGCCACAACTAGAGAAAGCCCGCGTGCAGCAATGAAGACCCAAGACAGCCAAAAATAAATATAAATTAATTAATTAAAAAAAAATTTAAATATGCAAAAAAAGTAAAAGGATGGAAAAAGATGTACCAGTTAAACACTAAGCACTAATATCAAAGTATTCTTCAGAACAAGGAATATTAGCAAAGAAAAAAAAGTCAATTCCTAATGTTAAAAGGGTCAATTCATCAAGAAGACTTAACAATTTAAAATAGAGCTTCAAAATACATAAAGCAGATAATGCCAACTGAAAGACAAAGTTGGCAAGTTGGCACATCCATAATTACAGATGAAGATTTCAACATTCCTCTTTCAGTAACGAAATAACAAGCACACAGAAAATCAACAGGAACAGAGAAGTTGCCAAAGACAATACCAACCAGCTTGACATAAGTGACATTAAAAAAACACAATACTACACAACTGTATATGGAACGTTCACCAAGACAGACCATGTGCTGGGCCATAAAAACATTTGTTCAGCAGTGGGCCCTCTAGGACTGGTACACGTCTCCTGGAACCTTGGAGGCATTCCTCAGCCTGGCACTCCTTGAGCCAAGTAAACCGTTCAGAACGGAAAAAGATGAAAAACTGCTCTGAAGATCATTGGCATCAGTGTCTTTCCTAATGATAGTGTATCAAATCCAAATATTCAGAAGACATGTTTTGAGAAACCAAATGATGTCTAAGAAATACTGACATTCAAAACTTTTCCTTGATTCACTTAAAGTACGTAAAGAGATAGGGTCTAGGGTCTGAGTACGTGTATTCAAGGTATTTCCAGTACACATTTTTTTAAAAAGCACTTTCTATCTGCTTCACGTATTGGAAATATTATGTATGTGCTTTCCAATCTTATGAAGTGAAAGGTTGCTTTAACCATTGTTAGATAATACTAAATGAGAGATGAGGTAGACAAAATAATGTTTTTTTCAAATATTTTTATAGGCGTTCATGATGTGCTGAGCAATGAAAGACCTTCTGGTTATATGCGGGAGCACAGGCAATTAAATGGCTGGTCATCAGATGAAAACGACTGGAATGAAAAACTCTATCCAGTGTGGAAGAGGGGAGACTCGAGGTGGAAAAACTCTTGGAAAGGTAAATCAAAAGACTCAACCAAAACAACTGTAATTTCTTTTTTTTTTTAATTTCAAGTGTACAACATAGTGATTCAATTTTTTTAACTGAAGTATAGTTAATTTAGAATGTTGTGTTAATTTCTGCTTACAGCCAAGTGATTCCGATGTATATATATTTATATGTTCATATATATATGAAGACACACATTCTTTTTTTAAATATTCTTTTCCATTATGGCTTATCTCAGGATATTGAATATAGTTCTATAGTTCCCTGTGCTATACAGTAGGACCTTGTTTTATATCCATTCTATATGTAACAGTTTGCATCTGCCGACACCAAACTCCGAGTCCATCCCTCCCCAACCTCTCCTCCCCCTTGGCAATAACAAGTCCGTTCTCTATGTCTGTGAGTCTCTTTCTGTTTCGTAGATAGGTTCATGTCATATTTTAAATTCCACACATAAGTGCTATCGCAGGGTATTTGTCTTTCTCTTTCTGACTTCACTTAGTATGATAAACTCTAGGTCCATCCATGTTGCTGCAAATGGCATTATTTCCTTCTTTTCTATGGATGAGTAGTAGTCTATTGTATATATGTACCACATCTTCTTTATCCATGCATCTGTTGATGGACATTTAGGTTGTTCCATGTGTTGGCTACTGTGAATAGTGCTGCTGTGAACATAGGGGATCATGTATCTTTTTGAATTATAATTTTGTCTGGCTATAGTCCCAGGAGTGGGATTGCTGGGTCATGTGGTAATTCTATTTTTAGTTTTTTGAAGAACTTCCATACTGTTTTCCATAGTAACTGTACCAATTTACATTCCCACTAACAGTGTAAGAGGGTTCCCTTTCCTCCACACCCTCTCCAACATTTATTATTTCTGGACTTTCTGTTGATGGCCATTCTGACTGGTGTGAGTTGATACCTCACTGTAGTTTTGATTTACATTTCTCTAATAATTAGCAATATTGAGCATCTTTTCATGTTCCTATTGGCCATCTGTATGTCTTCTTTGGAGACATGTCTAGTTAGGTCTTCTGCCCATTTTCCGATTGGGTTGTTGGATTTTTGTTGTTGAGTTGTATGAGCTGTTTGTATATTCTGGAAATTAATCCCTTGTCAGTCACATCGTTTGCAAATATTTTCTCCCATTCCGCAGGCTGTCTTCTAATTTTGTTTATGGTTCCCTTGGCTGTGCAAAAGCTTGTAAGTTTGATTAGGTTGCATCCGCCAAACAGCTGTAATTTCCTATTTCAGTTAGGCTTGTAGATTGCAGACTCTGAGATCACAGGGCTCATGGTGCGTCCATGAATGACAGTACTCTAGTTACCAAGTGGGAGGCACCTGGATTTGGCAATCTCCTTTATCTCAACAGTATCACTTTCTAAACTCCTCTCCCCTACCACACTCACAATAAAATCACCTTAGAAATTTACAACTGGTGCCTCTTGGAAGATTCTGAAGAGCAAGCAGGTTTGGCCTCAAACTTAAGTAACTGATGTGGGAATGGTCATCTTCAGAAGTTCTGAGACTCCAGGGCACTTTGACCATCTCAAAAGTGTGGTTTCTCAGAAAGTTAATATCTTTCTGTTCATATCAAAAGCCAATGAATCCTTCAGTCATTGGTCTTGAAATTGAAAATTGCAAACCTTTAATACCTGTCTCCTCAATCCAATTAAATAGATTTTTAATTATTTTAAGGAAATGTGCTTTCTGTGGTTAGAGAATTCTTCAATTGGTCTGACTTTTTAAGTTTGTCTTCTGGAATGTTGTACTCTGACAGCAAAAGCGAAGAATTCTGCAAATAGTTTGTAAAGAGGCATAAGGATCCTCTGGTTCTTATTTGTAGATTTAACTTTACTTTTTTTTGTTTATCAGTGAAAGGGAAAAGAGGTGTTTGATTGAGCTCTACTTTTCTATGCCCTAGGAGGCCGTGTGCAGGCACTTCTGACCAGTGATGCACCAGCACTGGTGGGCTCAACTATAACATTCGCAGTGAACCTGGTATTCCCCAGATGCCAACAGGAAGGTGCCAGTGGCAACATAGTCTATGAGAAGAACTTCAGAAATGGTAAGGAATGTTAGTCCCATTACAGGAACATGCTAGTTCTCCTAACTACTGGAGACCCTCCTCATAAACCTTAATGCTCACAGGTACTTCTATAAATGCAAGATGCTGCAGTTGTCCCTTGTCACCCCCTCCTCAAGTTGGATGACAGGGAATGTGAATATGTCCCTCCATCAACATCAGTCAAATCCATTTCGGCCAACGGGTGTCTCTCCACTACTTAGAACTCTCCTCAAATCTACGTTGTGAGGCTTGGCCTTTTCTTTTTTTAGCTGCCTTTTGCTGCATGTGGGATCTTAGTTCCCTGACCAGGCATCGAACCCATGCCCCCCTGCATTGGGAGCTCGGAGTCTTAACCACTGGACCGCCAGGGAAGTCCCGAGGCTTGGCCTTTTCTTAGTGCCCAGTTGATTGGACAGAGAATACCTTGTTGATTCTCAGATTCGGATTTTATTACTTGCACTTCTTCTGGCTACTCAAAGAATAGTCAATTTGTCAGATCTTTGTTAATCAGATAGGCTTCTGCTCACAAGAATTCCTTAAACTGTGTGCCTAGCACAAATGCTAAGATGTGTCTATTTTGGTGTTGCTTTGCTCTTAGTTAAAGCAGATAAGCTCTTTGCCCATGTTAAAGAGCACAAATGATTACAAATACATCAAGGGGGATTACCTCGTTAGAACTGTACAGCCTTAAAAGCTCAGGTAATTACTGAGATTCCTCAGTCAGTAACAAGGCTGGTAAGTGCAGTCATGATCTGATTTTATTACTTAGAACTTCTGTGAAACAGTTGATGTGTTTATTTCTTAGTAATTCATCCTCCTCCTATGAGGCAAACAATGAATTCTGTGTAGAAAGAGTTTGATAATTAAAAAGTGTTGTTTATAATCGTCTGGAGCATTTTTTCTTTCCTTCTAAAAAAGTTAATACTTGGGGCTTCCCTGGTGGCGCAGTGGTTGAGAGTCCGCCTGCCGATGCAGGGGACACGGGTTCGTGCCCCGGTCCAGGAGGATCCCACGTGCCGCGGAGCGGCTGGGCCCGTGAGCCATGGCCGCTGAGCCTGCGCGTCCGGAGCCTGTGCTCCCCAACGGGAGAGGCCACGGCAGTGAGAGGCCCGCGTACCGCAAAAAAAAAAAAAAAAGTTAATTCTTATGAATGTTTCAAATGACAGTCTAACCCTCTGAGCACTTTTATATGAAAGAGTCCTTGTGACTTATGAAAAGTTATATAAAGTATATATCACCACTAGAAGAAACTAGAATTTTTGAAGAAATGACTAATTCCAGGTGTAGGACAGGGAAAGTACCACATGAACCAGGGACATCTTGTCCCAGAAAACAAGGGAGTAATGGGGACATGTCACAGGGACACGGAAGGCAGCTAGAGGGGCTCCTACTGGCCATATTTGGAACAACTTAAGAGTAAAAAAATAATGGCTGTAGTAGATTGATAAATAAAAAGGCTCTTCATAAATGTCAGTGACATAAAAAAAACAAGAGGGTGGGGGGATTGTTCTAGATGAAAATATACTGATCATGACTTGTTTAAAATGGAAAACTGATGTTTTCCCAAACATACAGAAAAGTAGAAAGCAGGTACTTCGAGATTCAACAAATTTAACATTTTTTTTCCTGTTTCCATCTATCTATCTACCTATGTATCTGTCATCTATCTACATTTCTAGGCATATTTCTTTTTTTTTTCTGAATCATTTGAAGAAACAAAATAGCCAAATGTATGATGTGACCTTTGACTGTGGTAGGCGTGGCGATGACGTGGTTATGTAAGAGAATGTCCTTATTCTTTGGAGATGTGTGCTGAAGTCTTTAGGAGAGGAGAGTCATGATGTCAAATGAATCAGGGAAAAAAAGCTACAGATAGAGAGAGTGTATCAAAGTAAAATGATACAGCATCCCTCAGTTTGGTTTGAATATGCTTGTGATTTGGAGACCCAATATGAAGGTAAACATATTAAGTGATAGCTCTAAATTTCCTGAAAAATTGCTTTATATAAAACTCATTGAAATATAACATGTAGGCAGAAAAATGCACAGGTCGTAAAGTTACCATTAGATGAATTCTGAATATTAGGGTTTTAGTTGTCCAACCATATTTAAATGAGTTATGAAAAAATATGAAAATGTGTTTAATTCAATGAAGAGCATTGAGTATTCTGAGTCAATCATGGCGCGTTCCTTTCTCTCTTTAGATACTGGTCCATCTCCTGACCCATATGTTTACAACTGGACAGCATGGACAGAGGACGGTGACTGGGGAAATGGCACCAGACAAGGCCATCACGGGAAGCCTTTCCCTCACCCCCGAAAATGGAATTTCGTCTTTGTGTTCCACACACTTGGTTGGACTTTTACAAACCCCCTTAGCTTCCTCTTTACCTTTCCTTCAAATTTTAAATTTTTTCTCTTTCCATATTCTATAATTGAGAATTACAACACTGGGAGTTTAACAACAGTTACTCTTTTAACTTTCCTTAGCTGGAGTGGAGGGTGAGGGATAAAAATTAAATCTGGGTTAGCCTTGCCATATCTCCAGGACATCAAATAATTAAAACGAGAAAAAGACAGGTTCAGCTTTCTTTTTTTTTTTTAAGACAAAGCTACTCAATTTTTTTCCATCTAAAACAGTAATATGATAAATAATATTTATTTATTTGCATCGCACACGGATGGGCATTTGCTGATTTATTATTTAATTTTTTTATGGTTTTTAAAAGAATTTTCAGAATTTAACTTATGCTCTTTGTAGGAAATTTGGAAAATGCAGAAAAACACAAATGAAAAATCAGTCACCATAATTCACACCAGAGATTATCATTGTTAACATGATGGTGTTTTCTCTACCAGTATTTCTTTCTTTCTTTTTTCTTAGTATTTCTTGATTAAGATCATAAAATATATACATTTTGATCAATATCATGAGCATTGACTAAAATTCTTGCATGGCTTGTGGGATCTTAGTTCCTTGACCAGGTATCAAACCCAGGCCCCGGCAGTGAAAGCACCGAGTCCTAACCACTGGACCGCGTGAGAGTTCTCTAAACCTTTTTATATACATTATTTTAATGACTGCATAATATTCTATTGAGTAAAAGTATAATAATCTAACTACTCTTCTTCTTTGACATAACCTACCCTCTTTTTTTTTTTAACCACAAATGGTATCCACTTTGCTTTACTATTAGTGAAGTGATTTTTTTTTTTAAGGAGGACTAAATTTAGGTTATTAGCAAAGCTGCTAACTTCTTAGTTAAAAATCTTACCAGGTGCCACCTGGCTCTGAGTATTGCAAATCTGCTACCAGCCATGCAGACTCCAAATTTCTAAATGTTTGGTCTGTCTTCATGAATTACAGACAGCTTCTCTTTTTTCAGTTAACTTATAAATCAAAATAACATATTAATAATACATGGTCCACTTGAACAGAGTACAAAATGTATAACAAATACTATGCTCGTCTATTTAAATCAGCTGATTTAAAGCCGACTTTTTTCAGTCCCTTCATGGCCCTGTCAGTTAATTCCCCAAGTGTCATGATTTCTTTGACCTGACAGTTTGCATGGAGTCACTTAGGCTCACTAACACTCCAGATTCTGTTTAGCCTAGTTAACAACCATTAATTTAACTAGTTAAGATGTCTTTATTTAACATCAGTTTCCAGCCCAGAAACCGCTGTTTTCCTAACAAGACGGTTTTGAATTTCCATCTTCTGCTGAGGTCTCAGAGTTAACTAATATTTTTCCTCAGCCAAGCGCTGCCTCTGTGGTCGGTGCCAGAACTAACATTTCCTCACGTGTCACTAATTCCAAGAGACACCTCTTTCCCCTACAACCTCTAACAGAACTGCCTCTTCATTTCAAGGTAAAGGGGGATCGCAAGCCTTTCCTGACACTTTATTTTCTATTTTTCGGGCTGCAACTCGCGGCGTGTGGGATCTTAGTTCCCCGACCAGGGATCGAACCCGTGGCCCCTGCAGTGGAAGCGCAGAATCTTAACCACTGGACCACCAGGGAAGTCATCCCTTTCCTGACACCTTTGACCATGTGATGAACATGGTCTTTAAACATCTCCGTCTCACAAGCATCCATCTTACAATACTTGTTGTTTCAATGACACATCTGTGCCAGGTGCCTCAAAAAGATTAGAAAAATCCTTGAGCCCTGAAGGAGAGGAATTACTTTCACTAGCTAGCCAGTGGCAGTTAGATTTAGGTTAGAGTTGGAGAAAGAAAAAGAAGGATTCAAGGGCCCTAGAAATGTTAACTACTCCGTTCCTTTTTATACCCACAATACCCTGTTTGTTTTTCATCACTTACTGCATTTTTACAAAGAAACACTACTAGAAGGTGGAGGATTCTAGTTCCCTAAAAGAAAAAAGTTACTTAACAATATAGCTGAACTACTAATATTGTTACAAAAATAAGGTCGATTTTTGGATATATTTTTAACTCCCTTGGACACCTACATCAAATGTATTTTCTGGGGGAAACATGTATTTCAAGTGCCAGATCACTTCCTTATACAAATTATTTATTTGTAAACTAAGGACTAATGGCATCCCACTAAACAGCTCTTTTCATTTTAATCAACTATATACAATTACATTTATGTTTGTGAGATTGTTTTATAAGGTTTTATATAAAAATGAGCACCGCCTTCTTTTCTGAAGGAGCCGGGACTGCATCCCCATCCTGTTTTTCCTTTCCCAGAACTATCCCTAAATGGCAGTTGTTATGCTTTAAGAAACATCAACTTTCTGTAATGATCATATAATGTAGCCAATAACTAAACATTTCCATCCTCTCAAAGGTCAGTATTTCCAGAAACTGGGACAGTGTTCAGTGAGAGTTTCTATAAACACAGCCAATGTGGCTCTTGGCCCTCAAATCATGGAAGTAACTGTCTATAGAAGATACCGACGGGCGCACGTTCCCATAGCAAAAGTGAAAGATGTGTATGTGGTAACAGGTGAGTGGACTGAACTCTAAATTAACTGAGCGTGAGACACTTAGTTCTGATGATGTCAGTGGGTTAGAAAGAGTTAGAGCCAAGTATTCTGGGTTAGGTTAGATGTCATCTGGACTCCTTCTCAACCTTATATATTTAATAACATATTCCATCTATGTTTTCCAGAATAACCTAGGAAAACTCTAGCAAACTTGTATAAGAAAAGGGAAAATGATGCTGAATTATCCCTAATTTTAATTTCTAACGTTTTTAGTTTAAAAACATTAAAGTCATCCACTTAAAGTCAAGCAGTGGTGACTTTCTTTCTTTCTTTTTTTGGGGGGGTGGATATATCTTTTAGATCAGATTCCTGTATTTGTGACTATGTCCCAGAAGAACAATCGAAATTCATCTGATGAAACCTTCCTCAAGGACCTCCCCATTACGTTCGATGTCCTGATTCATGATCCCAGCCACTTCCTCAATGAGTCTGCCATTTACTACAAGTGGAACTTTGGGGATAATACTGGTCTGTTTGTTTCCAACAATCACACTTTGAACCACACCTATGTTCTCAATGGAACCTTCAGTCTCAACCTCACTGTGCAAGCTGCAGTGCCTGGACCTTGTCCTTCACCTTCACCCAGACCTCCAAAAACCACCACTTCTTTGGGTAAGTGTTTTCCAGGTCTTTTTTGTTGTCAGGGTTCCTTAACAGCCAGAAAAAAAATTCATGTGGGTTGTATAATTAGATCCTTAGTTAAAGAGACTGTGTCAAAACTCTGCAATGATTCCATTTTCTACCTGTTGATTTCGTTTAGCTACTTTATCACCATTTTTAGTTGTTAGAGTTTGGAAGAAAGGAGAACGTGTTTAAAGTCACTTGGTGACTCGTATACAGCTCCTTGACCTTCCTAATTCTCACTGGCCCTTGTTATGCATACGGATGCTTTCCCCCTTCTAGCCTGTCACATTTCTGTTTGCCTCCCTTTTTTTTTTAGTTAAGAAACATTGACCTCTTGTAAACATTCAGGCCATCCCACTGTCCTTCCTCCCCCTCCCACATTTCCTTCCCACTTCCATTCTCCTCCCCACCGTGCCCACATCCACCCCATGTCCCATGAAAACTCAGCCACCCTTAAATGTAGCTTACAGATAGGCTCGAAAAAGAATGCACCTTGAGAATATTTCTTGGCTGGCAGGCTGGAAAGATTCCAGACACTAAAATTATTCTGGATATAAGGCATAATTACTTAAATCCCACCTTCTAATAATAGTATATGAGGTCATTCAAGAAGTTCTTCAGAGTTTACTTTGTGAAGCATTAGCTTCCATCTGATTCTACACCCTACCCCACACCATTACCATCCTTCCCCACTAAGCCACGAGTACATCTTACCATGCCGGCGTCCCGGGGATGGTAATAGACTGACATCCTCTCACTGGACACTAGAGGGCTCCATCACCAAGTCGGGACAGAACACTCGATGATGATGTCCAGACTTGTTGCAATTGGTTTTTTTACCCAAACCTGTTAGATATAAATAATAAACTGTTATCAATAAGTGTGTTATTAATAAAAATATCTTGCTAAGTCAAGCATATCTAAAGCAAGACATTATAAGTTATTACCGATTTTGATTAATTCTTTCTTTGAATGTTTTAAATTATAAAATTAATGCATGTCCCTTAATAAAACTTCAAATACAGAAATTTCAAAGAAAAGTGAAAGTTCCTCTCCATGCTCTCCTCTCGAGAGTTAAACCCTGTTAAGGGTTGGTAGTGTTTCTTTCCGGATCTTTTTCTGTATATTTACAAACATATTCTATAAATACATATAGGATTTGTGGTTTTGATTTTTAGGTAGATGGGTTCATGAAATATGTATTCTACAGTTTGCCTTTTTTCATTTAACAAACATCATAGACATCTTCCCGTTATCAGTACATTTAAGTCTGACTCACTTGATTCAGTGGCTTATTTATTTAGCCATTCTCTTACTGGTGGATGATTCAGTTAAACCTAATTCCAGTTGTAAATATAACTGCATTGGACAACTCGAAACATATAGCTTTGTTCTGGTATTTCTATAGGAGAGTCAATTTATTTATCTACAAGCATCAGTCTTCCTTACAAATAAGCAGACCAGGTGTAAAATTCAAAATAAATTACAGGTGCTTGTTACATCTGTCTAGAAATTCCTGAATGGTAAAAGTCTTAAGGTTAGGTTATTTAATGTTAGTCTATCTTGAATTGCATTTTTATAAAGCTAGCTTATTTTTCTTAGAACATATTTGTATCATAACATGCAAAAAAATATATTTTAAGTCAATGAAAGAGTATTTTAAATTTGTTATTATTTTCTATAGGTTAGACCATAAGATATAAGGTAGCAATTTGTTAAATTTGTTGAATTTGTTAAATTTCGTAGTGAAAGGAAACTGCCTGGCTTTATCTAAAGGTGTTAGATCAACCGTAATCAACCCCAAAATGCCTTAGAGCAGCTGTGAGACTTAGGGAATGGAGGGATGGGAATACGTAATGGGACCCAAGGTGATGATAGGAGTCAGCCCATGACTTGAGAAAGGGGTTGGGGTACTTGTCCTCTGGAAGAGAGAACATTTTCAGCTATGCAGAGCATATTAGCAGGCTTGGATTATTGAGCACTGGATTATTATTTGACCAAAAATTATGTTGTCTCTGCTATAGTAAGTGGCTTCAAAATGAGTACAGCTATTAAATAGAAACCAAATGCAACCAAAGGAGTGAGACAGAAGCAGAGCTGAAGTGGTGATTCAGGAAGATAATTACATTATAGGGCAGACAGGTATGCTCTAGTTTTAAGCCACACAATTCTCCTCCCTTAGGTAACCGTGCCATTGATCATTTCTGTGTACAAATCCAAAAAGAAAATCCTTTGTAAGACTGATGCTAATCAGTGTAATATTATATATAATATGTATATATCATATATATATCATATCATGTAGAACTTTCCCAAAGAATCAAAGGATCTCACACCATTCTCTGAGTAACAGGGACATAAATAGTGAATTAAGTAGGACGCTTACCTTCTTCCCCATCTGTCTTTTAAGGTGTTAGTTTTTCTCCATTAGCCCTTTAATCATACCTTGACTTTGTATGTATAGATATAGATTTGACATTGTACATACCTCTGCAAAACTCCACATGCATTTTTATAAGCATTCTACCAAAGATAAAATCATGGACATTTATTAGTCATCTTTTATGAGAAGTTTTATTTTAAAAGATGGCAGGGTCATGATTCCATGCTCTAACTTGACAGCTAAATTTCACCTGTCAACACCTTCAAAAGGAGATTTCTAGGGAAGAGCCAGCCATCTTTAATACCCTTCACAAACCTATCTTTTGCTTCAGAGCCCATCAGTTAAATCTCAGAACAGGAAGAATGATTACCCTGTAACTTCCACAGGACCACCGTGAAGCTCAGAGGACACAGCCAAGCCTGCCATAGCCAAACCTGCTGATAAACCACTGCATCTGAATCTGGCATGGCATCAGAACCTTTCTGGGTTTTACCCAAACAACATTTCCCAAAGTGTGTGCCATGAAGCGCTACTTTCCAGAGATGCTCTGAGAACTGCTCTGCGAAGGTCCCTCTGAGCAAAGGAGCATCACAGGCACATTCATTCACCCACTAGAGGCTCTGAGGAGCCCTGGAGAAGTCTCCCAATTGGCTTCATACTTACATATCCCTGTGTTAGAGATGCAGCTCTTATGAAGCTTTGATTCCCCCCAAACTGGGTCCATTTTCATGCCTTTGGAAATTTGAGACAGTAATGTTGTATTTTCAGTATTATATTTTCTTTCCAGTCTTTTTATCTTGTTAATGGAACACCACCACCTTAATTAGAGCTTTTTAAATTGTAACTAATAGAGCATTAAATTCTTTGCTCTAATCACACTCAAAGGGTTATTTTTCAACAGCATCTTGTATTCACTCCTTTCCTTCCCCACACCTCTGCTCATCATAGTGACTGTATGACTTCTAGAATGTAAACTTAGGATCTATGAGACATTCAAACAGGGAAAGAAGTGCCTTTTTCCATGTTGTTTCCTTCTTATCATTTAAAATTATCCACCTTAACATTTGAAATTACATACCTTATTACATATATATGTTATAGCACATCTGTACCTACATAGATGTGTAGAAGTACATATTGGGATAAGGAAACAGATATTTATTAAATACTTCCTACACGGCAGACATGAGAAGCAAGTTTTATATATTTTATTTATAAAATTTTATTTAAGTTTTTTATTTTATTTAAGTTTTACAGTTCAACTCTAGTAGGTCAGTAAGTATTGTCCCTATTTTACAGATGAGCAAATTGAGGAAAGAGAGGTTAAATGACATGCCCATGGTCTCAAACAGCTAAAAACAAGGGGCCTAGAATTTGAGTCCAGAATACCTTCCTCCAAAATTACAATATAATTTTATCTGTTGTGGCCTGCTTTATTTCATCATGGTTGTTGTACTACACATTTTAATATGGCTTCCACCTTTCATATGATATTTGTGCTTGAACAAGATACGGGATTGTGTTTACTTACATAATTTAACAATTTTATAATGCTTTATAGCTCTCACATCTATATGAGTTGTTACCCATTTAGTTCAAATTTCTGCAGCAATTTAATAGTATAGAACTCTTGATGTTTTTCTAAAGAGCAAGTAGACAAATGTTTAGATCTTTGGTAATATCATGTACATCTTTTACGTTCTCAACAAGTACCCTAAAATCTTGTTATTCAGACTCTCCAGTACCTGCTGGTGACAATGCCCTGGAGCCGAGGGAGATTCCTGATAAAAACTGCCATATTAACAGATACGGCTACTTTAAAGCCACCATCACAATTGTAGGTAAGACCATGGAGGAAAGATGTTAGAATCCACCTTGGGTCACCCACTCCCTTACCTGCCTCTGGAGGGGTGAGGATGGAGAGAGCAAGGGCACCCACTCTCTGTCCAAGGTGGTACCACATGTGCACAAGCAAAGACTCCACTAGTTGCTAGATTTCCACCTGCCTTCCCGGCCTTCCTTAGACATCCTGGTGGAAATGAGCCCTCTGTGAGGCCCACAGAGCAATGAGCCTGCCAGGGGGCCTGGACCTCCGACCCTGTGCAGCTCAGAAACCTGAATGAATGTGGCCTGAAGGAAGGCCAGTTGCAAATTCTCACAGCTCCCACTTTCCTCCCCTGGGTGATTTCACAAAGTCACACCTCCTGTGTGTAAGAAAGTGGGTTGAACAGGGCCACCACACCGGGCTGTGTGCTTGGGGCGCTGCTCACAGGTGCCGAACAGAGGAGACGGCTGGGGCTAAAACCCACATGGTGGTCCAGGGGCTACAACTCCACCTTCTGATGCAAGGGGTGCGGGTTCAATCCCTGGTCGGGGAGCTAAGATCCCACATGTCTCGCGGCCAAAAAGCCAAAACATAAAACGAGCAATATTGTAACAAATTCAATGAAGACTTTAAAACTGGTCCACACTAAAAACAAACAGGGCTTCCCTGGTGGCGCAGTGGTTGGGAGTCCGCCTGCCGATGCAGGGGACGTGGGTTCGTGCCCCGGTCTGGGAGGATCCCACATGCCGCGGAGCGGATGGGCCCGTGAGTCATGGCCGCTGAGCCTGTGCGTCCGGAGCCTGTGCTCCGCAACGGGAGAGGCCACAGCGGTGAGAGGCCAACGTACCGCAAAAAAAAAAAATAAATCAAAATAAATAAAAAAATAAACCCCAAGCTGTGCCTACTGGGGCTGAGCCACTTGGGCAGGAGAGACAGCAGCCGAGGCCTGAGCCTGGGCCTGCTCCCCTTCAGGGTCATCTTTCCCGGAAACACCTCCTCCAGTGGGTGCCGCCTCCTGACACACAGGCTCCAGAACTAAACATCAAGGTTGGGCTGAAGAGCTGTTTAGTTTGACTTTGAAAATGCTGCCTGGACATGTACCCAAAGCTCTGGGGCAGATTCCCGGGTCTGGGGTGGTGAGAAGCTGAGTCCGTTTTGTTTGGCCTTCTGATTGGTTAAGAAGTGGTTTGGTTTGGTTTGTGTTGTATTTTGATGTGTTTTTCTGCGGGGCATTGTTCCATTAGAGGGAATCCTAGAGGTTAACATCATCCAGGTGACAGACGTCCTGATGCCCGTGCCACAGCCTGACAACCCCCTGGTGGATTTCGTCGTGAACTGCCAAGGGAGGTGAGTACATTATCTCCAAGAAAGGGGCCAAGTGAGGACCCCAGGCTGAACAAAGGTCTTCATACCCCTCTCCCCTTTAAAGTTGATTTGGATTCTAGTTCCTCAGCAAGCCAGGATGAGGAAGGACCCTCCCACGTGCTCTCAAGCATGCACTTGCTTTGCTAGAGCTGAGCAATGCTCACCACCTTTGACTGTTGAAGAAGAATTACTGATTGAACACTTACTGTGTCCTTAACATTTTACTTCTGTTTTCATGTCAAATCCTCACACAGTCGTATGAGTCTCCTCATTTACACCAGTGATAACAGTACCTCCCTAGGTGGCGGGTACCTGGCAGAGCAAGGTTCCTGGGTTGAGGTCTGGCTCAGAGCCTCTTAAGCTCCCTGAGGCTCCTCCGGAGTCAGGGGAGGCCATGTGGAAGCTCTGTGTCCTTGTGCTAAGTAGTAGCAATGCCTGATCATCCTGTCTCGCTTTAAAACTTACAAAGCTCTTTCTAATGCGTTATATAATTTGACTTCCTAATGTTTGGTTATAACTATAGATAATAGACAGAATATAAACTAATTAATATATAAATACTATATCAATTAAGCCATCAAATATGTGAATGACTTACTAATTTACATATAAGTAAATCAAGTAATTAAAATGTACGTGTATGTGATATATAAATTAATCAAGAGAATGGGCTGGTATAAAAACGAGGCCTTATCTGATCAAAAAGGATAGCTCCAGGGAATTCCCTGGTGGTCCAGTGGTTAGGACTGTGCTCTTCCATTGCAGGGGGCACGGGTTCAATCCCTGGTCAGGAAACTAAGATCCTGCAAGCCGCGGGGTGCACCCCCCAAAAAGGGGGGATAGCTCCATAGCTCTCTGGAATGGGGAGAGAATGGGATGAGGATGACAGAAAAAGAGAAAACCCTGACTGAGGAGGCAAAGCTGCTTCAAGAGGCCAGGGGCCAGGTGAGAAGGGAACATGAACTCGTCTAATTTCCCACGCCCTCATCAGGCCCAGCTTCAGAGCCTGGTCTCGCCATCCAGGAAGTCTACTCAGAAGTGAGACAGTGGCTAAGACAGTAACACATGGTAGCCGAGTGGTTACAGGGACAGCTGTCAAACCTCTTTTATTCAAGTCCCAGCTCCACCTCTAACTGCTTTTTTAACCTGGGGCCAGCGATCTCCCCTCCCAGAGCTAGTTTGTCACCTGCTGCATTAGGAAAGTATTACTTTCCTCATCAGGTCGTTGAGAGGGATAGACAAGACTATATCACTTATCAGAAACTCAGTGCCTTGCACAGAGTAGGTGCTGCATAAACAGCTCTGGTTGCTGCTGCTGCTGTCGTCATATCTCTGCAGGAGCCCACGCAGGGCCGACTGGCATTTAATACTACCTTTGCCTAACACCTAAGCCGTCTGCATCTTTGGACATCTAGAGAGCCAAAAAGGAGAGGGAAGTTCCCAGCAGCCCCTTGCCTTGGGGGACATAATTTCTTCCTCCTCCAGCACCAGGGGCTCATCTTCCTGAGGATACAAAGGAAACAATGGCTCACACCCAGGCTCGTTTAAGAGTAAATTAAGATCCCACATGCTGCGGAGCAACTAAGCCCGTGCGCCACAACTCCTGAGCCTGCGCTCTAGAGCCCGTGAGCCACAACGACTGAGCCCGCACGCCTAGAGCCCGTGCTCCGCAGCAAGAGAAGCCACCGCAGCGAGAAGCCTGCCACCGCAACGAAGAGTAGCCCCCGCTCGCCACAACGAGAGAAAGCCCGCGCACAGCAACAAAGACCCAACGCAGCCAAAAATAAATAAATAATTCTTTAAAAAAATTTTTAAAGAGTAAATTATATGTGACAATTTCATGTCATATGGTTTGAGTAAGAATAAGTAGGATTCCATTTTATAGAAATGTAGTGATTTTCTTTCTACACTGATGTCATATTCCTCTCTCTCTCTCTCTGTGTCATTCGTGCCCTCAGCATTCCCACAGAGGTCTGTACCGTCATCTCTGACCCCACCTGCCAGGTCACTCAGAACACAGTCTGCGACCCTGTGAACATGGACCTGGGCGATATGTGCTTGCTGACAGTGAGAAGAGCCTTTGGTGGGTCTGGGACATACTGTATGAACCTGACTCTGGGTGATGATGCAAGCCTGGCCCTCACGAGCACCCTCGTCTCTATCCCTGGAAGAGGTAAGTTTTGTTTTATGGTTGTATGAACATTTCATGTTGGAGATAAAGTGTGTGTCCAATACCAAAGCTACTCAAGGCTTCACTCTCAATATTTAGTTTTATTTCCATGTAAAATTCATTGAACTGTTGTTAACGTGGATTTGAGAAATGGCATTAAAAGCCAACAGCAAATCTACTTAGGGAAGGGATGAGAGAGAGAAACCCAATGAAGTAATGCCCAGAGAAAAGCCTTTTGACGAAGAAAATCAGCTGTGATCATGGACCAGTAATAATGGGATGTGGTCACTGCATGCTCAGATAGATTTGTAATTCAAGAGGAAAGTGCAAAGCCCAACATCAAAAAATAACAATGGGGCTTCCCTGGTGGCGCAGTGGTTGAGAGTCCGCCTGCCGATGCAGGGGACACGGGTTCGTGCCCCGGTCCGGGAAGATCCCACATGCCAGGGAGGGGCTGGGCCCGTGAGCCATGGCCGCTGAGCCTGCGCGTCCGGAGCCTGTGCTCCATTCGCAACGGGAGAGGTCACAACAGTGAGAGGCCCGCGTACCGCAAAAAAAAAAAAAAAAAAAAGTGTTGTCCAATTAAGCTACAACAAAGGGGAGGCTGGTATCATGTTGTCATTGGAATCCACCTGGGCAAAGATATGAAGCCATGAAGAGAAATGAGAAACCAGGTGGACTCCTGGTTCCCTTCTAACTTGCCATGTGCCCTTTCCTTCCCTTCCCAAATTCTACCAAGCATTACACTGAGACGGAAACAAACCAATTTACCTAGTCCTTAAATGTTCACCAGAAAAGCTACTCCTTGTCCCCTTAATGCTCGGAGAGGTAAAATGTTAGCCAAGTGGTTGAAGGAATTTCATTGAGAAATTCCCATCTACTGGTGGCTGCTAATCTTCCCCAGCCCATAAGGACTCTACCTGGTGACCCTAACTGAATTTCACTTATAACTAACTATGTTGTAAGATACTGCTTTACCTCTTAGAGGAAGTGCTACATGGTGGGACGGAAGGCACAGATTAAATTGTGCACACATTACAGCACGTGTTTTGCTCCTTAGTTTGAGGATTGTTGGGTACAACATAACAACTAACTCACAAATAACTCTTTCGGTCGTGGAGTGTATCTTATAAGGTGAAATGTACTTAAACATATATTTACTCATTAACTATATAAAAGGCAGCTTTAACCTCATTGAAAGAAAAGCATAAGTAATCATGCATATAATTATTTGCATGAGAGTTTATTGTTGGTGAGATCCAAGGTGTACGTTAAAAAAAAAAGAAAAGAATGCAAAGGTATGCTGCTTCCTCCCAGGGAGGGTGCATGGGGTCTGGGGTGCAGAAGTGGGGAGCCGGGCGAAAAGAGGCAGCCGGAGCCTCTGTATTTGAGTGAGTGTGGATCTTCTACACCATCACGTCCAGGAGCTACTGGGGTTGTTTTTCTTGTGCTGCTGCAGTTACTTTTAGAATTGCCTTTTAGAGTCCCAACCTATTCTGTGAAGCTTTCTCAGTTCTGGCAAACCACGGTTCTCTTACCTGGATTAGACGCTTGGATATTTGCTTCCCTTTAATCCTTCTTGTAGTGAGTGATAACTTTAGGTGTGACCTGAGCCATTTTTAAAATCCAAAAAAGGAAGCTCAGAAAGAGAGCTTTTAATCCAATGGGAATTGTAACTTGATGACTTGGGTTTCAAAGTCAGAATCTCAAAAGTCCATCTCTGTTCAAAGGCAAACGCATTGCCTGTTAGCTGAAATGACTTTTAATCATTGATTCAAGGAACATTCATGAAGCACCTGCAATGCTTTCAACAAATATTCACTGGGCATCTACTCCATGTCCATCACAGCTCCAGGCGCCAGGTAGCCAGTTCTAGATAGAGTGGGAACAAGGTGAGGAAGGTCCCAGCTTTTGTGAGCAGAAAGAGGCAGTAAACAAATAAGATGATATTGTGAAAACAATGAAACAAGGCGTGGAGAGTGACAAGCATGGGAGAGAGGGGGCAGAAGTTGGCTCTCTAGATTGGGACGTTGGGAAAGTCCTGCCAACGCAGTGGCACCCGCTTGGTGAAGTGCCTTCTCTGAATGAGAAGGGCCTCCTCCTCCACCTCTGAGACCTGCATTTCAAGAATGAGCAGCCGGGCTTCCCTGGTGGCGCAGTGGTTGGGAGTCCGCCTGCCGATGCAGGGGACATGGGTTCGTGCCCCGGTCCGGGAAGATCCCACATGCCGCGGAGCGGCTGGGCCCGTGAGCCATGGCCACTGAGCCTGCGCGTCCGGAGCCTGTGCTCCGCAACGGGAGAGGCCACAACAGTGAGAGGCCCACGAACCGCAAAAAAAAAAAAAAAAAAAAAAAAGCAGCCCATCTAGATCCTTATGCACCACAGGTAGGGTTTGGGTTTTATTCTGTGCGTAAGGGGAACCACTGGCAGGGTTGAAGCATGATCTGATCAATGCTTTTAGATGATCGTTCAGACTGCTGAGTGAAGCAAGCTTTATTGGAAAGTAGCAGTGGAAGCGAGTAGACGATGAAGACGTCCTCTCAGGGAAGAGGGCTGGTGGCCGGGACTGTGATGGCGGCAGAGAAGATGGAGAGAAAATAGACCGACTCCAGTTATACTTTGGTGGCAGAGACAAGACTGGTTGATTTGCTGGGTTCTGGGAATGCAGAGAAGACATACTCCCTGCTTTATGGCTCTTACAGTCTAGCAGGAGAGAAATTTGTGTAAAGAAGTAATTGCGGGCTTCCCTGGTGACGCAGTGGTTAAGAATCCGCCTGCCGATGAAGGGGACACGGGTTCGAGCCCTGGTCTGGGAAGATCCCACACGCCACGGAGCAACTAAGCCCGTGTGCCACAACTACTGAGCCCGAGCTCTAGAGCCGGAGAGCCACAACTACTGGAGCCCGTGCACTTAGAGCCCATGCTCCGCAGCAAGAGAAGCCACCGCAACGAGCCCTCGCGCTGCAACGAAGAGTAGCCCCTGCTCACCTCAACTATAGAAAGCCCACGTGCAGCAATGAAGACCCAACGCAGCCAAAAATAAATAAATTTTTTTAAAAAAGTAATTGCAACACAGTGTGATGGAGGCAGAGGAAGAGAGACAAGGAGAGAAGTGACAAAGGAAGGCATGACCTGGTGCCCACATGCATGTCTGGAAGGTGTCCCAAAGGGGCAGACGCTGGAGATGAGTTGGGAGAAGGATGTTCCCGGCAGAGGGCATGGAGATTTGAAAGAGCACGGGGAGGATGGATTTTTAGCACAGCTGGAAAGAAGGCAGTGGGAGATGAGGCCAGAGGAGTGTGCAGGAGGATCATGAAGACCTTCACCACGTGTGTGCAGCTGGGTCAGCTCAGACCCCATCGGGTATCTCCGGGACGTGACATCTGTCTCCTGAGCCCGTAACACAGTGTTCCAGACACGCTAACTCATTCTCTAAATGGAAGATAAGCTGCCCCCAAAGACTATGTATTATGTAATGGGAAAGATTACTGAAAGCACAGAGAGAGCCATATATCTTCTGTTAGCTCTCTTCCTCATCGATTTAATTGCATTACAAGCAGCATGTCCTCGAGGTGGAAGTTGTCACTAATACAGTCTTGCTTTTGTTTTAAGACCCAGACTCCCTTTTAAGAATGGCAAATGGTACCCTGGTCTTCTTCGTTGGCTGCATGGCCATATTTGTCACTGTGATCGCCCTTTTGGTGTACAAGTAAGTTGCTGGTTCTAACACTTTAAATCACTAGAGTATATTGTCAAAAATAAATAGCATATTTCTGCACAAGTGGGCTGTTTTCCCTTTTTTGCTTTTAAACATTTTGTATGTGGGAGGAAAATCTTCCACTGAATGACGAATACCAAACTAGCCTATTAATTTTGCTGTGTTTTTTTTAATCCCTAAAAATGCTACCAAATGTCAGTAACTTTACCAAATTGTGTCAGCTTAATGTTTAACATATAATCGCAAGTTATAGTAAGCAGACACATTTCTTGCATGAAGAAGAGAAAATAAATATATTTTCATAAGACATCAATGTCTTAAAAGCCATAAATTAAATAGAATTAACCATTCTGCACTTGGCATGTAAAATACTGTAGAAAGCAACCTTTTCCAGCTGGAGATCTTTTTTTAATCTGTCCAACACATTGCTTTCAGAAAACACAAGGAATACAAACCAATAGAAAACAGCACTGGGATCGTGGTCAGAGGCAAAGGCCTGAATGTTTTCCCCAATTGTGCAAAGATGCTCTTCCCCGGAAACCAGGAAGAAGATCCACTGCTCAAGAATGAACCGGGAATTCTTTAAATCCTCTGCCTTACTTCTGACCAACAGCTCACTCTTCAGCGCCATTTATGTCAGCTATGCTAGAGTGGATGACGATTAACTTTTTAAAAATATTATCGTAAAATATATATTGTGGTTTAGGGAGGTCCAATTTTTATTATAGGTTAAATGACATTTTAGAGAGGTGGAGGGGAATTAAACTACGCACAGCCTCACCCATGTTATATTAACTGATAAAACCAGTTAGCAGCATTTTCTTTAGTGATGGTTTGTTTCACTTATAATGTCTTAGGTGATTAGTAGGATAGATACACTGTATCCAGAGTAGCAGAAGAAGGTACTTTCGTTAGAGTCTGACCTAGGTTAACTGGAAGGAGAGGCTGGACGTGTTCTAGCTTTCCATATGACCATATGCATAAAACCAGTGTATTCCTGTTCTGAAGGTCATGTTCCAAGCCACCTGAATCCTATGTCAATGAACATGCATGAGCTCCCAACAGAGCACTAACAGGTAAGCCTTTAGTAGGCTCCGCATGTTTGTTATACTAAAAAATAATACTAATCTAATAAATGATTGTGAATATGTTTGTGACCACCTGCCGAGCCCAAATGTGTAAAGGAACGGTACTCATTCATTCATTTTTCCCATGGACATTTATGTAGCACTTTCTGTATACCAGGCATGTTGCTAAGTACATGGCCCTGTACTCAGAGTGTTGACATTCTTGTGGATATATCTGAATTTCTGTGCACTCTGGCGCCACAGTTGAAAATTATAGTTGAAATTATATATTATGATTTTCCAAAAAAGGAGGCCCCTGGTTTTCCTACTGGTTTCTCTATTCAAATGATACAGAAACTTAATCACCAAAGATGTTACTTTCATTTGTAACTGAAGCTACTCTGTGTCAGTCATGACATTTTTCTTCTCCTTCCTGGAAAATAAAGTATGAAAATTAAAAAAATAAAATAAAGCTCTTGGAGTTATTTTTCTAATTTGTTGTTTGCCATTCAATTTCATTTAGAGTTTTAACACATAAAAATTTGTTTAACTCTGTGCCATGGAGCACTGATCGTTTCATAAGTATTTTGTATTTTTAAGTATATGTATACAGTATGTGAAATTGCAGTAAATTTTATATATATATATATATACACACACACACACACACACACACACATACGTATATGTATATATATGTATGTATATAATCAGGCCAGTCTAAAAGAAGAGATTTTCTACAGGCAGTTCTGGACTCTTTGAACAGTCAGGATTATATTAAAAATAAAGGTTAGAGGATGGTTCTAGGTCACAGATTGGCAATCTTTTTCTGTAAAGCATCAGGTAGTTAGTATTTTAGGCTCCATGGGCCATACGGTGTCTGTTGCAACTACTCAACTCCAATATTGTAGCACAAAAGCCATCATATACATAAATGAAAGCACATGGCTGTGTTCCAGCACAAGCATATTGACAAAAGCAGGTGGTGGGCCAGATCTGGCCCACAGGCCATAGCTTGTGGACCCATATTCTAGACCAAAAGAGACTAGAGAGACACAGCAACCAAGAGCCACTGAGGAATCTAGGTTGCATCCTATTATTAAAGAACAGCTATGAAAGATATTCTTGAGACACCTGAGGGAAATCTGAATACACGTTGGATACCAAATGATATAACAGAATTAGTGTTAATTTTCTTAAGGAGTTAGTCTAGTTCATTCACTTCATAGATGGCCGAGGCCCAAAATAAGCTCTTTATTCTGGAATCATCCCAAAGAGTACAAAATTTGCAGAACAAGAAATGTGGAATTTATCTGCATTTATGAGTTGGCTGAAGGTCAGTGATTCTCAACCACAGGTTACTTTGCTCCTCGGGGGGCCCTGGCAATATTAGGAGACTTTTTTTTTTTTTTTAATGCGGTATGTGGGCCTCTCTCACTGTTGTGGCCTCTCCCGCTGCGGAGCACAGGCTCCGGACGCGCAGGCTCAGCGACCATGGCTCACGGGCCTAGCCGCTCCGCGACATGTGGGTTCTTCCCGGACCGGGGCACGAACCCGTGTCTCCTGCATCGGCAGGCGGACTCTCAACCACTGCGCCACCAGGGAAGCCCCTAGGAGACATTTTTGATTGTCACAACTAGGATGGGGTGCTACTGGCATCTAGTGAGTAGAGGCCAGGAATGCTGCTAGACATCGTACAATACCCAGGATGGCCCCCACAGCAAAGCACCCCATCTTACCTGACCCCAAATGTCAGCAGCCCTATTGTGGAGTAACTGAAGAATCTCTGGACATGGATGTAGAGAGAGAAGACTTAGATTTGAATCCATCCCTGCCACTTAAATCTGAGTAACCCTGGGCAAGTTATTTGAACTTTCTTGAGCCTCAAGTCTCCTCATCTGTAAAATGGATTTGCGGTCCCTCCCTAACTTATTTCATAGGGCTACTGCAAGCCCCTCTGAAAGAACGAATGGATGTGAAAGCACTTTGAATGGGGCATAATGGTATATATACTGCACGTGAGAAGCAGTGTGAAGGGGCTTGCCATTTTTACGATGATTAGGAGGCCAGGACATTCATACCAAAAGCAGAAAAGTAATATCAAGTTGCAGCAGAATCTTTTGTAGGTTTGTTAATCACAGGCTTCTGAGCCCAACCCCCCCAAAATTATGGGCTGAGGCCCCATAATTTCTGTGTCTCACCAGTTCCCATGTGATGTTGATACGGTTGCTCCCAGACCTAACTCTGAGAAATACTGGTCTCGAGATCTACTCTTGCCTTCTCATATCAACAGGGGGTAGCAGAGAGCAGCAAATATACAGTCAGTCACCAGGGAAGTGAGCTGAAATCCTCCTGAAACCTCCCTCGGTTTCAATCTAACAAATGGCAGGAGAGAGGGCTGAAATCATGAATCATTTAGATTTATATTCTCCTTGTGACCTTGGCAACAAGTCATTTAACTTCTGCTGAATTGCTATCTGTAAAAGGGGGAAAGTAACCTAAAAGATAGTGGGATGACTTGATTAACGTTTGCTGAGAATTAAAACTTCCAAACAAAATTGAAATGTGCAGGTAGTAAATTATTCTGGGAATTTCTTATTCCTTGGACCCTTTATAAATGTCTACATTTTAAACACTTCTGACTCATTTATAAACATTGGTTCCCTTCGATGAATTTTCAGTTGTTTAACAGTTCAGAGGCAATACTTTGTACGTATTCATTATATCCGGAATGTGTAATAACTCCAAGCCTAAGAGACAGGTCAAGGGCAGATGAGAAGATAGTTATCCAGGGGGTGAAGGTGACCACCTTTTGATGGGGCCCCTGGTGGGTGGGAAATCCTTTAAGGTTTTTTCAGAGTGGCCCCAAAGCTGCTGGAATAGGTGCTCTAAAAATTCAGAGGCCAGTTCCCAGGAATCACCTCTTACAGGCTGATTTCGATCCTTCGACCATCATTTACTGAGCACCAGTATGTCCCAGAGCGAGCACCAGTATGTCCCAGGCTCTGGTCTGGAGGCGACACAGCCATGAACAAGAGACAAAGACTCTGCTTTCTTGGAGTTTGGGTTCCAGAGGTTTACTGCAGTGAGAGTCCTAACCTCTGGCCTGGAGTCCCCCATCCTGGCCACCCCATTGGCCTCAGTCTAATCTGCAGAGGTGATTTCTCTGCTATTTACCATAGAATTGTCGTTCTTTGTGCCATCGAAATTCTGGAATAAAATTCACTTTGGAGATCTTCATAGGCTTTTTGGAATTTAGGTGCCTTATTTAACCAATTTTAATTCTCTGTGTAATTTTCCCACACATATCATCATGTCACCTCCCCAGTGAAAATTTCTCTCAAATTTACAATGCAGTTGTCACTGTTAATTGCGTTGCACAGGTTTTAATAATACAAATTAAATATCAAGATTTGAGCTTACTGAATCCTTAGTTTTAAGGTGTTTGTTAGAATAAATTCCTTTAGAGTGAAAAAAAAAAGATGAATTACTTATGAGAAGTGGCAGGAGGATTTTGCAGTTATGGGTGGAATTTTAAATTTTGCTTTTCGGAATTGAGTGGAGGGAGGGAGGTAGGCCTTAAATCAAGACCCCCGAACTCCAGCCTGGCACTGTCACTCACGAGCCACGCAGCCTGAAGTTGGGCATTTTCTCTCCCTGCACCAAAACCTCCTCCTCTGTAAAACGAGGGAAGGAGGAGGAAAGGGAAACTAACCTGGATGAATGCTGACGTCTCCTTGGGTTCTCGTGCTCCACTGTGCAAAGTGGGAGAGGGATATTAGCCAGTTGCCTTACAGTGATGTCAGGAGGATGTGTTCTAAAGCAGTAGGAGCTGGCACACTACTGTTTACGGGCCAGATCTGCCTCTCTGCCCGTTTTTCCATGGCTCGCAAGCTAAATTTGGTTTTTATATCTTTTAATGTTTGGGGGGGAAAAGAATATGATTTTGTGCCACATAAAAGTTCTATGAAGTTCGAAGTTCGGCCTCTGTAAATGAAGTTTTATTGGAGCATAGCCACGCTCATCCGTTTATGTATTGCTGGCAATGCTTTTGCACTCCAACAACAGCGATGAGTCGTCGGGACAGGGACAGTATGGTCTACACAGCCTAAAATATGTACTATTTAGTCCTTGATTGAAAAAGTTTGCTAATCTGTGTTTTGACACTTTGTTGAACTCCATTCCGAACTGAATGGAGAAAACAAGAATTCTTCAGAGAATTTCAGTTCCATGAAATGCAATTTTCTTAACTGAGCACATTGAGCTCTTACCCGCAATCTCATGTCACATTATTCTGTAATGACAACAAATGCTGTATTATCGGACATAGTGAGTTAAGTGTACATTGCCTACAAACTGCTATGGGGAAATGTCAGAAAAGACCTTTTTGAAGAAAAAAAAAAATCTGATAATCCTCGCAGGAGAAATTACAAATAGAATCACAACATGAAGAACCAAGTGATGAAAGATTTCATAAATCCCCAAAAGCACCAACCATAAAGAAAATGATTGATATATCAAATTACGTCACAATTTTAAAGTTCTGTATGAAAAAGATGCCACAGACTTCTTGTCTAATGACCCACAGAATTCTCATACTCCGCTAGTGGAAGTGCAAGATGGGAAACAACGCAGCAGTTTCTCATAAAAACAAATGTACATATATCACGTGGCCCTTCTACTCTTAGGTATTTACCCAAGAGAAATTAAGACATGTTCACACAATGACTTCTATGTAAATGTGCACGATAATGTTATTCTTAAGAGCCACAAACTAGAAACAGCCTTGATTTCCATCAACTGGTGAATAGATAAATAAATGTGGTGTGTTCATGAAATGAAGTACTACTTGACAATAAAAAGGAATAAACTGCCGATAGATGGAAGAACATGGATGAATTGCAAAAGCATTTTGCTGAATGAAATAAGCCAGATATACTGAATGAGTATGTTTATATGATATTCTGAAAAAAAAGCAAAACTGGTGACTGAGAGCAGATCTGTGCTTGCCTGACACTAGAGGTAGGGAGAGGAGAGGGACTGGGGGCACAAGGGAATTTGGGGGGCCAGGGAAACACTTTATGGCATGACTGTAGTGGTTAGAGAACTGTATCCATTTGTCAGATATCAAATTGTAGGCTTAAAATGGTTAGGTTTATTTTGTAGAAATATACCTCAATAAAGTTGATTGAAAATGGAAAGGTACAGACTGGAAGAAGATATTTGCAATACATGTAACTGATAAAAGATTAGGTTATGTAAAGAACTGTGAGGGAAACGCAAATCATCACACCACTAGACATTGTTTTATACCTACCAGATTGTCAGTGAAAAAAATCTGACAAAATCAAGTGTTGGTGAAAGTGAGAACACCGGAACACTTATACTTTGCTGTTGGGAGTCTAAACTGGAACAGTTCTTTTGGGGGACAATCTGGCCTTATCTGGTGAAGTTGGAGATGCACACACCTATGATCCAGCAGTCTCACTCCTTGGTGTAGAATGCCCCAGAGAAACCCTTGCACACGTGTTCAGGCGACACGGACAAGAACATTCAGAGCAATGTGAACGTCCCTCCACAGTAGAATGGCTAAATCAGTTGTAACATACAATGGAATACTAATTATCAGTGAAAATGGATGAACCTACAGCTATAAACACCCAGAGGAAAGACTTGCCAATGTAATATTGACAGAAAAAAAGAAAATCGCGAAAGAATACATGTAATAGGATACCATTTACGTAAAGTTTTCAAAAGCATGGAAAACTAAACAATATGGGAATGTATAAAAAAATGTAATAAGCCTATGGAAAAGAAGGCAAAAGAATTGTTATGTGAAGCTCAGCACAGCGGCTGCTTCTGGGGAGGAAGAACGCGGGTGGGGGGGCGGGGAGCAGCAGTCAGGCGGCTTCCATAGTCCCAGCCATGTTTTATTGCTTAAATTGACTGATAGGTTTGTTTTATTATTACTCTTTATGTTCTATCTACATGCTAATGTATTCTTTTTTTTTTTTAACATCTTTATTGGGGTATAATTGCTTTACAATGGTGTGTTAGTTTCTGCTTTATAACAAAGTGAATCAGTTATACATATACATATGTTCCCATATCTCTCCCCTCTTGCGTCTCTGTCTGCTAATGTATTCTTTAGGAGTTTTCAAATATTACTTTAAATTTTTTAAATTTTATATTGGAGTATAGTCGATTTACAATGTTCTGTTAGTTTCAGGTGTACAGCAAAGTGACTCAGTTATACACATACATGTATCTATTCTTTTTCAGATTATTTTCCCGTATAAGTTCTTAGAGAATATTGAGTAGAGTACCCTGTGTTATACAGTAGGTCCTTGTTGATTATCTATTTCGTATATAGTAGTGTGTATAATTTAATTCCAAATTCCTAATTTATCTCTCCCCCCAGCTTTACCCTTTGGCAACCATAAGTTTGCTTTCTAGGTCTGTGAGTGTGTTTCTGTTTTGTAAATAAGTTCATTTGTATCATTATTTTGGTTCCACATATAAATGATATCATGTGATATGTCTTTCTCTGTCTGACTTACTTAGTGTGATAATCCCTAGGTCCATCCACGTTGGCACAAATGGCATTATTTCATTCTTTTCTATGAAATATTACTTATTTTTTAAGTGGAGTAAAATAACTTCTAAAAAGAATTTTAAAATAAAGACAACTCAGTAGAAAAAATTGACAAAGGCTTGTGAACGGACAATCTACCGGAAATCCAAATGCCAATACACAGATGAAAAGATGTTCAACCACACTAGTGACTGGGGAAGTGCAAAAGAAGAGAACAAAGATATGTGAAACATAAGCCATTGGTACAGTATGATAATATTTAGGTAAAATTGTAAAACATTTAAAACAATACTGTAAATTGTTTACGCTTACATATGAACTTATAGAAACATGCATGGGAATAGTACACATCAAATTCAGGGTAGTGGTTTATCTCTAACGATGGATGGAAAAGCATGGGATTAGTGAGAATTGTGAAGGGGCTTTAGCTGAATCTGTAACATTTTATTTCTAAAGGGAAAAAAAAGCTGAAATAAATAGAGCAAAATGAAGATTTGCTCAATCTGGTAGTTCATTTGTTTTTCTCTCCACTATACTATGTGTTTGAAAAATTTTATAACTTTTCAAAAGAACAAGTTCTTGGGAATTCCCTGGCGGTCCAGTGGTTAAGACTCTGAACCTTCACTTCCAAGGGCTCTGGTTCAATCCCTGGCGGGAACTAAGATTCTACAAGCTGCGCAGCACGGCCAAAAATAAAAGAACGAGTTCTTAATAATCTTTTCATTCCTCATGTGTGGTCTGAACAACAATAGAAATGAAATGTAAGCTCTTTCTTTTTTTTTTTTTTTGCAGTACGTGGGCCTCTCACTGTTGCTCAGTGGCCATGGCTCACGGGCCCAGCCACTCCGCGGCATGTGGGATCTTCCCAGACCGGGGTACGAACCCGTGTCCCCTGCATCGGCAGGCAGACTCTCAACCACTGCGCCACCAGGGATGCCCTAAACTCTTTCATTCAAAACTGTCTAGAGCTTTGAAACCCAAAGCCCTGACCTCTTTGCCTTTTCCTGCAAAGCCCACCCTCCAAATTTTTCAAAGAATTTTTTATTGGATATATTTGATTTACAATGTTGTGTTAGTTTCAGGTATACAGCAAAGTGAATCAGTTATACATAAGTCCATTGTTTTTTAGATTCTTTTCCCATATAGGCCATTAGAGAATATTGAATAGAGTTCCCTGTGCTATACAGTAGGCCCTTGTTTTTATCTATTTTATGTATAGTAGAGTGTATATGTTAATCCCCATCTCCCAGTTTATCCCTCCCTCCCCTTCCCCCCAGTAACCATAAGTTTGTTTTCTACGTTTGTGACTCTCTGTTTTGCAGATAAGTTCATTTGTATCATTTTTTTAGATTCCACATATAAGTGATATCATATAATATTTGTCTTTCTCTGTCTGACTTACTTCACTTAGTATGATAATCTCTAGGTCCATCCATGTTGCTGCAAATGACATTATTCCGTTCTTTTTTATGGTTGAGTAATATTCCATTGTATATATGTACCACATTTTCTTTCTTTCTTTAATTTATTTGCACCTTGCAGCTGGTAGGATCTTAGTTCCCCAACCAGGGATTGAACCTGGGCCCTCTGCAGTGAGAACACAGAGTCTTAACCACTGGACCACCAGGGAATTCCCAAATCATTGTTTTTTTGGGTTTTGGGTTTTTTTGCCCATGTGGCTTGGACTGTGAGAGTTCCCCAACCAGGGATCGAACCTGGGCCATGGCAGTGAAAGTGCCGAGCCCTAACCACTGAACCACCAGGAGCTCCTGTACCACATCTTCTTTATCCACTCCTCTGTCAATGAACATTTAGGTTGCTTCCATGTCTTGGCTATTGTAAATGGGGCTGCAGTGAACATTGGGTGCAGGTATCTTTTCAAATTATGGTTTTCTCCAGATATATGCTTAGGAATGGGATTGCTGGATCACATGGTAGTTCTATACTTCGTTTTTTAAGGAAACTCCATACTGTTCTCCACAGTGGCTGTACCAGTTTACATTCCCACCAACAGTGTAGGAGGGTTCCCTTTTCTTCACACCCTCTTCAGCATTTATTGTTTGTAGAGGTTTTTTAAATAAATTTATTTATTTATTTTTGGCTGTATTGGGTCTTCGCTGCTGCACGCGGGCTTTCTCTAGTTGCAGTGAGTGGGAGCTACTCTTCATTGAGGTGTGTGGGTTTCTCATTGCGGTGGCGTCTCTTGTTGCGGAGCACGGGCTCTAGGCACGCGGGCTTCAGTAGTTGTGGCTTGCCGGCTCTACAGTGCAGGCTCAGTAGTTGTGGTGCACGGGCTTAGTTGCTCCGAGGCATGTAGGATCTTCCCAGACCAGGGACTGAACCCATGTCCCCTGCATTGGCAGGCGGATTCTTAACCACTGTGCCAGCAGGGAAGCCCTGTTTGTAGAGTTTTTGGATGTTGGCCATTCTGACAAGTGTGAAGTGGTACCTCGCTGTACTTTTGATCTTCATTCCTCTAATAATTAGTGATGTTGAGCATCTTTTCATGTGCTTTTGGCCATCTGTATGTCTTCTTTGGAGACATGTCTAGATCTTCCACCCATTTTTTGATTGGGTTGTTTGTTTTTTTGATATTGAGCTGTATGAGCTGTTTGTATATTTTGGAGCACCTTCCAGTTTAAAGATGTTGTTTCTGATTAGATTCATAGTGACTGTTGGCAGCTAACCGCCCCCCCCGCAAATTTACTTCCACTCACCTATAAAATGAGGGGACTTGACCTCTGTCACCCCAGAAGCCCCTGACAAGAGGTGGCCATAGAAGCTCCACAGACACTGACTCCTCACAAGGCCATGGCAGAAAGCTTTGCTTGGAGAACAGAAGGCTGCTTCAGTACAGGAGGTGGGTTTCCAAGCTTCCCACTGCTGCCTTCCCTCATTTTATACTCTACCGCTATTTTAGCTACTCACAAATTGGGCCTGAGCCCCAGGAATACCACTGGCTAGCCTACAGCCAGTGACGTTTTGATTCCAGTCCTAGCCTGACTCTCCCCTAAGCAACCCCATGAGGTTATGGAAGAGAGCAATGGAAATGGGCTCGGCCAAACAATTTATCCCCTGAGGATGCCCTTAAAAATGTCCTTAAATGATGAACCCTCTTATGAGGCCCTTTAAAAAATAAGCACTTTTGGGCTTTCCTGGTGGCGCAGTGGTTGGGGGTCCGCCTGCCGATGCAGCGGGCAAGGGTTCGTGCCCCGGTCCGGGAAGATCCCACATGCCGCGGAGCGGCTAGGCCCGTGAGCCATGGCCACTGAGCCTGCGCATCCGGAGCCTGTGCTCCGGAACGGGAGAGGTCACAACAGTGAGAGGCCCGCATACCGCAAAAAAAAAGCACTTTTGAGACTTTTTTAAAAACAAAATCTCACTCTTTTTCTCTCCATCATACTTCCATCAGGCTATTGTCACTTCAGACCTGGATTACTATTAATGGCCTCCAAATTTTCTCAACTCTCTCTCTCTCTCTCTCTCTCTCCATATTTGTACTGCCCTTTGCTTCCAAAGCCATCTTTTAAAAGATAAGCTTGGAATTCTCAAGCTGGTATTAAGGAGTCTTCAGTGACCACCCCATCACCTACAGGGAAAACCAAACTCTGATGTGGCTTCCAAGATTGTCTATGGTGGCAAGTTGGGAGGCCTGTCATCTGTAAATGATAAAGTGCCTTTGTTCAGATGAGGATTCAAGTTTAACCCTAAAATCACTGACTTGCACTGAGATATGCACAGAGCAGAGTGGTAGGTGGTGTTACAACTCATGCTTGGGGCCTGTGTTTGGGATGGTGACCCCCATATGATGGTCCCTCACTGTGTTTGTCCAGATTGAAAAAGGGGTACAGGTATGCTGCAGTCTGGCCCCAGCCTTCCTTTCCACCCTGACGTTCTATTACTTCCTGCCAGAATCCTCCCTGCTGCCCATTTGGTTTATTCACTCCACCTAGAATCAAACCAGCCAGCCCTGGGCTCCCACTGTCCTCTCCACCCTTCTCCTCTCCCACCCAGCATAAAGCGCTTTCTCCTCTGTTTTCAACATGTTCTCAACAAAATGTCCCTTGAGTACACTATTTATGCTGGGCTCTCTGCTGAACTTCTTTAACACAATTGGAATGGTTTGTGTGGAGTTGAGGCCGGGCGTGGGGGGGGGGGGGGGGGGGCAGTTACTGTGGCTGAATAACAGCCCCATCTTAGTGGTGTCAAATAACTGCTTTATTGTGTTGATAGATCCTGTAGCGTAGGGATTTGGACAGAGCACTACAAGGTTGGCCTTTTTCTCCTCCATGATATGTCTGGAGCCTTGGTGGGAAGACTCGAGGACTAGGGGCTGGGGTCATCCGGAGGCTTCCCCACTCACAGGTCTGGGACCCCAGCTGGGATGACTGGAAGGCTGAGTTCAGCTGGAGCTATGGACAGGAGCACATACATGGTGGCCTCTCCATGTATCCTGGACTTCTCATGTTGTGGCATTTGCATTCTGTGAGGGAATGTCCCAAGAGGGTTCATTCAAGAGAGCCAGGCAGAAGTGGCATAGCCTTTTCTAACCTAGCTTCATGTGTCACATAGTGTCGCTTCAGCCGTGTTTTATTGGTTGGAACACTCACAAGCCCATCCAGACTTAAGAGGAGGGGACATAAACCCAACCTCTCAATGGGAAAAGTTTCAAAGAATTTGGAGTCATATCTTAAAACAGCTACAAGGCATCATGCTGTTGTAGTATATACTATTAGTTAAATCCTTTCTTGTTATTTGCCTATCTCACACATTTGTATCTTTTTCTTCCACTACATGATAAGTCCCCAAAACTGGGTCTTAGACTCTGAACCGTTCCTGGAGTGCTTCATCAATCCCTTCCTGACACAGAAAGCCCTTCGAAACAATTTAACGGAAATTAATAATCATTAGGTGGCTGCTCTGATGCAACTTGCTGGTTGCCTACTATTTAAGTCCCACAAACTCCAGGTCTTTAGCTAAGATTTTATTTTTTTCAGCACAGAATGAGAGGCAGAAGGTCAGCCACTGTGTCAATGGCATGGCTGGAGACTTATGGCCACACATAGACTAATTATCCTAGTTAAAACTCCTACCACCCACACCCATGGAAGTTTCACCATGAGCCATCCTGTCATCATGTAGGTAGGAGACCTCAGAGAAACATGGCTCAAGAACCCCACATTTCGGGCTTCCCTGGTGGTGCAGTGGTTAAGAATCCACCCGCCAGTGCAGGGGACGTGCGTTTGAGCCCTGGTCCAGGAAGATCCCACATGCCACGGAGCAACTAAGCCCGTGCGCCACAACTACTGGGCCTGAAAGCCACAACTACTGAGCCCGCATGCTGCAACTACTGAAGCCCCTGTGCCTAGAGCCCGTGCTCTGCAACAAGAGAAGCCACTGCAATGAGAAGCCTGCACACCACAATGAAGAGTAGCCCCCGCTTGCCACAGGTAGAAAAAACCTGCACGCAGCAATAAAGACCCAATGCAGCCAAAAATAAAATAAATACAAATAAATAAATTTATAAAAAAAAAATAGAACCCCACATTTCAACTCTGTCACTCCCAGAAGAACCACTCTTGGTTTGGTTTGGTTTAGGTTTCTGTGTTTTTTTATTTAACTTTTATTTTATATTGAAGTATAGTTGATTTACAATGTTGTGTTAGTTTCAGGTGTATGGCAAAGTGATTCAGTTATACATCTACATGTATCTATTCTTTTTCAAATTCTTTTCTAATATAGGTTATTACAGAATATTGAGTAGAGTACCCTGTGCTATACAGTAGGTCCTTGTTGATCATCTATTTTATATATAGTAGTGTGTATATGTTAATCCCAAACTCCTAATTTATCCCTCTCCCCCTCTTCCCCTTTGGTAACCATAAGTTCATTTCCTAAGTCTGTGAGTCTGTTTCTGTCTTATAAATAAGTTCATTTGTATCATTTTTTTAGATTCCACATATAAGTGATATCATATGATATTTGTCTTTCTCTGGCTTACTTCACTTAGTATGATAATTTCTAGGTCCATCCATGTTGCTGCAAATGGTATTATTTCATTCTTTTTAATGGCTGAATAATATTCCATTGTATATATGTACCACATCTTCTTTATCCATTTCTCGTCAATGAACATTTATGTTGCTTCCATGTCTTGGCTATTGTAAATAGTACTGCTATGAACACTGGGGTGCATGTGTCTTTTTCTTTTTTTCGTTGTTTTTTGGCTTCGCCAGGCGACATTCAGGATCTTAGTTCCCCAAACAGGGATCAATCCTGTGCCCCCTGCAGTGGAAGTGTGGAGTCCTAACCACTGGACCACCAGGGAATTCCCTCTTTTTCTTTTTTTTCTTTAAGTTTTATTTTGTATTGGACTATAGTTGGTTTACAATGTTGTGTTAGTTTCAGGTGTACAACAAAGTGATTCAGTTAAATTCAGCTAGGTTGCTTCCATATTCTGGCTATTGTAAATAGCACCGCAATGAACATTGGGGTGCATGTATCCTTTCGAATCATGGTTTTCTCTGGATACATGCCCAGGAGTGGGATTGCTGAATCATATGGTAGTCCCATTTTTAGTTGTATGAGGAACCTCCATACTGTTCTCCATAGTGATTGTACTAATTTACATTCCCACCAACAGTGCATGAGGGTTCCCTTTTCACCACACGCTCTCCAGCATTTATTGTTTGTAGACTTTTTGATGTTGGCCATTGTGACTGGTGTGAGGTGATATCTCATTGTAGTTTTGATTTGCATTTCTCTAATAATTAGGGTTGTTGAGCATCTTTTCATGTGCTTTTTGGCCATCTGTATGTTTTCTTTGGAGAAATGTCTGTTTAGATCTTATTCCCATTTTTTGATTGGGTTGTTTGGTTTTTTTTGATATTGAGCTGTATGAGCTGTTTGTGTATTTTGGAGATTAATCCTTGCTAGTCGCATCGTTTGCAAGTATTTTCTCACATTCTGTAGGTTGTCTTTTCGTTTTGTATATGGTTTCCTTTGCTTTGCAGAAGCTTTTAAGTTTACTAAGTCTACTTTGTTTATTTTTGTTTGTATTTTCATTACTCCAGGAGATGGATCGAAAAAGAGCTTCGATTTTTGTCAGAGAGTGTTCTGCCTATGCTTTCCCCAGAGGAACCACTTTTGATGTGGTCATCTGGCAGAGGAGAGCAGACCCAGTGTGAAAACAAAAGCAAAGCAGAGTTCAAGTCATTTTGTCTTGATCAAGGGAAGAGTCTTTGTGTGGTTTTTCAGTGTGAAAAGCGTGGGTGTTTCAGGCAGCTGAAAGCACCGTGTTGTTGAGTGTTTTTCCCGTGGTCATTGCCTGTGCAGCCTAGAGCCTGGACATTTCAGGGAGAAAGAAAAGTGGAGGCAGGGGGTGCCCTGTCAAAGAGAACACAGGCTTAGAATGCTTCTCAACTGGGATCCTTTCAGTTTAGGATTGTTGCCTTAAATTTATTGTCTTACGGTCAATCCAGGCCACTCTGATTTGCCCAACATGAGGACGTCTTGTCCCAGCTGTAGCTACTCTAACATTTTTGCAATGTATCCCCGAGAGAAGTGTTTGGGTCTTAATTTGATCATAACCATGTTATTTCAGAGCCCTAAAGAGAGCAAATGGGAGCAAAAAGAAGGAAGCAAAGATCCCCACTGTGGCTTAAGTCAGGAAGCCCCCCACAGGGGAAGCCGTCTTCTTAGGAATCATATTTTGTAGAAAACGAAGGGCAAAGTAAACCCTCCGATTTTTTTTTTTAAACTCCTACATCCTGACATGAGGTAGATTAAGATTCTTTTTTTTTTAATTTTGTATTTTCAACATTTTATTTTTTAATTTTTTTATACACCTTTATTGGAGTATAATTGCTTCACAATGCTGTGTTAGTTTCTGTTGTACAACAAAGTGAATCAGATATATGCATACGTATATCCCCATATCCCCTCCTTCCCTAACCCACCCCTCTAGGTGGTCACAAAGCACCCAGCTGATCTCCCTGTAGTATGCAGTAGCTTCCCACTAGCTATCTGTTTCACATTTGGTAGTGTATGTATGTCAGTGCTACTCTCTCACTACGTCCCAGCTTACCCTTCCCCCTCCCCGTGTCCTCAAGTCTGTTTTCAATGTCTGCATCTTTATCCCTGCCCTACCACTAGGTTCATCAGTACCATTTTTTTAGATTCCATATATCTGTGTTAGCATACGGTATTTGTTTTTCTCTTTCTGACTTACCTCACTCTGTATGACAGTCTCTAGGTCCATCCACCTCACTGCAAATAACTCAATTTCGTTTCTTTTTATGGCTGAGTAATATTCCATTGTATATATGTGCCACATCTTCTTTAACCATTCATCTGTTGATGGACACTTAGGTTGCTTCCATGTCCTGGCTACTGTAAATAGAGCTGCAATGAACATTGTGGTGCATGTATCTTTTTGAATTATGGTTTTCTCAGGGTGTAAGATTCTTCTTGATTATTTAAGAATCATCCTGTTTGCCTGGTACCTCCTTAAGTTTAAACAAAAAGAGATAAAAAGTATACCCTGACTATTAGACATTGGGTTTTGGTTCTGGACTTTGGGTGATTCTGTAAGTGCAGAAAATGGTCTAATTTCCTCAATGCCAAGTTTATCCACTGCATTCCTGTTTTACTATGCATGTAAACTTGATATATATTTTTTAACCTTCAGACACCATATACACTTGACTTTCCAGAAGAAAAAGGTTTTTTTCTAAGCGTTGGTAAAGTATTGGAAAGAAGAATAATGAATTAACCTAGAGCCATAGAAACATCTGTACTCCTTAAGTTCTTGCTTTTTGCAGGCAATCAGGGCAACTTTATCCTTGGAAATGGGGATTTACATTTGGCAATTTGAAAGTTTTTCTTTCTGGAAAAAAATCACAATTTATAGAGTTAGAACAATAACAACAACTCAGTGCACTATGGCTCTTCAAATGATTCCAAGACCTTTGACTGGTCCTACAACAAGGGGACTTTTACAGGAGTCGGGACTGTCTGAGGGTGCAGTGCTCAGGTTCCTTCTTCAGAAGGCCTTTCCTCAGCACAGCGCGGCTGAAATCGAGATAGGCCAAATCGAGAGGGGTTACCTGCTATTCCCCATGTAATGGGGAATCTTTAGTGTCTGCCGAAAGTGACTCTTTGGGGGACTAAAAAAGATAAAATCTCAATTGTCGATTCTCTTCCCAGCAATAAGATGGACCAGATGCTCAAAGAAATTCCTCCCACTACAACTCAACTGAAAATATTGAATAAGATATAAAAACATGTTTTTAATGTATGATCGAGCTGGCAGGAAACTAAGGAGATGCTTTCATGACCAGAACCTATCTCAAAAAATGCAGATCTAGAGAAAACAGTACAAATCAAGCAGTGAAGTCAGAGTTCTTTCCGGGGGTACGCCCACACCCCTAGGGAGCTAGAGCTTGGGTTTAAACACTTGCTCTTTGGGTTAAAGATAAACAAATGAAGAAGGGGCAGGATGGGAGGACACTCTCCTCCCCCACATTCAGAATTCTGCATAAAGCCAGAATTCTGGAAAGATATCCTTGATGGGTGAAATAGAGAAAATCTACCCCATTGAGGTAGAGAGTGGGGATGTTTGGTTGAGCTGGCTGGCAACTCTGATGGTGGGTGCGGAGGTGAGGAATGAAATGAACAATTCCCCCTGAGAGTTCCTAACCACAAGCCTGTACTCATGTGGTTTTAGAATTGGTATTCACACTGAAAACAAATCATAGTTAAACATTTCATTTAAAGTGGCCCTGGGTGAGTGAGTAATGGCTCCATATACCTGGCAGAAGCAATACAAACTTTCTCTTTAGGAACTCTAAGCTTTAGAGAATTTCCACAGATAAAACCTCAAGAAACATGGGATCATAATTAAAAACCGAAAGAGCTGGGACTTCCCTCGTGGTGCAGTAGTTAAGAATCCTCCTGCCAAGGCAGGGGACACGGGTTTGAGCCCTGGTCTGGGAAGATCCCACATGCTGTGGAGCAGCTAAGCCCGTGCGCCATAACTACTGAGCCTGCACTCTAGATCCCGTGAACCACAACTACTGAGCCCGTGTGCCACAACTACTGAGGCCCGCGCGCCTAGAGCTGGTGCTCCGCAACTAGAGAAGCCACCGCCATGAGAAGCTCGCGCACTGCAAAGAAGAGCAGCCCTCTCTCGCCGCAACTAGAGAAAGCCCGCGCACAGCAACGAAGACCCAAAAATAAATAAATACAATTTTAAAAACCAAAGCAAAACAAAACAGTAACTCGCTAAACACATGTGCAAACAATCCTTCATGAATGAGTCAGCAAAAACGATAAAAGAGTCGGGCTGGCAACCACTGAAGATATTGGAATGATCAGATACAAAACTTAAATTTATTATGTGTCATACACTTAATGCTATAGAAGAGGAAATTGAAAGTGTGTTAAGGGAATGAGAAACCATCAACATTGGCTAAACGGACTTCTTCCCAAAAGCTTCTAGAAGTGAGAATCATAATACTTATAGTCAGAAACAGCAGAGTTTGTTACTGTTGTTTTTACTTTTTTAAGTAGCAAGTTTCAAGTGCATACAAAAGGAGAGAGAAACCACTATAAAGACTTAATCTAGCTTCAACGATTTTCAGTCTTAGGTTTTTGTCTGTTTGTTTGCTTTCAAGACAGGAAGCTTTCCCTGATCTCACCCACCCAGTCTGGGTTAGGTAATTCTACTAAATGCTCCCATGGCAGCCTGTATTTATGCCCATCATAGCACTTATCCCACCAGATGGTAACTGCCTGGCTTTTGTTGTTATTGTTGTTGTTTATTTGCCTCCCCAACCAGAAAGGAAACCCCGTGAGGCCAAGGATCCTGTCTGCAGCACCTGGAACAGTGCCTGGAATATAGTAGCTGAAAAGTATGTTTAGGATAAATAAATGAATATAGTAAAGCCTTGCAAATGCTAGAAATGTTATTGGTCCCTAAAAGACTATGCATTTGATGTTGTCACCTTGATCCTGACAGCAGCAGCTGCAACAGTAGCAAATAACGACGAAGAGAGCCAGAAGGAAATGCAGAATCCCCAGAAGCCACTCACACAATGTCTGGACTCCCAGGGAGCTGAGGAAGCCCCTCTGCATTTTAAGACGCCTGAATGGATCAGCCTGGAGTGCTCCTAAACTCAAGGTTACACTTCTCAGAATCTTCTGTGGCATGAATTTGTGAAGCCACCAAGGAGATAGGAGGATTGATCTGCTGCAACAGTGGGAATGAATGTGTATTGTCACTTGCTGTCCTCAGGTGTGGCCCAAAGGTGCGCTATTGTAAAGGTGAGGTCTCAGGCTCAAACCTGACCACTCTGTGAGGTGTCCCCTCAGCTCCTCCAGGCACCATTCTGCCGTGGTGACTTGGAGCCAGACTGAAAGCAGCCCACGTTGGGGATCCAATCAGGGGAGGCAGAGCTTGTTTGCTCTGAACCACCCCTTGGGAGGTTAGCCGTCAGGGGTTATACTTATTGGCTCAAGTCTTGCAATAAACAAAAGGGAGGAAACTCATAAGACTGGGATCAAAAAAAGGAAAAGCTGAGCCGATTCTTTACTGGGTCGTCAACACACCTGATCAGAAAAAATCAGAGGCTCATCCAAAATGAGGTTTGGGCTGAAAGAAAACAACTCAAGGACTTGTCGGCCGGATGGAGTGGCAGGGCTATGATTTGGTTTTGGGGGTCAGGAGGGCCATAGAGCCTCTGAGTCATTATTTAATACCACGGAGGAGGTTCAGGGGGCTGGGGATGTCACTGGTCAGTCATTCAAGAGGGCTGTGTAGTCTGGGGAGAAGCGTGTACTGGTGTTAATACTGCTTCAGGTTCGTTTAGGAACTTTACCGTCTGATTACCAGCAGGGCTGAGAAGCAGACTCATGGCCTTGCTCAGTAGACATGCAAAGCTGAGATAAATGCAGAGCATTGTCTCTGAAAGCCCTTTATCTGAAGTGCTGCTCCTAGAGAAGGTGAGATACCAAAACCCGCTCTCAGTGTGGAATGACCCACATGCCTCCCGTTCTTCAGGCATGAGTGGGATGTTCCTTTCTCACTGAAATGATTCCAAAACAGCAGTTTCTCATAATCTCTGATTCTGGAGACCAGGCTTGTCAGCACCAAGTCCTTAAAGTTAATTAACAAAAGCAGTTTTTACAGGTCTTTCTTCCAACCTGGTAAGGACTCAGGGGAGGAACTTCCCTGGGGGTCCAGTGGGTAAGGCTCCGCGTTCCCAGTGCAGGGGGCCTGGGATAGATCCCTGGTCAGGGAACTAGATTCTGTAGGCCACAACTAAGAGTTCGCATGCCGCAACTAAAGATCCTGCCGGCCGCAATTAAGACCCTGCGCAGCCAAATAAATAAATATTAAAAAAAAAGAAGACTCTGGGGAAAAGACTGTTACCCATTAGAGAGGTTCTCAGAAATGCAAAATACCCCCGCTTGAAAACAGAGCCATCTGCTGTTGAGTGTGGACTTTGTTTTCAGTCCTTGTTTTTTTTAAATTTTTTAATTTATTTATTTTTGGCTGCATTGGTCCTTTGTTGCCACACCCGGGCTTTTCTCTAGTCGCGGTGCGTGGGCTTCTCATTGCGGTGGCTTCTCTTGCTGTGGAGCAGGGGCTCTAGGCATGCGGGCTCAGTAGTTGTGGCGCACGGGCTTAGTTGCTCTGCAGCATGTGGGATTTTCCTGGACCAGGGCTCGAACCTGTGTCCCCTGCATTGGCAGGCGGATTCTTAACCACTGCGCCACCAGGGAAGTCCACACAAGGACTTTTAAGTTAGTAGATCTTAATACCATCCTTGGTGTGTTAATTGAGGGGCCTCCTGTTTGTTCTGTTAGCAGCAAAGCCAAGACGTTCCCGAACTTGTTTCCTGGAGCTTCATGGGAAGGTAGGAAGGTGGGAAGTTGCAATCAGAGAAATGTCCTCTTCAGCTAGACCCAGGGACTGCGGAGAGGGCAGGGGTGCTGGTTTGGGAGATGACAGCAGAGGTACCTTCAAAGAGAACAGAGAGGAAGAACAGAGCAGGCTAAACTAGAGAAAGGCTGAGCAAGATTTCCTGGTGTACCCACACTTGACTCTGGGGCTCGTAACACAGCAACTGGCACATCATTGTTTAATAAATGAATGATTGAATTCATATAGTTTGGGGACTAGGAAGTTTATCAAGTCCAACCTTTGCTTACCCCATGCGTGGGTTTACTACGTATCTGTGTTTCCTAGTCTCTGGACCTTTTGGTTGCAAAGAATGTACTGCAATTCAATATAATTTTATTTAAAAACGTTGTTTCATTCACAACACCTTTTTGTCATGCGTGTGTTCAATGACTAATATTCAAAGAGCCACAGTTTTTAGTTATTCATTATCGTTAAATAGGTGGGGACCACTTCTCTCCAGCTCAGCTACCCTTCCCAACCTCACAGGGCAGCTCCTTCCACAACTGGGCAGCTGCAGCCATTGGTGAATATCCCTGCCTCGTTTAAGTTTCATCCTTTTTCTCGGATTTCCATTCTCTTTGTACTGTTTTTGCCCTCAGGAAGCCTTGCAGAGGGAAGGGCTAGGATTAAAATTACCTCTTTTATAAATCTAATTAATTCTAGATATGCTAAATTTGTGTATTTCTATTTAAAAATTATTTTGTTCTCCTCTTTGTAGATCTCCTAATTGGGAGCAGGAAAATCCTTTTAAGTAGAAGTTCAGCAACAGGGACTCATTGTTTTATAACCCTAGGGATAGGCACTGTCTGTCTCTCTTCGCCCCAAGTTCCCAGTGGAGTGTGGAGTCTGCATTGCCTCCCTGCTCATATATTTTCTGTTGGCTTGTCAGTCATGGCCTCTGTGCTGTAAGGACAGGGAGTGCAACCTGGAGTGGGCATTGAGGTCTACAATGCGATGAATTCTTGGTGTCCCAGGAAGCATGGAGCCTGTGGTTTGAGGGCATTCCAGAGCCCCACCAGGGGCCTCTCAAGTAGGAGGCTCCTATGTAGGAAGAACCTCCTCCACCATTTCTGCAATGAGCCTGTTTGTTGGACCAAAGTGCAGGCTCACATTCCCACCTCTTGCAGCATTGTTTCCTCAGATCTCAGAACCATTGCTCAATCTGGAGCTGGGCCTCTGGGCACCCAGGCGATCATTTCTCCCACAGCCTACAGGAATTGGTAGGGACCTGAAAGCTGCCAGCCCTACTTGTACTCATCTTCACAATGAAGGGTGTACTTTCTTCTCACATTGATGTGCAGTTTGCATACAATGGGTCATTCTGAGTAGACTTGTGATTCACGACCTCCCCAAGGACCCTCACCAAGGCCAAGAAACATTCCAGTGCCAGGTGCTGGGCTAAGGCAGGGAGGGGAAAGGTGAATAGTCCCTGCCCACTGGGAGCTTCCAGACAGGAGAGATGATGATTAGAGTAAATGTCAGCAGTATCATAGATTTGTATTTGAAAGTCCAAAATATTGTAGGGTCACATCAGCAGTTCTGTAGGAGCTAGAGAAGGAGCTGAGAGGAGGTGATAAATAAAAGGCTCAGGGAGATTGAGTCACTTCAGTCTTACGCTGCTAGTGAACAGAAGAGCTGGAAATAAATCTAAGTCTTTTCCAACGGGTTATCATCCAGTCGAACATGGTAAATGTTAAAGACATCTATGAACAAAGGGATGAAGGGCTTCTGAAGGAGTTTCTGAGTTTGTCATGCGCAAAGGTGGAAGAAGGGCACTCTAAAAAAATGGAATGGAATAGTATGTGCAAAGCTCAGCATGGAAAGATTTGTGTTTGGAAAACAGCAAAAAGCAGATGAGGCTAAAATAATTTTAGCGGGCAGCATGGAGGATGGAAAGAGTAGAGACGGATTGGAGACAGGAGAGCCAGGTAGGAGGCTGTCCCAGTAATTCGCCAAAAGCTGTTGAGGGCTCAGACTAAGGAAGGAACGGTGGGAATGAAGATGAGAAGTTGGATTCAAAAAGTATTTTGGAGGTGTAGCATAAGCAGGATTTGAGAATGGAATAGTTGTTGCAGGAAGATCCTGCAGTGAATGCAGTCCAGAATTTAGGAGATTTGGGGGGGGGGGATGATGACCCATTAAATGAGATGGCAAATACAGGTGGTAAAGCAGGTTTGGGGTGTTCAGAAAAAATAGTGGAAACGCAGAACTGATGGCAAATGCTGGAAGAAGCACCAAATCCATGCCTATGGGGAAATGGCAGTGAAGAGGATGAGACTTAACTTTATCTGTACCACTTTATTCTTATTTTCAAAAATAACTTGAAGCAATTGTGAATATTCTGGGTGGTACACACAGGTGCTCATATTAGTTTCTGTAGTTTTTAATTTTAAAAATTAATGCTTGGAGTTATTTCCTTAAAAGAAATCAAGTAATGTGTCAAGCATTTGGAGTACCTACTATGTGCTTGGCACTGTTCCAGGCATCCGAGATATTTGCCCCCTTCTACTAGCCTCTTCCTTTCAGAAGTTACCAGGCTGGAGTACAGAAACAGCTGCTGGTTCCAGCTTGGCCACAGGCAAGTCATTTTTCCTCCCTGGGTCTCTTTCAGCTCTCACATCCTAGGATTCAATACTGTAACTGCAACTCAGCATTCCTTATTCTCACCGAGGTGAGCGCCACAGCGCAGTCCATTAGCATAAAATAACTCCATTCGGGGAGTGTCCCTGAAGGGCTGACCTACTAAGAACGTTTTCCAAATGGTCCTTAATCTCTGCCTCCCACCCAACCCCCGCCCAGGATAACAGATGTTCCTCATGGGATTTCAAATTTGCAAGGGAATCTTGACAACTTCTTTGGTAATGGGCTTGTCCTAATTCCAGTCTAATCAACAGAAGCAACTTCCGTACTTTCAGCTTTAGGTGCTGCGGAGAGAACAGATAAAAACAAAAATTTCTGCCTTCATGCTGTTTACATTCCAGTGAACGGAGACATCAAGGAAAAATAAGAACAATTCAAGGAAGACACAACGCGTCAGTATGGTGCAGGGGAACGCAAGGTGAGTAGTGACATCCTGGTCCTTTGACGCCTACAAAACCGAATCCCGAATCCCTAAATTCTTCCGGGTCACTGTCGGGTTACCCTCCTCCTCCCACTCCGCCCACGGCCCCACCTTCTGGCCCTGGCCACGCCCACGCTCCTGACGTCAATTTTCCAAGCCCTGCCGCGTTGACCTGGCCTATGGTAAGCCGCAGGCCCGCTCGAGCCCCATTAAGCCCCGCCTCGTGAGTCGACGCGTGGCGACGGCTATGGGGCCGTGGGGCTGCGTGGCGCTGCGGCTCAGGGTGCTGCTGTGGCGCCGGGCCTTCTCCCCGGGAGCGTGGCCCGCGGCGGCCGCGGGGCTCAGGCTTCGGCTGCTGTCCGTGGGGCGGCTTCCGGTGGGACCGACGCTCGGCAAGGTCTGCCCGGCCCCCGACCGAGCGTGCAGCCTGCACGGCGGGCCGGGCCTGGAGGAGCGGGCGGAGGGAACAGCCGGCGAGGGGCGCCCGGAGTCAGGCACCGGAGGTACGGGCGAGGAGGAGGGAGCCGGGTCCCAGCTAAAGAGGCTGAATTCCTCTCTTTTTGTATTTCTCATGGGGTCACAAAACTCCTACAGAGCAGAACTGGAAGGGACTGCAAAGGTTGTCGGCACCAACTTTGCATTTCACAGTGAGATCAAGAGATGGACTGAAGTCTCCCAAACCCCAGGCGTCTGTCCGAACGGCCACGTCGGACCCCTGGCATCACAACCTCACCGTCCTCATCCCCCTTCACACTTTGTCTAGGGTTCCGAGAAATGGACTTGTCGAGAATGTTGGGGCTTGAGGATTCTGAGGAAGATCCAGGGTCTGGGGGCTCAGGGGTGCGTAAGAAGCGCTAATAGGAGATGGGGCCAAGTTAAGAGCCTCTAAGTATTGTAAGCTTTTAGAAACTTGAGAGGTGGTAAACAGATCACACCTGTGAAAGGATGCAGTATGAGAGGGAGAGATTAGCCACTAGGGCCCTGGGAGTCAGCTTTAGAACTGAAGAGAGCTGTTAAGTCCACAGGCTCTTACACACCATGGTGAAGAGCTGAATATCTAAATCTCTAGAGGAAAAACAAAAAACGTTTTTCACAGATAACAGTTGTTACATAACCCAACTGGCATTGTAAGAAAACCTCGAAAGTTCAAAATGAGAATTGCTGTTAAAATTTTAACCCTCCGATTGGTAGATTTGGGGCCACACACTTACTCGCTAGTTCTCAGTTTCTCTCTCAAATGAAGGTTGTGGACAGATACTACCCAAGAGCCCTTCCAGTTCACAGTTCTAGTTCTGTGACCCTTTGTGGCTGGAATTCAATTTAATGTGCCCCAAGATATTACCACCTCCCCAAATTGTGCTCCAGTTTTCCTCCCCTTTTTAAAATTATTATATTAACCATTATTATTATTTTATTTCTATGTTTTTTGGCTGTGTTGGGTCTTTGTTGCTCCGCATGGGCTTTCTCTAGTTGCAGCGAGCGGGGGCTGCTCTTCGTTGTGGTGCGCGGCATTCTCACTGCGGTGGCCTCCCCTGTTGCAGAGCACGGGCTCTAGGCACGCGGCCCTCAGTAGCTGTGCCACGCAGGCCCAGCAGCCGTGGCGCGCAGGCTTAGTTGCTCTGCAGCATGTGGGATCTTCCCGGACCAGGGCTCGAACCCGTGTCCCCTGCATTGGCAGGTGGATTCTTAACCACTGAGCCACCAGGGAAGTCCCGTTTTCCTCTCTTTGATTTTTTTTTTTTTTTTTTTTTTTTTTGTGGTACTTGGCCCTCTCACTGTTGTGGCCTCTCCCGTTGTGGAGCACAGGCTCCGGACGCGCAGGCTCAGTGGCCATGGCCCACGGGCCCAGCCTCTCCGCGGCATGCGGGATCTTCCCGTGTCCCCTGCATCGGCAGGTGGACTCTCAACCACTACGCCACCAGGGAAGCCCTCCTCTCTTTGAATAGCAGTTCTCTGCTTGAGCTGTGTTACTCATTTTCTCAGGTACTAGAACAGAAAGCCATCGTTACTGATGTCTGGTTCTACTTACATGTGCTAATAGGAAAGGATGTGTGTGGTGGCTGTCTGTGACCTGCGCACCCTTCCCATAAGTTGAGCAGTGCTGTATGAAACCAGTGCCCAGCTTCAATTTCCAGGAGGCCTAAACACCTTCATGGAGGAATGGTTTCGCTGTCAGCTGCCCGCATCTCTGGGTGCATATCGTGTCTGTCTTTACTTGGCCACCTGACAAAAGCAGATCTTTGTGCATTTCAGATCATACTGGTCCCAAGTTTGACATCGATATGCTGGTTTCACTTCTGAGGCAAGAAAATGCAAGAGACATTTGTGTCATCAAGGTTCCTCCAGAAATGAAATATACAGATTACTTTGTAATTGGTAGTGGAACTTCTACTCGACACTTACATGCCATGGCCTACTACATTGTGAAAATGGTAGGATGCTTTCTTTTTCTTTGGAACCTTTAACTTAATGGAATAGTGTCAATGCATCAGGCGGAAGAGCAACATTTAAAAACTAAACCCTAAGATTATATAAGAAGCCCAGATTTTTAGAATTTGCATGAGTGTTTTATGTTCTTTGATAGTGAACGTTATGGGAACCAATATCTAGCCTTAGTGGGTCAAGATATTTTACATTCTTGTCTCTTGTGACAAGAAAAATAATACAAAAAAAATATTACCTGAGGCAGGCTAGAAGACAGTATAACCCAGAGGGATTTCTAGAGCAAAACTGTCCAGTGTGACACCCACTAGCCCCATGTGGCTATGTAATTATAAAATAAAACTAAAAATTCAGTTCTTCAGTTGTACTAGCCACATTTCAGGTGCTTGGTGGCCACATGTGGCTAATGGCTACCATACTGGACACAAATATAAAACATTTCCATAGTTGCAGAAACTTCTATTGGATAGTGCTGGCCTAGAGTTTAATTCAAATGTTTGAGCATGTCCAGTGTTCCCAGGCACGGTGCTGGGTATTGGGAAGATAAAAATGAAAAAGATTTAGTTCTTACCCTCCCCATTCACAGGTCTAGTTGAGGAAAGAGAAGGAAGTTCATTTTCCAACTAGATTGAATAGGAATCAGAATGAGGAAGAAAGTGTACTTGGAAGCGGATTCTGATACCACTCTAGAGGGGAACATACTTCTTTCACCCTGTTGGAAATTGGTCAGAGAGGGAACAGTTAAGACCAAAAGAATAGCTGGGATTGCCTAGAGAAGGGTGGTAAAATAAGGGGACTGAGAAGAAAACCCTGGTGCAACATGGCAGAACAAAGGAAGATTCAAAAAGAGGGGGTAGTTGGAGAGACTAAGAGAACTAGGGGGGCATGGAAAAGTTAAAAGGCAGGATCCTAGGGTCTCTGTCAGATGTAATAGTAAGACAGAGTAAGTAAGACTTAGAAGTGACCATTGGACTTGGAGATATAAAAAGAATGAGAGATTTTTCAGAGAAAGTTTCTGTGGAAGAGTAAGGGAGGGGAATAGAAATTCCTTTTGCAAAAATTTTAGATGAGGGAGAAAAATGCAAGGTCAAGAAAGTTTTGTTCTTGTTTATGGTAAAATATACGTTACAAAACTGAACATTTTAGCCATTTTTAGGTGTACAGTTAAGTGATGTTAATTACATTCACATTGTTGTGCAACCATTACCACTATCCATCTCCAGAACGTTTTTCTTTTTTCATCTTGCAAAAAACTCTGTACACATTAAACAATAACTTCCCATTCTTCCTTCCCCCAGCCTCTGGCGTCCCCCATACTGCTTTCTGTCTCTGTGAATTTGACTACACTGATAAGTACCTCCTTGAGTGGAATCATACTCTAATTTTCCTTTTGTGACTGGCTTATTTCACTTAGCATAATATTTTTCAAGGTTCATCTGTGTTGTAGCATGTGTCAGAATTTCCTTCTTTTAAGACTGATTATTTTAGTGTATGTATATACCACATTTTATCTTATTCACCCATTGGTGGGCATTTGGGTTGCTTCCACCTTTTGGCTATTGTGAATAATGCTGCTATAAACACGAGTGTAGAAATACCTGTTCAGATCCCTGCTTTTAATTTCATAAGTGGAATTGCCAGATCATGGTAATTCTGTGTTTAATATTTTGAGGAACCATCACACTTTTACACAGTAGTTGCACCAGTTTACATTCCCACCAGCAGTGCACAACGGTTCCAATTTTTCTACGTCCTCACCAGTTGTTATTTTCTGGTTTGTTGATAATATTGATAGTAATCCTAATGAGAGTGAAGTGGTACCTTGTTGTGCTTTTGATTTACATTTCCCTAAATTAGTGATGTTGAGCATCTTTTCTCATGGTTATTAACCATTTGTGTATATTTGGAGAAATGCCTATTCAGGTCGTTTGCCCATGTTTTTTTGTTTTTTTGTTTTTGTTTTTTTTTTTTTGCAATACGCGGGCCTCTCGCTGCTGTGGCCTCTCCCGCTGCGGAGCACAGGCTCCGGATGCGCAGGCTCAGCGGCCATGGCTCATGGGCCCAGCCGCTCTGCGGCATATGGGATCTTCCCGGACCAGGGCACGAACCCGTGTCCCCTGCATCGGCAGGCGCACTCCCAACCACTGCGCCACCAGGGAAGTCCCGTGCCCATGTTTTAATCGAGTTTTTTTTTTATTGTGAAGTTGTAGGAGTTCTCTGTATATTCTGGATATAAATCCCGTATCATCTATGTGATTTGCAAATATTTTCTCCCATTCTGTAGGTTGCCTTCTTACTCTGTTCATTGTGTCCTTTAACGCACCAAAGTTTTAAATTTTTCTGCTGTTGTCTTTGGTCTCATATCCAAGAAATCATTGCGAAATCCAATGTCATGAAGCTTTTCTACTGTGTTTTGTTTTTCTTTTTTTTGGATTACTTTATGTTTTTATTTTTTTGAATTTTAGAATTTTATTTTTTTATACAGCAGGTTCTTATTAGTTATCCATTTTATACATATTAGTGTATATATGTCAAACCCAATCTCCCAGTTCATCACACCACCACCTGCCCCCTCCACTTTCCCCCCTTGGTGTCCATACGTTTGTTCTCTACATCTGTGTCTCTATTTCTGCCCTGCAAACCAGTTCATCTGTACCATTTTTCTGGATTCCACATATATGCGTTAATATGCAATATTTGTTTTTCTCTTTCTGACTTACTTCACTCTGTATGACAGTCTCTAGATCCATCCATGTCTCTACAAATGACCCAATTTTGTTCCTCTGTATGGCTGAGTAATATTCCATTGTATATATGTACCACATCTTCTTTATGCATTCGTCTGTCGATGAGCAATTAGGTTGCTTCCATGTCCTGGCTATTGTCAGTAGTGCTGTAATGAACACTGGGGGTGCATGTGTCTTTTTGAATTATGGTTTTCTCTGGGAATATGCCCAGTAGTGGGATTGCTGGGTCATATGGTAATTCTATTTTTAGTTTTTAAGGAACCTCCATACTGTTCTCCATAATGGCTGTATCAATTTACATTCCCACCAACACTGCACGTGGGTTCCCTTTTCTCCACACCCTCTCCAGCATTTGTTGTTTGTAGATTTTCTGATAATGCCCATTATAACCAAAGTGAGGTGGTACCTCATTGTAGTTTTGATTTGCATTTCTCTAATAATTAGTGATGTTTAACATCTTTTCATGTGCTTCTTGGCCATCTGTATGTCTTCTTTGGAGAAATGTCTATTTAGGTCTTCTGCCCATTTTTGGATTGGGTTGTTTGTATTTTTAATATTGAGCTGCATGAGCTGTTTATATATTTTGGAGATTAATCCTTTCTCCGTTGATTCGTTTGCAAATATTTTTTCCCATTCTGAGGGTTGTCTTTTCGTCTTGCTTGTAGTTTCCTTTGCTTTGCAAAAGCTTTTAAGTTTCATTAAGTCCTATTTGTTTATTTTTGTTTTTATTTCCATTACTTTAGGAGGTGGATCAAAAGAGATCTTGCTGTGGTTTATGTCAGAGAGTGTTCTTCCTATGTTTTCCTCTAAGAGTTTTATAGTGTGCACTCTTACATTTAGGTCTCTAATCCATTTTGAGTTTATTTTTGTGTATGGTGTTAGGGAGTGTTCTACTTTCATTCTTTTACATGTAGCTGTCCAGTTTTCCCAGCACCACTTATTGAAGAGACTGCCTTTTCTCCATTGTATATCCTTGCCTCCTTTGTCATAGATTAGTTGACCATAGGTGCATGGGTTTATCTCTGGGCTTTCTATCCTGTTCTGTTGATCTATATTTTTGTTTTTGTGCCAGTACCGTATGGTCTTGATTACTGTAGCTTTGTAGTATAGTCTGAAGGGAGTCTGATTCCTTCAGCTCCATTTTTTTCCCTCAAGACTGATTGCTTTGGCTATTCGGAGTCTTTTGTGTCTCCATACAGATTTTAAGATTTCTTGTTCTAGTTCTGTAAAAAATGCCATTGGTAATTTGATAGGGATTGCATTGAATCTGTAGATTGCTTTGGGTAGTATAGTGATTTTCACAATATTGATTCTTCCAATCCAAGAACATGGTATATCTCTCCATCTGTTTGTATCATCTTAATTTCTTTCGTCAGTGTCTTATAATTTTCTGCATACAGGTGTTTTGTCTCCCTAGTTAGGTTTATTCCTAGGTATTTTATTCTTTTTGTTGCAATGGTAAATGGGAGTGTTTCCTTACTTTCTCTTTCAGGTTTTTCATCATTAGTGTGTAGGAATGCAAGAGATTTCTGTGCATTAATTTTGTATCCTGCAACTTTACCAGATTCATTGATTAGCTCTAGTAGTTTTCTGGTGGCATCTTTAGGATTCTCTATGTATAGTACCATGTCTTCTGCAAACAGTGACAGTTTTACTTCTTTTACAATTTGTATTCCTTTTATGTCTTTTTCTTCTCTGATTGCCATGGCTAGGACTTCCAAAACTATGTTGAATAATAGTGGTGAGAGTGGACATCCTTGTCTTGTTCCTGATCTTAGAGGAAATGCTTTGTTTTTCACCATTGAGAATGACGTTTGCTGTGGGTTTGTCCTATATGGCCTTTATTATGTTGAGGTAGCTTCCCTCTATGCCCACTTCCTGGAGAGTTTTTATCATAAATTGGTGTTCAGTTTTGTCAAAAGCTTTTTCTGCATCTATTGTGATGATCATATGGTTTTTATTCTTCAATTTGTTAATATGGTATATCACATTGATTTGTGTATATTGAAGAATCCTTGCATCCCTGGGATAAATCCCACTTGATCATGGTGTATGGTCCTTATAATGTGTTGTTGGATTCTGTTTGCTAGTATTTTGTTGAGGATTTTTGCGTCTATATTCATCAGTGATATTGGTCTGTAATTTTCCTTTTTTGTAGTGTCTTTGTCTGGTTTTGGTATCAGGGTGATGGTGGCCTCATAGAATGAGTTCAGAAGTGTTCCTTCCTCTGCAATTTTTTGGAAGAGTTTGAGACGGATGGGTGTTAGGTCTTCTCTAAATGTTTGATAGAATTCACCTGTGAAGCCATCTGGTCCTGGACTTTTGTTGGAAGATTTTTAATCGCAGTTTCAATTTCATTACTTGTGATTGGTTTGTTCTTATTTTCTATTTCTTCCTAGTTCACTCTTGGAAGGTTATACATTTCTGAGAGTTTGTCAGTTTCTTCCAGGTTGTCCAGTTTATTGGCATAGAGTTGCTTGTAGTTTCTCAGGATGGTTTGTATTTCTGTGGTGTCTGATGCAACTTCTTTTTCATTTCTAATTTTATTGATATGAGTCCTCTCCCTCTTTTTCTCCCTTTTTTTTGGCTAGTGGTTTATCAACTTTGTTTACCTTCTCAAAGAACCAGCTTTTAGTTCTATTGATCTTTGCTATTGTTTTCTTTGTTTCTGTTTCATTTATTTCTGCTCTGAACTTTACGATTTCTTTCCTTCTGCTAACTTTGGGTTTTGTTCGTTCTTCTTTCTCTAGTTCCTTTAGGTGTAAGGTTAGTTTGAGATTTTTCTTGTTTCTTGAGGTAGGCTTGTATTGCTATAAACTTCCCTCTTAGAACTGCTTTTGCTGCATCGCATAGTCTTTGGATCTTCATGTTTTCGTTGTAATTTGCCTCTAGGTATTTTTTCATTTCCTCTTTGATTTCTTCAGTGATCTCTTAGTAACGTATTGTTTAGCCTCCATGTGTTTGTTTTTTACGTTTTTATCCCTGTAATTGATTTCTAATCTCATAGCGTTGTGGTCAGAAAAGATGCTTGATATGATTTCAATTTTCTTAAATTTACTGGGGCTTGAATTGTGACCAAAGATGTGATCTGTCCTGGAGAATTGTCCGTGTGCACTTGAGAAGAAAGTGTAATCTGCTGTTTTCAGATAGAATGTCCAAAAATATCAATTAAATCTATCTGGTCTATTGTGTCATTTAAAGCTTGTGTTTCCTTATTCATTTTCTGTTTGGATGATGTGTCCACTGGTTTAAGTGAGGTGTTAAAGTCCCCCACTATTTTTGTGTTACTGTCGATTTCTTCTTTTATAGATGTTAGCAGTTGCTTTATGAATTGAGGTGCTCCTCTGTTGGGTGCATATATATTTATAATTGTTATATCTTCTTGGATTGATCCCTTGATCATTATGTAGTGTCCTTCCTTGTCTCTTATAACATTATTTTATTTTATTTTTTACCCCTTTATAACTGTATAGTGATCTTATTTGCCTCTTGTTACAGTTTTAGCTTAAAGTCTGTTTTGTCAGATGTAAGTGTAGCTACCCCTCCTCTCTTTCTATTTTTATTTACATGGAATGTATTTTTCCATCACTTCACTTTCAGTCTGTGTGTGTCTGTAAAGCTGAAGTGAATCTTTTGTAGGCAGCATATGGTTGAAATTTTTTTTTAACATCTTTATTGGAGTATAATTGCTTTACAATGGTGTGTTAGTTTCTGCTTTACAACAAAATGAATCAGTTATATATATACATATGTTCCCATATCTCATCCCTCTTGCGTCTCCCTCCCTCCCACCCTCCCTATCCCACCCCTCCAGGCCATCACAAAGCACCGAGCTGATCTCCCTGTGCTATGCGGCTGCTTCCCACTAGCTATCTACCTTACGTTTGGTAGTGTTTATATGTCCATGCCTCTCTTTCGCTTTGTCACAGCTTACCCTTCCCCCTCCCCAACATTCTTTATTTTAAAGTTTATTTTATCTGATATGAGTATTGCTATTCCAGGTTTCTTTTGATTTCCATTTGCATGGGTTATCTTTTACCATCCCCTCACTTTTCACTCTGTATGTGTCCCTAGGTCTGAAGTGGGTCTCTTGTAGACAGCATATATATGGGTCTTGTTTTTGTATCCATTCAGCAAGCCTGTGTCTTTTGGTTGGAGCATTTAATCCATTCACGTTTAAGGTAATTATCGATATGTATGCTCCTATGACCATTTTCTTAATTGTTATGGGTTTGTTTTTGTAGGTCCTTTTCTTCTCTTGTGTTTCCCACTTAGAGAAGTTCCTTTAGCATTTGTTGTAGAGTTGGTTTGGTGGTGCTGAATTCTCTTTTGCTTCTCTGTAAAGCTTTTGATTTCTCCATCAAATCTGAATGAGATCCTTGCTGGGTAGAGTAATCTTGGTTGTAGGTTCTTCCCTTTCATCACTTGAAATATATCATGGCACTCCCTTCTGGCTTGTAGAGTTTCTGCTGAGAAATCAGCTGTTTAACCTTATGGGAGTTCCCTTGTATGTTATTTGTCATTTTTCCCTTGTTGCTTTCAATAATTTTTCTTTGTCTTTAATTTTTGTCAGTTTGATAACTATGTGTCTCGGTGTGTTTCTGCTTGAGTTTATCCTTCCTGGGACTCTCTGTGCTTCCTGGACTTGGGTGGCTATTTCCTTTCCCACGTTAGGGAAGTTTTTGACTATAATCTCTTCAAATATTTTCTCGGGTCCTTTCTGTCTCTCTTCTCCTTCTGGCACCCCTATGATGCGAATGTTGTTGCATTTAATGTTGTCCCAGAGGTCTCTTAGGCTGTCTTCATTTCTTTTCATTCTTTTTTCTTTATTCTGTTCCACGGCAGTGAATTTCACCATTCTGTCTTCCAGGTCACTTATCTGTCTTCTGCCTCAGTTATTCTGCTATTGGTTCCTTCTAGTGTATTTTTCATTTCAGTTATTGTATTGTTTATCCCTGTTTGTTTGTTCTTTAATTCTTCTAGGTCTTTGTTAAACATTTCTTGCACCTTCTCGATCTTTGCCTCCATTCTTTTTCCGAGGTCCTGGATCATCTTCACTATCATTATTCTGAATTCTTTTTCTGGAAGGTTGCCTCTCTCCACTTCATTTAGTTGTTTTTCTGGGGGTTTATCTTTTTCCTTCATCTGGTACATAGCCCTCTGCCTTTTCATCTTGTCTCTCTTTCTGTGGATATGGTTTTTGTTCCACAGGCTGCAGGGCTGTAGTTCTTCTTGCTTCTGCTGTCTGCCCTCTGGTGGAAGAGGCTATCTAAGAGGCTTGTGCAAGTTTCCTGATGGGAGGGACTGGTGGTGGGTAGAGCTGGGTGTTGCTCTGGTGGGCAGAGCTCAGTAAAACTTTAATCCGCTTGTCTACTGATGGGTGGGGCTGGTTTCCCTCCCTGTTGGCTGTTTGGCCTGAGGTGACCCAACACTGGAGCCCACCCGGCTCTTTGGTGGGGCCAATAGCAGACTCTGGGAGGGCTCACACCAAGGAATACTTCCCAGAACTTCTGCTGCCAGTGTCCTTGTCCTCACGGTGGGCCACAGCCACCCCCTGCCTCTGCAGGGGACCCTCCAACAGTAGCAGGTAGGTCTGATTCAGTGTCCTATGGGGTCACTGCTTCTTTCCCTGGGTCCCGATGCGCACACTACTTTGTGTGTGCCCTCCAAGAGTGGACTCTGTTTCCCCCAGTCGTGTTGGAGTCCTGCAATCAAATCCCACTAGCCTTCAAAGTCTGGTTCTCTAGGAATTCCTCCTCTTGTTGCCGGACCCCCAGGTTGGGAAGTCTGGCGTGGGGCTCAGAACCTTCACTCCAGTGGGCGTACTTCTGTGGTATAAGTGTTCACCAGTTTGTGAGTCACCATCCAGCAGTTACGGGATTTGATTTTATTGTGATTGTGCCCCTCCCACCATCTCATTGTGGCTTCTCCTTTGTCTTTGGTTGTGGGGTATCTTATTTGGTGAGTTCCAGTGTCTTCCTGTTGATGATTGTTCAGCAGTTAGTTGTGATTCTGGTGCTCTTGCAAGAGGGAGTGAGCGCACCTCCTTCTACTCTGTCATCTTGAACCAATCTTATCCACTGTGTTTTCTTCTAAGAGTTTTATAGTTTTAGGTTTCGTGTTTGGGTCTTTGGTATTCAGTTAGTTTTTGTAGATGGTGTCAGGTAAAGACTCCAGCTTCATTCTCTTGCATGTAGATATCTAGTTTTCCCAGCACCATTTGTTGAAAGGACTGCCTTTCCCTATTGAATGGACTTGGCACCCTTGTTGAAAAATCATTTGACCATATGGGCTCTTTGTTTTGTTCCAGTGGTCTATAAGTTTATCTTAATCACTGTTTTGATTACTGTAGCTTTGTAGTAAGTTTTTAAATCAGGAAACTTGAGATCTTCAACTGTGCTCTTCCCTTTCAAGATTGTTTTTGGCTATTTGGGGTCTCTTTAGAGTACATATAAATTTTAGGATGGATTTTTCTATTTCTACAAAAAAAAGTCACTGGGTTTTTGATAGAGATTGATTGTATTGAGTCTGTAGATAAAGTATTAACAATATTGTGTTCCAATTCATGGATACAGATTATTGTATTTCAGTGTACGAGTCTTGCTTCCATGGTTATGTTTATTTCTAAGTATTTTATCCTTTTTGATTTTATTGTAAATAGAAATATTTTCTTTTTAAAAAAAATTAATTTATTTATTGATGGCTGAGTTGGGTCTTCGTTGCTGCACACAGCCTTCCTCTGGTTGCAGTGAGCGGGGGCTACTCTTCGTTGTGGTGTGTGGGCTTCTCATTGCGGTGGCTTCTCTTGTTGTGGAGCACAGGCTCTAGGCGTACAGGCTTCAGTAGCTGTGGCATGCAGGCTCAGTAGTTGTGGCTCACAGGCTCTAGAGCGCAGGCGCAGTAGTTGTGGTGCGCGGGCTTAGTTGCTCCGCGGCACGTGGGATCTTCCTGGGCCAGGGCTCGAACCCGTGTCCCTTGCGTTGGCAGGCAGATTCTTAACCACTGCGCCACCAGGGAAGCCCTAGGGTTTTCTGTGTATAAAGAGCATGTCATCTGCAAATTGAGACAATTTTATTTCTTCCTATCCAATTTTGTTACTTTTTTCTTTTGTTTTCCCTTGCTCTAATTGCCATGGCTAGAACTTCCAGTACTGTGTTGAGTAGAAGGTGGCAAAAGTGGGCATTCTGTGTTGTTCCTGATCTGAGAGGAAAAACTTTCAGTTTTTTGCCATCAAGTATGATGATAGCTAATCTCCATGGGCTCTTCATGTATGGCCTTTATTACCTTAAGGTAGGTTTGGGTTTTTTTTGCTTATCTCTGTTGAGTTTTTATCATGAAAGGGTATTGAACTTTGTCAAATGCTTTTTCTGCATAAATTTGAAATGATCCTGTGGTTTTCATCTTTCGTTTTGTTAATGTGGTTTATTACATTGATTTTTAAAATTAATTAATCTATTTTTGGCTGTGTTGGGTCTTTGTTGCTGTGTGCGGGCTGTTTCTGGTAGTGGCAAGTGGGGGCTACTCTTTGTTGCGGTGTGCAGGCTTCTCATTGCGGTGGCTTCTCGTTGTGGAACACAGGCTCTAGGCGCGTGGGCTTCAGTAGTTGTGGCACGTGGGCTCAGTAGTTGTGGCTCATGGGCTCTAGAGCATAGGCTCTCGTAGTTGTGGCGCACGGGGTTAGTTGCTCCATGGCATGTGGGATCTTGTCAGACAAGGGCTCGAACCCATGTCCCCTACATTGGATTCCTAACCACTGTGCCACCAGGGAAGTCCCTACATTGGTTTTTTCATGTGGAATCATCCTTACATTCCAGAAATAAATCCCATGTGTTGATATATAATTCTTTGAATGCAGTATTGAATTAGGTTTGCTAGTAGTTCATTCAGGAGTTTTCCATCAGTATTCATCAAGGATATTGGCCTGTAGTGTTTTCTTATAGGGTCTTTGTCTGGTCTTGGTATCAGGTTAATGCTACTCCCATAGAATAAGTTAGGAAGTGTTCCCGCCTCTTCAGTTTTTTGGAAGAGTTTTAGCAAAATTTGATGTGAGCTTATGTTTAAGTATTTGGTAGAATTCACCAGTGAAGAAGCTGTGTGGTCCAGGGCTTTTCTTTGTTGGGAGGTTTTTTTCCTTCCTTCTTCTCTGTGTGTTCTTTTCTCTATACCCCACCCTTTCGTTTGAGATACAATTGTGTTGGGAGGTTTTTGATTAATGACTCAATCCTGTTGCTATTATTGAATAGGGCTGTTCATACTTTCTGTTTCTTCATGATGCAGTCTTGATCGGTTGTGTGTTTCTAGGAATCTGTCCATTTATTCTAGGTTTTCCAGTTTGTTGTGTCTCTAATGTCTCCTCACTCATTTCTGATTTTAGTTATCTGGGGGTTTATTGATCAATTTTGTTGATCTTTTTGAAAAATGAAATCTTGGTTTGATTTTTGTCTATTTTGTTTTAATTTGGTCATTGACTTCTTCCTTCTGCCAGCTTTAAGTTTAATTTGTTCATTTCCTAGTTCTTTTTATTTTATAATATTTATTGGACTATAGTTGATTGACAGTGTTGTGTTAGTTTCAGGTATACAGCAAAGTGAATCAGTTATACATACATCCACGCTTTTTTAGATTCCTTTCCCATATAGATCATTACAGAGTATTGTGTAGAGCTCCCTGTGCTATATACAGTAGGTCCTTATTAGTTATCTATTTCATATATAGTAGTGTGTATGTATCAATCCCAATCTCCCAATTTGTCCACCCCCGCCCACCCCCACCCCCCACTTCCCCCCCCCCGCCCCCGGTAACCATAAGTTTGTCTTCTAAACCTATGACTCTATTTCTGCTTTGTAAATAAGTTCATTTGTACCATTTTTTTTTAGATTCCACATATAAACAATATCATGATACTTGTCTTTGTCTGACTTCACTTAGTATGATAATCTCTAGGTCCATCCATGTGCCTGCAAATGGCATTCTTTCTTTCTTTTTTATGGCTGAGTAATATTCCATTGTATACAGGTACATCATCTTCTTTATCCGCTCCTCTGTCAATGGACATTTAGGTTGCTTCCATGTCTTGGCTATTGTAAATAGCACTGCAATGAACATTGGGATGCATGTGTCTTTTTGAATTATGGTTTTCTCTGGATATATGCCCAGGAGTGGGCTTGCTAGATCATATGGTAGTTCTGTATACATCTATATCTATATATCTATCTATATTTTTATATATCTATATCTCTTAAGGTAGGTTTTTTGACCATGCCGCATGGTGTGCAGGATCTTAGTTCCCCACCCAGGGATTGAAGCCACACCCCTGCAGTGTTAACCACTGGACTGCCAGGGAAGTCTCTCATATGGTAGTTCTATATTTAGTCTTTTGAGGAACCTCCATACTGTTCTCCATAGTGGCTGTACCAATTTGCATTCCCACCAACACTGTAGGAGGGTTCCCTTTTCTCCACATCCTCTCCAGCATTTATTTATTTATTTAAATTAACTTTTATTGGAGTATAGTTGAGTTACAGTGTTGTTAGTTTCTGCTGTACAGCAAAGCAAATCAGTTATACATATATCCACTCTTTTTTAGATTCTTTTCTCATATAGGTCATTACAGAGTATTGAGTAGAGTTCCCTCAATACTCTTATTAGTTCTTACAGTCGGTTCTTATTAGTTATATATTTTATATATAGTATCTACAGTATATGTCTATCCCAATCTCCCAGTTTATCCCCCCTCCCCCCCAGATAACCGTTTGTTTTCTATATCTGTGACTCTATTTGTTTTGTAAATAAGGTCATTTGTACCATTTTTTTAGATTCCACATATAAGTGATATCTTATGATATCTGTCTCATTTACTTCACTCAGTATGATAATCTCTAGGTCCATGTTGCTGCAAATGGCATTATTTCATTCTTTTTTATGGCCGAGTAATATTCCATTGTATATATGTACCACATCTTTATCCACTCCTCCAGCTATGGACATTTCAGTTGCTTCCATGTCTTGGCTTTTGTAAATAGTGCTGCAGTGAACATTGGGGTGCATCTGTCTTTTTCAATTATGGTTTTCTCTGGATATATGCCCAAGAGTGGGATTGCTGGGTCATATGGTAATTCTATTTTTAGTGTTTTAAGGAACCTCCATATTGTTCTCCATAGTGGTTGTATCAATTTACATTCCCACCAACAGTGCAAGAGGGTTCCCTTTTCTCCACACCCTCTCTAGCATTTATTATTTGTCGATTTTTTGATGGTGCATTTCCTAGTTCTTTAAGGTATAAATTCATGTTGTTGATTTGGGAACTATTTTTTTCATGTAAGCACATACAGCTATAAATTTCCTTCTTACTGCTGCTCTCACTGCATTCTGTAACTTCATTTGTCTCAAGATATTTTCTGATTTCCCTTGTGATTTCTTCTTTGATCCGTTTAAGGTAATAAAACAGTTGATTTCCACATATTTGTGGATTTTCTAGTTTTGCTTCTGTTGATTTCTAGTTCATTTCATTGTGATCAGAAAACATACTTTATATGAGTTTAATCTTTGAATTTATTAAGACTTGTTTTGTTGCCTAACATATGATCTATCCTGGAGAATGTTCCATGTGCACTTGAGAAAAGTGTGTATTCTGCTGTTGTTGGGTAGAATGTTCTGTTAATGTCTATTAGGTTCAATTGGTCTGTAGTGCTGTTCAAGTTCTCTATTTCCTTATTGATCCTCCATCCATTAATGCAAATGGGGTATTGAGTCTGCTATGTTACTGGGTTAGCTCTGATTTTTGGTTGGTGCATGTTTCTAATGTTATGTCATCTTGGTTGGTTGACCCTTTTATCATTATATAATGTCCTTGTCTTGTAATAGTATTTTTTTCTAACATTAGTGTATTTGTTGTTTTAGACCATTCATGGAATCTGCTGGGAAAGGAGATTATGGGATGATAAAGTCCCATTAACATTGTCATGAAGGTAGATGAGATGGAATCATTAAAACTGAGAAGACTAGCCTTAAAACAGGAAGGCAGCATCTGTCTCCCCTGAGAGGGAAAGGAAGCTGGGATGGACAGAAGGGATGATGTATGTGAGAAGTGGATATTGAGAGAGTTTAGGCCTGCCTCGGAGGCACCTTGGTAAATGAGTGAGTTGGCCCTGTCAGAAGGGTTTGGGCAGGAGGATTCAGGAGACAGGTGTAGGAGGCGGGTAGGATTTAAGGGGGAGAAAAGTTTCCGTATGTTTATATTAAGGGGCATGGTGTAGCTGTGAGGAATGAGTAAGTTAGTTGCCAAATTAAGACCAAGAAAAATACCCCCAGACGCTCAATAAGAACAGAGATTTTTCCCTATCCTCTTCCCCTTTAATATGTGCTCTGGTTTTTTTCAGTACAAATACCTGAAACGTAAAAGTGAGCCTCATGTTAAGATCGAAGGGAAGGACACAGATGACTGGCTCTGTGTGGACTTTGGTAAGTTATTTTGGCACATTCTACAGATAAATATTTGATATTGCACTAATCTTGAACTGTTTTCAGTTGTAAAAGGATTGAGATCTGTGTTTCTCCACATACATTTTTCTTTTTAACTTGAGAATTTTTTTATACAGCAGGTTCTTATCTCCACATACAATTTTTGAAGTGTGTCTAAAATAAGTTTTCTTATAACTTAGTTGGTCTCATTCACATGTGAAATCCTCATGTCACATGGTATGTATGTAAGTTGCCATACAGGTCAGAAAGCTGGTGGAGAACAGGATGGATAACATGGGAGAGATCCCCTAGTGGTGGTGGAAGGCACCTTGGGGTACACATAACCTTGGCCTTAAATAACTCAGATAAGGTGAAGGGCATTCTAGGCACAGGGAAGGACAAGAGCAGAGGACTAGAATTTTGAAAAGATTTAACAAATTTGGGTATTAATACATACATAGTTTCAGAGTATTTCCCCAAAAGATAGTTAATACAAAGGGAAAAACAGTAACTGAAGAACTGGGAAGGGTCTGAGATTTTATCTTACGTGTAAGCTAACAAGTTAGTCAAGGTTTGATGAAGCACAGTTTGTTACTCAGCAATAGTAGTAGCCAGCATCAAGCACCATTTTTGCACCAGGGTCCCTGAGCAACACAGGACCAGATGACACCTGTAAAGTTCTAAGAGAAGAACCCTGAGATTAGGGTATCTACATCTTTTATAATGGGCAGGAAGCAGGCCTGCATTTGCTCTGGTGGAAAACACTTTTTCGGCCAAGGCTGTATGTCAGGGTTTCTCAGCCTTGCCACTATTAACATTTTTGGCCAGGTAATTCAGGTGCTGAGGAATATTCTGTGCATTGTAGGATGTTCTTCTCTTCTCCACCCCCCCAACTGTGAAAATCAAAAATGTCCCTTATTGAAAACCACTGCTGTAAGCATACTTGTGCTTTGATCCAGAGGGAGACAGTAGTTCTGAGAATATTTGCCAACATCCTTAAAAATGTAGTCCAGAACAAAAGCCTGTCAGTGTTTTGCTCACAGGCTGTGCAGACAGTCCTTGGAGGACTGTCTCCCAAGCAAACCCCATCACGAGTAATGTTACATATTCACATCATATACCTCCTGTATGATGCACTGAGAAAAGCACAGCGTCACTTCTGTGGTATTTTTGCTGGATGGTGTCCACAATTTGCATTTCTAACAAGTTCTCAGGTAATGCTCATCTGGGGTTCACACTTTGAGAACCACTGTTCTAACTGTCACAGGTTTGTGAGATCACAAGGGTAAAAGCAGATGAACTGCTTCTTCATTGTAAGTCTTATCTGTCCTTGATAGGCAGCATGGTGATTCATTTGATGCTTCCAGAAACCAGAGAAACGTATGAATTAGAGAAATTATGGACCCTTCGTTCTTATGATGACCAGTTAGCTCAGATAGCACCTGAGACCTTACCTGAAGACTTCATTCTTGGAATAGAAGATGACACTTTATCTCTGGCTCCTGTGGAGTTTAAATGTGAATAAAATGGCATGAACTGCTTTAGTCACTTCAGATTTGGATTGAGTCACTTATAAACCCTGCCTAGCTGGTTGTTGTCAAAACAAGTCTTATCTATGGACACTAATCCTAACTGACACATGGAAATTGTAGGTAAGTGAGCTAATTCTCACACTGTGAATCAGTACATTCAAACTAAAATTAATATATTGTCTTTGTTCCTGAGATCTCAGCAGGATTTCCTGGAAGTTGCATTGGCCCCTGTGTTTTACTTGAGCTCTCTGCTCAGAGTTTATTTTTATTTTATTTTTTTGCTGACAAAGCAAGAGACTTTTTTGGGAAGGGGCACCCAGGTGGAGAGCAGGAGGGTAAAGGAACCCAGGAGTACTGCTCCACCACATGGCTCACAGTCTCGTGTTTTATGGGAATGGGGTTAAGTTTCTGGGTTGTCTCTGGCCAATCATTCTGACTCGGGGTCCTTCCTGGTGGCACACGCATTGCTCAGCCAAGGTGGATTCCAGTGAGAAGGATTCTGAGAGGTTGGCAGGACATACAGACCTTTTGACCTTTCCGGAATTCCTCCAGTTGGTACTATCTTGTTAGTTCTGCATTCCTTACCAGGACCTCCTGTTTAAGATAACTCATGCAGGTGGTTACTGTGGTGCCTGGCCAGGGCAGGCAGTTTCAGTGTTTCCCCGACAACTCCTCCCTGAGAGACTTCACACTCAAGATACTTCTTGGGAATCGGGGCGGAGGTCTCTTTCTTCTGTAACTACTTCCTGCTGCGAGTGGGCGTAGTCCTGCCCAGTAGAGTAGAAGTCTCTCTCCACCTGATCTAAATCGAGGTATTCTGTGCCCCAAACTGGCATTCATCCTTGTAGTAACAGCAGTTTAGTTGAAACTGTTGGACCCTGTGGGGGATGAACCTTGTAAGCAGTTGAAACAGACAAGGACCAAACAGGAGGCCTAACAGGATGGTCATCACCAGGCCCAGAAAAGGCAGGCAAAATTTGGGGTGAGGGCTGCAGGGTGTGTGACTTTCTTCTGATCGATTGGTAGTGACGTAACAGGACAATGCTCCAGGAATCTTGGCACTCAGCCTGAAGTTACCATCCTCACCTGGGTGGGGGCCTTAGTTCCTGCAGAACTCAAAGATACAGTTATGCATACTCCTTGAGGTGGAACCAGGACCCTGCCCCAAGGCTGTACCACTAGTTGACAGCTCCTCCCCTGTTTTTGCATCCCCTCCCTTCCCTGATTAGCAACTGTTTGAATCTGCCCTTTGGAACTCAGGGAAGGTCAAGGAGGAAGGTCAAGGAGGCTGAGTGAAGCCTATATCCTACAAACAAGAAACAGGGGACACAGAAAGGATTTGTACTCTGGAGCCCCCCAGAGTCCTGCCCAGTTCCAGTTCAGGGAACTAACTGGGCAACAGTGCTGGCCACTTCCTGCTACAATAGGGCATAGTCCTGTCTCAATTTGGAGAATAGACACTGGACTGGAAATATCTCTGATTCCCGATTCCTGGATCTGAGTCCTGTATGATTAAAATCTTAATCCTTTGGTCTGCCGTTTTGGTGTAACAGACCCAATCAGAAGTAGCTGGAGGAGTGACAATGGGATTTTAATAGGGAAAATAAACGTCATTTCTTTTCAGGAGAATAAGCCTGAAACACAGTCTGGACCTGGTGCTTTGGGGAGACTTGTAGCCACGTAGCCAGTTGTCTAGTTTTATTGAGGTAGGTTTTAACTTTTAATGTGGTATTAACACATAGGTAACAGGTGCTGTTGGTCATCAAACATGTCTCTTCTTTTTGTTAAATGTATGATCTAAAGCAATTCCGTTGTCTAAAAATGTAAGTTATGGGCTTCCCTGGTGGTGCAGTGGTTGAGAGTCCGCCTGCCGAGGTAGAGGACACGGGTTCGTGCCCTGGTCTGGGAAGATCCCACATGCTGCGGAGCGGCTGGGCCCGTGAGCCATGGCCGCTGAACCTGCGCGTCCGGAGCCTGTGCTCCGCAACAGGAGAGGCCACAACAGTGAGAGGCCCGCGTACCGGAAAAAAAAAAAAAAAAAAGTAAGTTACAAGAGGAGACCTTTAAAAAGTAAGGCTGCAGTTATCAGCTGCCAGCAGACATTATTTTGAGAACGGCTGGTGGCATCCAAGTCTGACACAGCTCAGAAAACTCAGGTTCTTAGCAATACAAGGATTTGCCTGAAGTCACACCCACAGTGTCATCTAGTTATTTCTTGGATGTCCTAAACCATAGCTACTCCATTTTGACTCTTAATTGTAATATTCCCCTTAATAGCCAAAGCAGATGTCACCATTAATGATGTTAGTGTTTCTCTAGGTAGGAGAAGAGCAAGAATCTGGCCCATAAAATCTTCTCCTGAAAATATCTCTCTCTCTGAAGGCCTGTTCTGCCAGTTTTTCCCAGAGCACAGAGTGCCTCATTCCTGTCTCCACCCTGAGCTCCTTTCAGGGGGTGCTGAAGGTCAGCAGCTGCAGCGGCTCGTGATTTAATCCTTCTAGAGGCAGACGGCAAGTGCCAATGGCGAGTGCCAATTTCCAGTCAGCAGGGCCCCTTCATGGTCATAAAGGTGACCATGGTTTGGGGGGCATTTCATTCCACAGTGCTAGGAATGCTCATTCCCAGGCCTAGCAAAGTGTTTTCCGAGTTTAAATCTTACTCTGTAGAACGGTATAGCCAAAAATTTAAAAAAATATATAGCAGAAAACATAACCACCCCACTGGTCCTGTAACGTAAAACCTTTAGTTCTCAGTTCATATGTAACAGTAATATCTAGGTTCACAGTCAGGACATTGGTAGATAGTGGTGCCTACCTTGAGATTGACATAGCCTTACTAAAAATCTAAGTTTTACACTTTGACCAAATTCAGGACATTCACATTAATTTGAAAAGCCAAAAATACATACTACACAGCAGGCTGCACCTGATAATGAAACACTTTATTCTGCATCAAGGTATCTGGAAAATGAAGCTGCATTTGGGGCACGTTACAGATGAGGAATGATCCATATGTGGTGAGTACAAAACTCAATTACAACAGAATTATTTCCTAGTATTACCAGATACTCCATTACCAATGCTTAATTGAAAGTAAAACATGATTTGCCACACTAGAAGGCTAGAAGTGAAACATGACAGAATTTAAACAGGCAGATATAAATGTAGCACCTATCTGTATTTAAAAAAAAAAAAGTTGGAAAAATCAAATACTGAGGAAGAGCTCTGGCCTTAAGCACATTTCACCCAAAATCCAACCAGAAAGCCAGTCCATTACTTTTTTTTTTTAAAGCAATTCATTGTATGGAAGAAAATGATGAATGCTAGATGAATTCAGTGACAAAAAGGGCACTTTTTGGCTAAAACTACAAAATAAACTGATTTTCTGAAAACATTTAGGAAAACATTTCAAGTCATTTTCAAAATGTTTAAAGGATACAGTGATCTTCAGAAAAACTTACCTAGTCTGTAGAAATTCATCTTGAAATACAAATGAAGCAAAATGATTTAAGGGTTATTATATATGCCCTTCAGATCAGTATAACGACTGTGATCATTTAATGAACAAAAGAAACACAATTCTGAGAGCAGTGTGGCCTCGGAGACCACCCACACCCACATAACTGTACATACCAGGCTTTGCCATCAAGGTAGGAAATGGGCGAATGCGTTCAGTATCAAAGGTCAAATGTATTATTATATCACGGTCATTCAAATTATATTCCAAAAGTTGTTCTTGTATTTTTCTACCCTTTTGACTTATTTTCAAATAACTGGTCGCAGAGAATACAGAAATCCTGCTGCAATTTATGTAATATTCTAGGTGGCCTTTCATTCTTCTTGATTTATCATTGCTTAAAATCTTCAAAATAGCTTAGTGTGAGGCTCATGACAGTGCCTGGCACGGGGAGATGTAGCCTTTTTATTGCCTTTAAACACTGTCACACCGTCTGACTGCCCCATTGGTCTTCACAAAGCAATTCTTTTGGGGTCTGCTCCACGCATAGACCAACTGGTCTGAAATATATTGGCAAACTAAGCATCCTGTAAGGCAAGCTGAAGCTTTCTTCTTGCCAATCAATTTAAAGTTCACAGGAGCTGCATGTCTCCATAGATACACTTGCTTTAGGTAGTGATAGTCAAAAGCACAAAGCATTTATGCATTCAATCACATAGCCAAACAAAAAAACCCTGAAGTCTCCTGAAGCCATTTATTAAAACTAGCCGTTCCAAAACCTCCTGCAGCCACTTTGCTCTGTTAGTACCATCAAAAACTTCCCTACCATAAACAAAAAAATAAATGGTATTTGCTGCTCTCCAAATATAGGCACTGCTCCGTATCACTGAACGTTTACTGGATTTTCCAACTAATAACTGTCAAAAGCCTCAAAAAACCTGAAATTAATTTTCCAGCTTTACTGTCACCAGCCAGAAGTAAAATTTTTTCTCAGTTATTTGCCTGTTAGCTAATTTTATTTTTAAAAAACAGTTGGACTTATCTTTATAAAGTATATAAAATTTTCAGAAAAAAACAAAACAATTTTGCTTTCATTGCATTACTGAATACCTGAGGTAGTTGAGTAAAAATGCACATTTAATACCCCTGCCAACACCATTCAGCACTTCCCTTAGGTTATTTGTGTTAGTGTTAGATAAAACTGACAACAGTTTTTCTATGCTAACAGCTTAACATTTAAGTTCTTGTAATAATCCTATTCTGATCCAATTTTAACAATTGGACATAGGAGCAATCTATTTTTATTTACTTGATGAATTTAGTAAATGCACCATTAAGCCAATTTCTGGCATTATGGGGGAATGAATATTAAGAAAAATTAGAATATTTGTTATACTGAGAATACAACAAAAGGGAAGTGCAGAGCTCCTCTCTTTCCCTCCCTCACCCCCTAATTTTTTTCTTTTTTTAAAGCTGGGTGTCATACATTTCAGAGAGCATAAAGTATACATTCTCACAGAGACAGGAGTTCGAAAGTTGCCTGGTCCTCAGAAACAACCGGCTAGGTAAAAACTTGTGCATGTGATTCTGGATAGGGGTTCAGCGCCCGTCTGTTGGTTAAGCAATCTGTCTTTGGTTTGACATCTGCCTCTGTGGTGGGCTGTCTCCTGAGCCTTCACTTCCGTCTTGACTGAGGTGGTCCACTTTGCAGAGCTTTCTGCTGTTGGTGCTGCTTTACCTGAGTCAGAATTTCCTGAATTTTTCTCTGGGCAACCTGCAGTAGGAGAGAGCTTTGAAATTTCTACCTGATCAAGTATGACCAAAAGTTAAAGTTAATTTACTCTTCCATTTCAACAACTTCAAATTGAAACTTATTTGAAGATTAAAGATACATACTTATTAGTTTCTCCTAGCAGAGTCTCTGAAATCACCTGCTTAAAGGGGGATTAAAAGTGTTAAGCACCAAGCAGCCTGAAATATTTATATGACATGGGGACACGCATGGGAGGAGGATCACTCAGGAAGAAGGAAGAAGCAGAAGAGCTCACTTATCACACTAGAGCCCACTTGCCTGGCAAGCATAGAAGTGACCAGTTATTTTGACCACCACTTGGTCATTCTCATCAGGCGTCTGGTCACGAGGGACAACAACTTCTGCGCTTGACAAATTCTGGAGCTCATTCACCTGAAGGAGATAAATACAAATCATGTTAAGTGGAGTTGTTTTTTTTTTTTTTTTTTTTAATTACCATTTCCTTACTGTGTAACCAAAATACTGAGCTTTGGCTTTATATTTATAATCTCATCTAATAATACTAATAATTCTATCCGTTTACTAGTATTGTCCCCATTTCAAGGTAATTAAAACTAAGCCTTAGTGAAAGAAACTGACTCGCCCACAGTTGCATAAGTTAATGACACAACCAGATTCAACCCCTGAAAATCTGATTCCAAAATACACACTTTGAATCACTTCAGAATTGTAAATAGCTTTGAAAATGACTTGGAAGTTTTATGTGTTAGAAACTGGAAACCATTTGCTTTTTTCAGTTACAGAGTTATAAGTTATAAATGTAGATGAAATTTTTTAAAGTTTCTTTTCATGTCATTAAGTGTTTGCACAATAAAAGTAAAAAGCTGATGTATAACAACAGAAAATGCAAAATGCCCCTTATATAAGTATGAGACAGTTCTCCCATACAAAGTGGTCTGAAAGAGAGGCACTGCTTTCACTGGTAGCTGACACCAACACCCAGGAGGAACAAAAGGCAGTCTTCTCCAAACCTTGGCCCAGACGGTCCTGCTTTTTATAAGTTAGCCAAAATTTAGGGACTTGGAACTCCTAAGTACCTTTCAACGCTTTCCCTTTCATACCACTGCACAGGTTTTGCTGAAGTACTTGCCGTTTTGCCTCCTTTTCCAATAACTCTGCCAGCAGCAAAGGATGGCACTCTGATGTGAGCTTCAAGTTTCACCTCTTCCTTAGGACTAACAAAGTTTTCTTCTTTAATTTTTCCATAAATTCTTCCCTGAGCCTACAGATGAGAACATATCTCATCAGTGTCATTCATGTAGGAAATGCAAAAAGGTCCATTAACTTTAAAGATGGCCCGGATCCACTGGAACAGACCTTTGCAGTGATACATCTGCATTTGATAGATTGTGGAACGTTGCACAAGAGGTGGAAAAGTAAGGAAGTCCTAGAAAAGGTTGACAACAATAATAACTATACATCACAGATGAGGCAATTGAATGATTGATAAAATAAGATTAAACCATATTCTTCTGACAAAAACGGTTAAAGGCAATAAGTTAGCAGTCAGCCGAACTAAAATTTTTGCAAATGACCATTTGCTCTCCAGTCTTGAAAGGTAAAACCTCTCCTGTTGGCAATAAGATAGTAACTGCATTTTTCTTGAGTAAAAGGGACTGCAGAGGAACTACAGAGCCACCTATGCGAGGCTCACAAGAAGCCAAGCCGCTGTCTAAATGGGCCAGCGAGGAATTTTCTAGTTAAACATTTCTTCATCTTAGCCAGATGGTTTCTACTTCGACTAAGGCTACAAAATCAAGTTAACATACACATCTGACAGTTATAGTCAAACACATCCTGTCACTTGCTGCATACAACTAGAAGTTATACATAATAAACCTCTCCTATTATGTACAACCATTAATTTGCTCTGGTATACACCAAAGGAAAAAGGAGTCAGAGTTGGTTTCATCTGACAAGCTGCCACAGCAGAGAACAAAAACAAAAGTACCGAACACGTTTTCACTGGTGCAGAAATGATAAGCTCATTTTAGGGGGTTACAGAAAAAAAAAAAAAAAAAATCCATCTTAGTACCCTGTCTTCCATTCATCCTCAGTCTCAGGCCACAGATGTAGCTATCAACACAAAGGACACAACGGATATACACTGTCCTCCGAAACAAGCTCTTGAATTCATAAGAAAAAATATGGGTTAGGAGGTTTACTATTACTTAGATGTCTAAAATAAAATAATTTGTTATTATCACTGATCACATAAATGACATTTAAGCATTACAGCTTTTCTTAAATGTCCCATTTAAGACAACTGAACAATACAGGCATAGGAGGATACAGGGAAACAAACTCTGAATTCCCCAGCATACAAGCATTATGAAAACTGCACGATAGTTAATTCCATTTGTAGAATAATAAGACCATAATTGATGTTTGTATTTATCTTTTAGTATTTCAAACTAAAAGTGACTGTCTCTGTAAGTCTGGGATAGGAAGCAATTTTCAGCATCTCTGAGTTTTGATCTGAACTGCCTGGACCACAAGGCTGGTATGAGGAAGTAAATTTCTTGACCCAAGTTTGAGGCTAGCCAACTGTACCCCACATCTCAAAGCGCCTCCTTTTGTTTCCTGTTCTTCCTGTAAATGAAGTGAAAAAAGCTTCCGATTTTTAGTGAAAAATAGAGGTCAAAGAAAGTGATGGCTTAAAAGGAGGGAAGAAGTGGGCACTTGTTAACTTAGCCACATTTTAGAGCTAAGAGAAGTAGGTTAAAGAGTTATCCTGTTAACACAGCTGCTAAGTGGTAGGAACAAGACAGGAGTTTTGGATAAATTGCACTGAATTGAGTAGCTGCTTTTACCTATGACAAACAAGACACCCTACTGAGTTTATGAGAGAAATCACATACTCAAAGGTATACGTTTGTGAATTTGAGGATCTGGCAGGGTCTTAAGTCTGATTCATCCCAAGTCTGCTCAGCACCACCACCAGCACATTTATGTTGTACTTCCTGTGTCAGGCACTATTCTAAGCAATTCATATATTGTTTAAACCTTATTTAAACTTTGTGGGTGTTTTTAACCCCGATTTTATAGATGAGGAACTAGGCAGAGAAAGGCTAAGTAACTTGCCCAAGGTCACACCACTGGTAAATGGTAAAGCTGGGCTTTGAACCAGCAACCTGGCTACCAGGTCTCTGCTCTTCATCACCCTGCTACACCACCTCTCAGGACATGGTGGGAGGCATTCCAGCCCCAAAGGCCCCAAACCCCAGTATGACCAATGGTTCACACCAGGACAAATGCTGTAAGAGTTCCTGCCATTTCCACCTCTAAAATTCAAAAGATTAGAGTGGCTTGTTGACCGACTGTGGACAAGGGCTAACGGTTAACCCAAGGGTAAGAGCAAACAGGGACATTTTAATTCAAGGTTGAGGCCTCTCTGGGACAAGAGGAAAAACTTGAGAACAGCAAGGCATATGAATCAGACTTGTAAATTTCAGTCTTAAGGTCTCACCTTCACACATGCTAACAGGGCATTGAGCAAATTCTCCTTTGGGAGATAGTCAAAACCAACAACCATTACAGAACTCTCAAAATTAACCAAAGGCTTTGGTTTATTTTTAAAGTGTAATTTGCGGTATGTTTCTACTCTGTTCTTAGTCTTAGAAATTTCCATTGAGAGATTCTTTCTACTGAGTATTAGATTTTTTTTACAGGAGAAGCCAGGTTATGGATTTCCCAAGAAGACATCCATTCATTTGTTACCTGTGCACACACTCCAGAGCACATACCTTGAACTGAGCCTCTGGTGGCCCAGTGATAATCACCATCCTCACTTTAGCATCTGGTGCTTCAGCTGGAGCGATCTGTAACAGACCCAGTAACGGGTTATGACACTTCCAGGTGCCACCAATAGAAATGTTACACCAACCAGCCTGTCATTTGCACATGACTTACTGAAATGTAGAATGAAAGCCTTCTGGAAGGTAGTTACATGAAGCAGTGATTAATGTGGATTCATTAGTTATGGCTCCTGCCGTATACTGTGTACTTACACTGTGCCTGGCCCTAATGTAAAAGTCCAGATGCAGCCCCTACGTAACCCTCACTATTTCCTGACGAGGTACTGCCTCATGGAGAGGCCAAAGGCTGGAGAAGGTGAGTCACCTGGCCCATGATCACACAGTCCAGTGAAGCTGGAGGGAGAGCTGGGTCTGGCTCCACCATCACATTCCTTGTCACTACACCAGTGGGTGCTCAAAGGGTGGTTCTTAGCCCACGCGCATCCCAACACCCTGGGCCTCCTGTGTGTGCAAGAAACTGCTAGGTTCCCAGTCTAAGGCTATCGGTACATTCCCCCAAAGTACACTCGCTGGACTAACATATGGAATAAACTAACATTAATTTGGCAGAAGAAAAGCAAACTCAGCCTCTTCTATTTTGGCAGAGCGTGTGAAATCACACAAAAAGCCTAGGCTAGGGAATTGTTGCAGAGACTGTTGAAGGGGGAGGAAACCAGCATTCCCTTAGTAAGAAAGCATTTGGGGAGTTGGATGGTAGAAAGTGTTTTAAAAGAAAAAATTTTGCTAGATATTTGCTGTGCAAGAAGCAATTCCCTATAGTAAATAATGAGAACAGGAAGCAAAAAATACAATAAAAGCCATCCCAACTACCACCCAGTATGATCACTGTCAATTACTTATAGTCTAGTAGGCCCTTCTCCACACCTTCATAATCAAAACAATGTTTTTTACTTTTAATAGACTCATGCTTCCTCCCTCAAAATAAAGCTAACATTTCTGTTACTTAGACCCAAATTAATACTATTCCTACTTTATTGCTGGGCACTAATTTTGAGTCTGTAAAACAAGCCAATAATTACTTCCTTTTAGACCACACTTAGGATTATTCACAGGAAACCCCAAAAAGAAGGTATCATTCTTCATCTTTCTGACTAAGGTTTCGTTTTTTTAAAAAGGATCTTTGTCAACACGGGTGATAGAGGGCTGGGGCTGAGGACACTTGTACACTGAGGTTAGGAGTACAAATTGCTACAATCTCTCAAAAGCACATGCCCTGTGACTCACCAAACCCACTTCTGTAGACTTACGTTAAAAGATAAGGTTATATATGACAATTTGACCAAAAGAACTCTGTCTACCCCTGTGCAGGTTAAATTAGGAACAATCTTAATGTCCAGTAAGTTAACACAAATGATTATGATTTGGTAATACCAAATATTTGCCTGTTAAAGTAAGTACATATATGGACATTTACATTATGGAAATGCAGCGAAGTGTTAGGAGTGCTGATGAATCTTTCAGATTATGCATGTTTCAGACTTTTTGGAAACAAAAATATTTTAACCTCATCATAAAACCTCCATTAAAGCCAGCAAGGAAAAGAGCCAAACGTCTAAATACCCAGTTCTTCTTGTTCATGAAATGTTCGTCGCAGTTTTTCCAAAACAAAGCTGCTAGGTTCTTTTTGCATGTGTGAGCATGTTTTACAGATTAACTCAGTAATCAGGAAACTAACAGGATAGTAAAGTTAGTTCACCCCTTGGTCTTTTATCATGTCTTTTCCTTTACCCATTTATTTATTTTGGCTGCATTTTCTGCTCACGTTATTTTGTTATCTTTTGCTACAAGAGAGAATATGAGGGCTTTCCTGTGTGTTTTGCTTTTTTATTAACTGTGTAGTTTACATACAGTAATGCTCACTCCTTTGGTACCAAATACATAGTTGTAAATACCACCACAATCAACATAAAAACAGCTTCTGTCACTCAAAATTTCCTCATGCTGCCTTTGTTTTCAATCCCTCCACCTCCAACTCCTAGCAACCACTGATTTTTTTTCCCCTCAATTTCCAGAGTTGTCTTTTCCAGAATTTTCATATAAGTGGAATCATACAGTATGTGGCCTTTTGAGTCTTCTTTCTCTTAGCATAATACATGTGATTCACTCAAGTTGTTTTATGTATCAACAGTTCCCTCCTTTTTACTGCTAAGTAATTATTATATAGACGGGCCACAGTTTATGCATTTGCCAGCTGATGAACATTTGCTTCTTCCCCATTTCCCAGTTATAAATAAAGATACTATAAACATTTGAGTGCAGTGTGGTTTTTTTGGTACTATATTCAAATTAAAAATTTCATTAAATATTTATAAAATTGGACTTCCCTGGTGGCACAGTGGTTAAGAATCCACCTGCCAATGCAGGGGACACAGGTTCAAGCCCTGTTCTGGGAAGATCCCACATGCCGCGGAGCAACTAAGCACGTGCACCACAGCTACAAAGCCTGCGCTACTGAGCCCGTGTGCCGCAACTACTGAAGCCCGCGCGCCTGGAGCCTGTGCTCCACCAACAAGAGAAGCCCCTGCAATGAGAAGCCCGCGCACCGCAACGAAGAATAGCCCCCGCTTGCTGCAACTAGAGAAAGCCTGTGCGCAGCAACGAATACCCAATGCAGCCAAAAATAAAATTATTTATATATATATTTATAAAATGTAACCAAAATAAACCCCCCAATAGACCAATGTTTTCCTGAAGAAAGCTATTACTTTTATCAAGCCTTTGTCAATTTGTATATTCCTTAAAAGGACCACAGCCTTGATTGTTCGGGCACTAAATAGTGTCATTTCGGAGTGTGAGGGACCAAAGCCACGCCCAGGGAAGATGAGCTAGAAGGAATATATATCCGGGAATGCGGTGGGGCAGAACCACCATTCTAACGCTAAATTGCATACCTGCAGACTACTTTTTCTAGAGAGAGAATTTAACTTACCTTGTGTAAGCTAGTGTTGTTTGGAGTTCTCTGTCACACACTTATGTAACCCCAATATAGACTGCCACATTCAATTCAAATTACAGAGTGGCAGGAAGACTCACATTTCTGTAACTCGCTGTCCTTAAAGCACCAGGAGAGCCACAGCTGGCAGAACAGTACCTTAATAGAAGCTCCTGCAAAGCGAGAAAGCTGTTTGATGTGTTGCCCCTGCTTGCCGATGATGGCGCCGACAGACAGGGCTGGGATGAACAGATGGACAGTCTCTGTTTCTGACTGCTGTTGGAAAAGAAAGACAGGACATACATGCTTACTGGATACAAATCAGGCTGTATCGCTGGCATAGGGAGAGGAGCATTCTCATACTGTTAGAAATATTAGGATAGTTTTAGGAAAAACCACCACAGTAAGTTGATATGAGTTTACCTAACAGGTCGAGAAGATCTCACATTCATCCTGAAAGTGTTAGCATTTAAAACATCACTTTTCTCTATACAGTTTTTCCTCAAATTTACAGATTTAAAACAGATTTTGTGCCACTTAATATTGGTCCACCAAATGACACCACTGCTCTTACCACACAAATTCCTAGTGGCAGTAACAGCTCCCTCTTCTCCCTGTAAGCTCAGCGTGGAGGCAGAGAGCACGGAGCCCTGAGCACCACAGACCTCCAGAGGGGCCCTGATGCTCAGCGGCAGCCGTTCCACTTCTTTGTCCCTCCACACACCCTCAACAGAAGGCTGTTCCACGTGACGTCGTTTACTCACACTATTTGGTAGGAATTTTTTCTGTCTTTAGTTTCCTTCCTCTGAAGCAAAGTTGTTTGTTTTTTTTTTTTAAATAAATAAAAATACTAGTAATAACAGAAGGTTGGTCTGGTTCTTTAAATAAAAGGAAAACCTTTTGCCAATTTACCAATTATAAACATGGGATGAGAAAAAGGAAAGGATATCACACAAGACAAAACTAAGATAGAAACATGTCAATAAATCTGAACATGTCCACGACTTGTCTAGAATTACCAAAATCAATCAGAAAAAATTACACTGACCAAATAACTGTTAACCCTGCAATCAACTAGTTAGTTAAATAAAGTGCCAAGCCCAAATAGATTTGATTTTTTGTTTTCAAGCCAAACAGGAAGAATGATAAAAACCCAGTGAAAAGGAAAACAGGAAACTAGAAAAGGATAGGCAGACATGTTTCATGGAGGAAAGTCTATGAAATAAAACATTAATAAATGGGAGCCTACTGCAAATAACATGTTCTCATTTGTTTTACTTTAATACACCTTGGATATCTTCCTGTGTCATTCCTGTGTCCCTACCTCATTCTAAGAACTGTATTCCTTCAGAGGGAGACACAACAGCGGATCGATCTCATCCCTGTTATGTATGTGTATAGTTTTCAGTTGTCAACGAACGCATTTGTAATGCTGCAATCAAATCTTTGTACAAAAAAATTGTGTGCCCTTGTACAAGTACCTCTACTGCATAAATTCTTAGCGCTACTGAGTCAAAGGGCCTGAATATTTAAAACTAATAAATATTGTCGAATTATCATACAGAAAGGTTCCCACTCAGTCCACACAGAATGATGGAATTCCAGTTAAGACATTCATGGAACATTTGTGTTTTTTATTAGTGGAAGATGGGTAAAAAGCATGCTGAGGTAAAAACTCAGGCTTAAGAGGAAGATAACTATGATCAGGGGGCAGGTGCACACAGCAATCCTTCATGGTGAGAGTTTGTGAGTTTCCCCTGTGTGAGCTTCTGTGCATTTACACCTCACAACTGATCCAACTGATAGAAACTAAGAGCATTCCCATTTTAAAGATGAGAAAACCGAGCCAGAGAGATTACTTGCACAAGGTCATATGATGACTGGTGTTGGAGCCAAGATTCAAACCTGGGCTTCTCTATCTCCTAAGCCATGTTCACAAAAAATGAGTATATACCCCAATTCCAACAGGTATGGGTGTACTTTGCAATATACATAGACCTGCAGGAATGACTGTTAAGAAAAATGTCCAGCGGAGCTCTCAGGGAAGTACTCCCTTCCCTGGTTGTATCACTCTTCTCCATCTGTGTTGGTTTGACTTCCATGAGTCAAAAAAATTTGTAATGTGTAGGTGGTAAAAGCTTAAGCCTTTGATCATCAACATGCTGAAAGGGGCATGAGAGACAGTCCATGAACATTTTTCTTTATTTTGAATAAGGAAAACTAGAGATTAAGAATGATGTAAAGTACTAAATGTAAAATATAGACAGCTGGTGGGAAGCGGCCGCATAGCACAGGGAGATCAGATTGGTGCTTTGTGACCACCTAGAGGGGTGGGATAGGGAGGGTGGGAGGGAGATGCAAGAGGGAGGAGATATGGGGACATATGTATAATTACAGCTGATTCACTTTGTTATACAGCAGAAACTAACACACCATTGTAAAGCAATTATACTCCAATAAAGATGTTAAAAAAAAATGACGTAAAGAAGGGCAAAAGGTACGAACTTCCAGTTATAAAATAAGTCCTGGGGATGTAATGTACAGCATGGTGACTACAGTTAATACTGTATCGCACATTTTAAAGTTGCTAAGCGTAGATCTTAAAAGTTCTCATCACACTTAAGAAAATTTTTGTAACTGTGCAGTGATGGATGTTAACTAACTATACTTACTGTGGTGATCATTTTGCAGTCTATACAAATATTGGATCACCTGAAAATGTTGTACATCAATTATACCTCAATTTAAAAATTTACCAAAAAAGATGCGTTTAATTGAATCACCAAGGGGCTTCCCTGGTGGCGCAGTGGCTGAGAGTCCGCCTGCCGATACAGGGGACACGGGTTCGTGCCCCGGTCTGGGAAGATCCCACATGCCGCGGCGCGGCTGGGCCCGTGAGCCATGGCCGCTGAGCCTGCGCGTCCGGAGCCTGTGCTCTGCAACGGGAGAGGCCCCAACAGTGAGAGGCCCGCGTACCGCAAAAAAAAAAAAAAAAAAATTGAATCACCAAAAAAGAGGACAAGATGCTCTACTAGAACAAGGAAAAGAAATCAACAAGTTTGTTGTCTCACCTGCAATACATCCATCTTAAGCATGTGTAAGACACTTTTAACTGAAACTTAAGGGTTTCAATGTTTGTTTCCACTGTGAGAATAAAATAACCACATCACAGAAAAGTTGTCCAAAAAAAATCTCCAATTCCTTCGTCTTTCCCTGACAGTTATTTTGCTATATCTGAGGATGCTATTTTAAAGACCTTTAGAAAGTTTGGTTTCCAATTTTTCACCAATTTGTCTAACACTGCAATCAAATCTTTAAGCATAAATCTTGTGCCCTTGTACAAATAATTCTAAGGTTTTATGTAATAAAAATGCTAGATCAGAACATGAACATTTAAAATTGATATTTCCAAATTCTCATGCTAATTAATTTATCTTAGGGTGAATAAATGTGTAAAAGACAGGGGGAAGTCATTTTGGTTCGAAACATGCCTTTCACACTTACAAATATTAAGCAGTGTGTGATTCTAGACCCCATGTCTCATTTCCCACACATAAGAATCATCTGAACTCTTCTAAGTCTCTTCCTTTATCTGTAACCACACCCCACCATGTACCTCCTTATTTCCTATACAAGTTAATCTAAAATTCAACTCCAGAAAATATTCTTGACAAAAACCGTTGTATATTTTGTTTCTTCAGCATCTGTACAAATAGATGTGCATACTATACTCTTTACAACTTGGTATATCTTTGGTATGTTTCCTAGGATGTTGTAACACACTGCGGGCCTTAATACAGCTGTCAGTCTAATGAAGATTCCCTTGGGGCTCTATAAGCATTCCTGGAACACACATATCAGAAGAGGTTTTGCCTTCCCACTGAACTCTTGACTGTGGATATTTGTGAAAGAGGCCTATCCGGCACAGCTTGGCCAAGTCAACTTCTACTGCTATTCATCAGCGAAGAACCAAATGGAAATACTGAAGAATGAAATAATTTTAAGTCATAAGAACAATGCCTCTCTTTTTTTTTTTTTTTTTTAACGGTACGCGGGCCTCTCACTGTTGTGGCCTCTCCCGTTGCGGAGCACAGGCTCCTGACGCGCAGGCTCAGCGGCCACGGCTCACGGGCCCAGCCGCTCCGCGGCATGTGGGATCTTCCCGGACCGGGGTACGAACCCGCGTCCCCTGCATTGGCAGGCAGACTCTAAACCACTGCGCCACCAGGGAAGCCCAATGCCTCTCTTTTGAAAGCACTGTACCTCACAGCCTGCTAGGGTGTTAGGCAATTACCACATACCATTTATTCCAGAGGGACACTTTAAGGCCTCTCTTATTTTAATAACTGGACAGGAATGAATTAATGCTGACATTGCCCATAAACTGTGCTCAATGTTAGTATCAATTTATTTTGTCATTCTGGTCCTTATATTAAAACTGGTATGCTAATCTGAACCAATTTTTTAAAGTAAAGATAGGACCTAACTGTTTTATCTCACTGAGAACATCCATGTAATGTTCTTCCGAATAATAAACTTTTTTTTTAGGGGGGTGGGAGGAGTCAGGGGGCTGGCAGTAATAAAGACCTAAGGATCAGACTAAATCTAATGTGTAACTCACCCAGGTCTGCCCCATTGTATTTTGCCATGACTATATAATTATTTGCTTTCTGGGCCATGTTCCAGAAATATTTTATGCTGCTTACAAAATACACAATAGAAAGATAAGACAAAGGAGGTGAAGAAATAAGAGCATAGGGACCTCAACAGAAAAGATAAAACCAGAAATGCTGTTATTATACAAATTTGGCTCTAAGCTTCCTAGCAGCTAATTAAAAAAATTAGTTACATGATTTACCACAACTTGAGAAAAACTATTTGTTTAGTAAAAACTACTTTTCCTGGGACTGACCCCAGACAGCAACTTCTGAATGTCCTCAGACGCCGAATGTAACAGGCATCATCCCCAGAGCAAAAGTCCCAGAGCCTCACAAATGTAGCCTGAGCATGTCTCCGCCTAGAAGATACCGAGGACCATGGCTACGAGAAAAGCTCATGGGCAGAAAGTGTGTTGTAGTCTCAAAAGTTGAACAAAAGCAAAATCATCTTTCTGATACAGTCATGGATGAGAGGCTACAGATGCTTTTGTTTTACTGATTTTGGGGAGGTGCGGTAGGAGGTAACAAATCCATTACAGAGATTAAGAGTGAATTTAAAAGTTGAGTGAAGATTTGGAAAAGGAATGGTGGACAGTAGAGAAGGGCTAAAAGGACCAAACTGTAATAGAAAGAAGGGGCAAAGACATAAAGAAAGCATCAGTATGCAGACAGAAAGAAGTTCCACACTGAGAGGTTAGAGGGAAGTAAATGAAGCCTGCCAGGAGGCCGTGTCCTGGACCGACAGCGCGGTGTGTACTGTTGGTAATAGCACCTTAATGAAAAGGTGACTCATCAGGTGTCTGAAGCCACCCAAATCCCTTTGTTCCAGTTCCATATCCACCAAGCACATCCCTGACCATAAATTTCTTTTCAAGGAAACTTTCCTCTGGGAATATAAGGCACCTCGCATAAACATCCTGTCTACTGGACAGTCATTAAACTGGCCCATTCTTATATGGGATTCTGTGTAGTAAGCCATGTTTTCAGGATTAGAACACCCAGATAAACAGATAATATTTACATGTAAAACTAAGAAGCCAGAACAATGGATTATGATAAGTCTCTTTCACCTGTGAATCTAAGACTCTGAGATGAGCTTAAAAAAACGCATTAGCATTACCCTATAGCGTTACACAGTCTTTGCGTGTAAGTTAATGTTCAGCTGCATTATCCTGAACGCTTCTTCCTAAACTTTCAGAGGTGAAAGACATTCAGGTCACAAGCTGTTTCCTAGTGGATTTCTGCCAGATGCCTATTGGCAAAACTTCCTTTGGACTTCTTGGCAGACCCTACGCTATAGCTTGAAATAACAGAAGAACAAAGCTGCTCAACTGAAAGTTTGCATAACTGGTGAAGTCTGCCAATGAGTAATTCCTAATCATCTATCATGAGGAAATACAAGAATGAGCAAACAGTAAGGTTAAGTGTATTTACTTTGTGGGGAACAGAATCTAAGACATCACAAAGGCATGGCGACATGCATGCCAGCCAACAAGACCAGCCTCCAGGAATCTGGAAGAATGCCAGTGTCTCCCTCTGGCTTGTAAAATACATACTCCTGGGGTGTTTTTTTTTGTTTTAATGGATTTTGGTCTGGAACTGAAATTGGGTTTACTCAACTTCATGACCTGAACAGAATATTTAAGTTTAAAAAAAAAAATAAAAAAGCAAAGAAAGTTTCTCCCTATAACTAAGTAACCAAGACCTCTCAGAGATAATAAATATATGCAACGAGTTATTTACTTTGAAGTTGTTTACTAACAAAAGAGCTGCACCCACAGTAAGAAATCCTAAACAGTAGGACTACAAGACTCCATGAGAGTCATTTGATCTAAAAATCCCTTTCAAATTATATTTTGTTTTTTTAAAGAGCACTTCAAACTAGGTAAGACCTAAGAAAAAGTGTTCACCTTTCTTCCCTCTTCCATAAGCAGCCAAGTTAGCAATTTTCAGATTACACTATTGTTCTAGAGACTTGGGGAGACTCCGAAGACACTATCAGAATTATGGAGACAACGGCGCCTGAACTAACATCTCCCAACCCCAACGCAAGCTGCCAAGACCATCCAGCTATGGATGTTGTTGTGTGCGATGCCAATTCCAGCTGTTACTCTGCTCACTAGCTGCCAAACGCCTCTTCCCTACTGTTTGAGCATTTCTGAAAGGAGCATTTCCTGTCATTTATAAACTTGAAGTTGGCCAATGAAGTACTGCGTAAGCCAGCTGCCAGGCAGGAAGTAGAGACTTTTGTCTGTTGGAAGAACCAACTCTTTGGCTCTATGGGAAAAATCAACCTGGCAGGTTCCGGGAAGAAGAGTATGTTTTAAGAGGAGGCATGGGCAAAATTCTGGACTAGAACAGCGACAAGGGATTTATCCAAAGACAGGATGCATCAATTCTACTTTCATGTTACAAAGCAGAGGTGAGAAAACACGTGTAGAGAAAAAAATGAAACTCTAAAAGAGGAAGCGATACATGACTCCTTGCCAGGCAATATATATTTAAAGTAAAAGCAGAGATTTGCTGCTAACCTACAGGAATCAAGGATAAAGAGACTATCTTAGTGAGTAACCTGACTTCTCTGTGAGAGCTTCTGCAGAACAGTAAGCTTCTCATCAGCAGCTGTAAATGCAATGGAGGAGTATCAGAGTGCTGAGAGCAAACACCTGCCAACCTTTAATTCTCTAACCCAGTTTTTAAATACAGGCATACCTCAGAGACATTGCAGGTTCAGTTCCAGCCCACTGCATTAAAGCGAGTATCACAATAAAGTGAGCCGCACAAATTTTTTTGTTTCCTAGTGCATATAAATTATGTTTATACTGTATATAACTGTCGTCTATTAAGTGTGCAGTAGCATTATGTCTAAAAAATGTACATACCTAATTAAAAATAATGCTATTGGGAAAATGGCACCAATAGATTTGCTCAATGCAGGTTGCTGCAAACCTTCAATTTGTAAGAAACAAAATCGAACTCTGTAAAAACTAGTAATGTTTGACCTGAAAGAAGAGTCCTTAGAGATAATTCGTTTATCTCGGTTTCTTCACTGCGTGCATAAGAAAAGAAACCCAGAGCAAATAAGAGGAGACTAACACAAACAGAGCTGGCTCTTGTCTCTTTACACCCCTCCCCTTTAGCACCAAGGTACAAACACCTCAGCCACTTCACATCACCTGTAGCTGCCGGTGCAGCTTTATAAAACACATCATCAATCTTTTCACACTTGATATGAAATTCTGATGTCTATCTTTAGATTAATGGGCTTTGTTACATGGTTTTTACCCAAAGAGGTTTGAAGTGGCAGATGAGGGGCAGGGGAAGATGCAAACATCGCCGACAGCAAAGGCAGAAACACACACACTGCAAGACCATGGCAAAAGCTAAGCACACCTGACAGCCTGGTAGCTTCAAGAACAGGCAAAGGAAATTCTCATTCTCATGGGGATAAAACACGAACCATCTCAGCGATCTGTGTTCTCTGTAGAACTCCAGTTGCATTTTACTCTACATGTATTCTAGGCACTGAGAGAACAGAGTCCCCCACCTTTTCTCCCTGGACATTTCCCTAAATTTGGTGTAGCAGGTACCGCTCACAACTTTATGTGATACGAGAGCCAAACAGGAAGGGAGAGACGTAAAAACAAATTCAAGAAGGAAGATCCTAGAATGTTAATTTTATTTCACATGAATGTCTACCTCCAGTTATTATTGTTGATGCAACTGAATTGTGCACTTCTTTCAAAAAACATGATTGTATACAGTGTCTGCTAGGCTGCATTTATTTTCATACTATCACTGGTCTCCTATTTCTGACCTCAGGAAAAATGCTACTCTTAAAAAGCAAATATAAAAATAAGGATTATTTCTTAATAATCCACCTGTTTACAAAACAAATAAAAGCTGTTTAATGTTTGCACACAAACACACACATGCACAATAGATTTGTGGGCACGACTACCTGAGCTGTGTAATAAGTACAAACGTTCAAAGTGGAAAGCGTGTCTAGTCTCTACTGACCTTTCAAAGCAGTAAACTTTCAGGTGAAGTTCAAGATGAAGGAAGCCTTTTAAAAATCCTTTCCTTCAACATTTAAAAATAACTAACCTCTTTCCCCCTCCTCAAAGTCTCAAACTTTTCCTTTGATATCTGGAAACATACATTAACAACCCTACCACTCAAGAACTTCAAAAGAAATAACTCACGGGTCTACTCTGCAAAGATAAGAAGGTTCTAGTGACAAGAATTGAAAAGCCTGTGCTGGCTCCTAACTGATGAGAGATCACACGGGGACCAGGTTTCGCATTAAGATTTTTCCCAATTAGCATTTAATGTCACACTACTCGAGGGCAACAGAGTCTGACTGTGTCCCTTTGACTTCATCCCCCTCAACCATAAAGAAAGCCAAGGCACATTGTCTTACCTCAAACTGTGGGTAAGGAGGAGTCATAGCTGAAGGGGGCCCTGAGGTGGGAGGTGGCATCCCTGAAGTGGGTGGGAACAGACCCAAGGCATTCAGATTTAATCCAGGAATTAAATGTGCTTGAAGCTGCAATGGTAAAAAGGTCCCTTCATTTTACAATTACAAGATCAAGTGTAAGTGAGCATTTATACGTGATAATATCCAGACTGTGACCTCGTTTTATGACTCAAATTTTAGAACAAAGCAGATGTTCCATGTGAGTATACTTGAGCATGTAGGTTACGTCTGTTTATAATTCTTGATATTTTAAAATCCATGTGCCGTCTGCCTCCTCTTTGACCTGAAGCCATGCTAGGTTCCTCAAAGCAGGGAACACAGCTTTCTTGCCTTTACGACCAGCTCACAGTGCTCAGACATATATGTAATCTGTACACTCTGGGCACACAGTAAATAGAGACTGAAAATCTTGCATTAATTGAAGAAACAAGCAAACACGATTTGTTCATTGAAGAGCAAACCAGATAGCAGATATTAAGAGATCTTTACGCCATGGAAAAAATTTGGCAGTCATGAGTCTACAGACACAAAACAAAATCAAGCCCTTTGGAAATCAGGTCCCATCCCCATGTCTTCTACAATTAAACCTATCTTTGGAATGGATCCAGGAGCCAGAAATGGGATTTTGTTTTGGCTGAATTTGATAAGGGTTAAGGAAATAAGGTGGGGACTACAGAGTTCAGACTTGAGCACACTCAAGAATCTTTTTTAAAGGTCTATGGGGCTGAATTTACCCCCAGGCGACTCTGAAACATTTGGATGAGCAGTGATAATGTGAAGGAAGGAAGGTAGGCAGCAGTCATGTGGGGGTAAAATGATTAGCATTCCAGGCTCTTCTCACAAAGGTAATATCATTTTCACATTTTCCCTTCTTTTAGGTGTAAATGTTTCAGATGACAGGCCCAACCGAGGAACTGTTTTTTAATCATTTACTTGAAAATTCAAGATAGACTTTGGAAACGCTGCATTTTCTGCACCATTCCATCCATTAAGGAATGTCAGCAATGCACTTGCACTACACAGATTGTTTTGTCATTTGAAATTCTGTTATCTCCAAGGTTTATGAGTAACCAAATTTTAAATTTGTATTCATCACGGTAGCTTTCATATGCACGGTATCTATTATAATCCTAACAAGCATGCCATGTAGGCAGTAGCCCCATTTTACTGATGAGGAAACTGGTGCTCAGAGAGACCAAATAAGTTGTCCAGGAGAATAGAGGTACAGCTAATAAATGGTTGAGCTGGGATTCAAACCCACTTCACAGACCTCTAAAGCCCACATTCCTATAATACTATCATCTCCCTCCAACTCACATGGTATGGGAGAGATTAACCTTTTTAAGGGAGGTATTAGCCTTACCTCACAGGTAAGGAAGCTAAGGCTCAAAGTTGGCTAAAATCACAGAGATAGCCAAGCCTGATGTCAAAGTCTGCATCTTGCCAACTATCCCAGGGCACTCACCGTGGTGCTAAAAATCAATTAGAAACCACATCTAACAATGACACCCTTAAAGGAATCAATGTTAATGCAATTGAAAACATCTTTTGATTGTTAATCAAAATAAAGACATTTCCTTCATATTAAAACTAACATTCATGGAAGCAATATCATTTTCATAAGACTCCCTGATTTTCTTCATGATCTCTTCCTCAGCTTTGGCACATGTTTCCACACTGCCTTTGACCGTAATGGTGCGCTCTGGATTGTACAGCGTCAGTTCCTGCAACCTGCAGATTGGAACAGAGGGGAAAGAAAAAGACTGGGAATTATAGGAGGAAGACAGTAGCAGTCCAGCCACAGATGGCAATTAAAACCCAACTGTGGAGGCTGGCAATATGTAAAAGTGGGTGGTTAGCCATGATGAAAGATGAGTAAGCCCCAAAAGACATGACTCCAAGAATTGTAAAACTGCATGAGAGAAAATACTGCCCCTCCCACCTTCTCAATAAACATCGCCGAGTGTACACAGTTCGATTAAGTCCATGTTTTAAATAGAGTGCACTTCTTGACCACTTAAGGTGAACTATTTTCACAATTGAACAGTGAAATGTAAAGAGGAATCTACAGTTTTAGTGGAAACCAAGAAGCAAATGAACATAACCTTTAATGAGTATGTTCCTAGTCTGCACTGACCAATTCGAGGCGTTAACTGGCATTCTCATGCAATTGCATTTTCTGGGTCGCCAAGCAAGGAATAAGCACGGAAATATTCCAAAAGGGCAAGCCAGAATTTAAACTTATCTTTGACGGGAATTTTAGAATTTAGATTGACGTAGGCTTCAGGAAATAATACAAATCAATCCATTTTGACTAAATTTTAAAAATAGTCCCTCGATGACAATTTAGACAACTAAAAAGTTAGAATGCAACAGCAATATTCAGAAACTCCCTGCTTCACTCAGCTCCTGCTGAAGTTTCAAAATCCATTCAGGTGACATCTGAGACCACCTAAGCCTGAGCCACTCAACAGCCTTGAAGGGAACCAGTGGGAGATACTTACCATGGAAATAAGACTAAATACACAGATGGAAAGGATACAGAATATTGAGACAGCTCCCCTTCATATTCCTAGGGTCCAAATTCTCATTTTCACTACTAGCAAAATGTCTCAGGCTAGACTTGAGCCAGATGAATAGGATATTTTTCCTTAACTTCTTCCTAAACTCGCTAAAAATATAGACATCTACACAATGAAGATGATTTGTCTTAGACAAACAAGTGTAGGTCTCATCTCCAGGCTCAACCCACCTCTCCACTGCCAAGCATTTTCTGTTACAATTTTTAAAATAGTTGCTTCCAGAATAGATTTTAAGATTATTTTCTATTAAAACCCTCCCCTTTCTGAGCATAAAATTCAAGACAGGGTAGGATCATTTTTACCACTTTGCGGTTTTTCCTTTCTTTCCCACAAAGCACAACTCTCCCACTTCCTTTCCATCCCTTTCTTTGAAAACTCCTTACTATGTGAACATATTCCCCAGTCTCTCTCTACTGTTCTTCGACTTTTTGCGGGGTGCTCTGAAGGAAATGAAGGAAAGTCACCCTCAGAAGACAAAGGCCTTTCCATATAATTTCAGGGCATTCATGGCCCTAGGCATGGGGGCCAGCCTCCAAATCCCCACTCCCCAGGGATGGGCAGTCTCCTCCCACACTCACTAGAGCCAACATGTCAACAGCAATAAAAAAATGGTAAAAAGTGTGACTTCTGAGGCTATGCTATAAAAGACACTGCCGCTTCCGTCTTCCTCTTTCCTAGATCATTCACTCTGAGGGAAGAGAGCTGCTGTGTCTTTAAGACACGCAAACAGCCCTGTGGAGAGGCCCAGGAGGTGAGGAGCTGAGGCCTCACTCCAAGAGCTGCCATCAACTTCTCAGCAACATCAAGAGATCCCCAAACAGCACCGCCCAGTCAAGCTGTTCCTGAATTCCTGACCCACAGAAACTAGGTGAGCAGTCAATGCTTACCCTTGTCGTCAGCGGTCCAGTGTTGGGATAATTTGTTACACAGCAGTGCATAATACACTGGGTTATATATTCCAACTTTGGGAGTATATGCCAGAAAACCTGACCAAGACTTCAGCTAGGAAATATGAATGTGAAGTATTTAGTGCATCCTGCCTTTTTAGTGGGAACAGATAATACTTTCACTATGAGTTAGAAACAGATAGCAGGCAGTAGACTCAGTTTGAGAAATGAAGTATAAGTATGGTGGCACAGGCCAGCTCCAAGAGTTGTAAAATGCTTAATATATAACCTACAGCTTAGAAACGGTGTGTGAAAGTTTTCTGATTCAAAAGAAAGCAAGCCAGCACTTACGGAGATATTGTGATTTTAGTGTCTGTGTCTTGCTCAATTTTTTTAAGGTTTCTTCCTTCCTTACCAATAAGACGTCCTACAAAGTTATTATGGGCTAAAATCTTCAAGGGAATCTCTTCTGTGCTGTAAAGAAAGAAAAAAACAAACCAAAAAAAAGGGCCATCAAATCAGGGTAAGTAAACCTACCGTAGGGTAAAAAGACAATATTCGTTCATTAAACATTTACTTCCTACCTGCCATATAGGAAGAATTCTGCTAGGTATAGTTTAAAGCGTGCTGACCATTAGCCTACATTCTAGCAATGCATGAATAGAGGGGGTGAAAGAACACTGGCAAGTATTTGGATAGGAGTTAATGTTTAAAAGTTTTCTTTTATTCATCTCAGGGAATGTCTTCCAAAAATGGATTCTGTTAGCTCTTTGAAAACGCCTTACTCGAACCCATATTCTGAAACCCTGAGCACCAGAACACCATGTACAAATGCAAACCAGTGTGATTTCAGAATAATTTTAAAACACAGTCCTGGAGGTACCATGCACAATTTATAGAGGGAAACAGAAGAAACTCAACAGTGGTTACACCTTGGGGGAAGAGTATATAAGAGCAGGAAGGGACGGCTTTCACTTTTCACTGTGTACCTTTCTGAATTTCCAAGTCATATATGTAGCATTGTTTTAAAATGTCATTGGGGTTATCTGAATGGTGGGCTTTTTCTTTACTTTTCTCTGTACTAAAAAAGAATTTTAATCTTATAATACAGCAACATATAATACCTTATAATTAAAATATATGTAATATATTTCAAAGGTCCCTACAAATTAAATGCTACTCATTAGGTCCCCAAGCTAAGTCTAGCATCTTACTCTGGATCCTGCTTTGAGCACACCACTGTGCTGGATGCTACAAGCAGCAGAGAACCCAACCTCTGCTCAAGGTTCCTGTGCAAAAGATACTTAGAGTTTCAACCTGAAACGCCCCCATCAATCTCCAGTTTACCGCAGCACACGATTAGGGATTTCCCCACCTCCATACTCCCTGCTGCTGCAGGGTAGGCGGGGCAGACATGGACAGAGCTCCAACGAGCTCCAAGTAAAGGAGTGAGGATTTGGGGTCCCTGCTTTGGGTAAATCCCAGGGATACTTCTTCGACCTTAGGTGAGCTTCCTATGACACCCAATTGCCTTCTTTTACAGCCAGACTTTTCCCATTACACCACTCACAACATATCCAAACATGAATGAAAACAAAGTATTTAAAAGACTTATGCTTTATTACCGAATCAATAGTGCCAACCCTCTGTCGCTCTCTGGGACGGTATTTCTCTTTCTTTGTTGGCAATTCCCAAGAACTGTGTGTCACAGAATTCCAAAATAAGACAGTGTAAATATCAACCTCTTCACGGGGTAATCCTCTTTACTCACAATTTTATATCTTGAGCTTCTTTATGCATAATCTCCAGAATAGACTTACAAGCCGCAGAAGTGCCCTCAGGGGTAGAGAGAATAGTAATTGACTTCTCAGCGGCACCTGCATTCTCTTTACGATGGACGTCAATTCTTCCGGTGGGCACAAAGGGAGAGGAAAACAAGAGCTGTAAGCATGTATTCACAATAGAGTCTGTAATTACCAACTTTGAAGTCACAGCACTTCCGGGCAAAGAGTGGATGACTCACCCCCCTCAAAAGCATCAAGTCTCGATAAGCTGTCACCATGGATGAGACCAATTTTAATTTCAGTACTCCCCTATCTTTGCTCATGCAGGGGCAACTTTTCATTCTGCCCAAGCTGCATGTGCTTTATTTTCCTTTTAGGTGCCACAGGTCAAACATCTCACGTCCGAGAGCCTGGCTTCAAACAAAAGGCTTTCTTCTGCTCTAAAAGCAAGGGGGACGGGAACACAAGCCAAGAGGACTGGAGCTGGAATTCCACAAGCCAGGTGGAACTCCTGATGCTATACTGTATGTCCACGATCCGTCACATGTGGGAATTTCGCTCCTCAGTTTCCTCGGGCAGGGCTCTTTCTACATTTTGCCTCCTCGAGACAGGAAAGTGCATAACAAATAGTGATGGGAATGGAACCCAAAGAGATGGCAATTTCACTTCAAAGAAAAACAAATGGCCAATAAACACAAAATGATGTTCCACGTCACTGGTCATTAAAACAAGGTGTCATTTTCTTCTAGGCCTGCGAGCATGTTAATGGATGAAATCAAGTGCTGGCAAGAGGATGCGCATCTGGGCATGGCCACCCTTCTGGTTCGGTGCAGAGTACAGAGCAAACCGCCAGGACCTATCAGAGCTGAGCTGCTTACGATTTTTTTATTTTTTGGCGGTACGCGGGCCTCTCACTGTTGTGGCCTCTCCCGTTGCGGAGCACAGGCTCCGGACGCGCAGGCTCAGTGGCTATGGCTCATGGGCCCAGCCGCTCCGCGGCACGCAGGATCCCCCCAGACCGGGGCACGAACCCATGTCGCCTGCATCGGCAGGCGGACTCTCAACCACTGCGCCACCAGGGAAGCCCTGCTTATGATCTTTTGACCTAAGAATCCTACTTCTCGTAACGCCTCCTACAGATGTAGTCTCATACATGGGCCAAGACGGGTGTTTTTCACCCTTTGCAGTATTGACCTTTCGGATCAGACTAGTGCTTTGCTGTGGAGGCCGTCTCGTGCCTTGGAGGATGTCCAGCAGCATCCCTGGCCTCTGCCCACTAGATGCCAGTGGCAGCCCCCTCTCATCCACATGTGACAACCAAAAATGTCTCCAGACATTGCCGAACGTCTGCAGGGTGGGACCACTACTGCTTGAAAATCACTAGTGCAGGGACGTTCACTGTAGCACTATTTGTAATAGAAAGAAAGTTGGAATTATCTTTGAAATACCTCTCAGGAAGAAACAGTTAAATAACATTACATCCATACTATACAGCTGTTCGAAACCATGTGGTTAAATTACAGGTGCCAACATAGTTAGAGGTCCTTGATCTTATGTGAAAAAAAATGCAATACATACCATTTAAGGCTACACGTTAGTAGGTACAAGGAACGAGTCCTGTAAAGACATATCCCCAACTTAACAATGCTCACCTTGGGGGTTAGATGAAGATTAGCTCTTTGTTTTTGTTTTTTTAACGTACATACTTGTACGTTTTGAATTAAATACAAAAATAAGTCTTCTGTTTAAAAAGTACAAGGAAGAAAATCAACTATCAAAAAAAAAAAATGTGTTCAGGGAAAATTAAGTACTGGTGAGTTCCCCTGGCCACTCAAACACTAGATGAAGAGCTGCGTAACTCGTGGTCATGAGAAGGACCACTTCATCCTGCCAATAAAATCAAGGCCTGGATTTCATTTTCCTAAATGTCTGACTGAAAACTGAAGATTTATCTCAGAATTAAAACCTGTAACTAAAAATTAGGGCAATGTAGAAGTGAAACAAATAAGAGATATCTAGAAATAACCAATAAAAAAAGTATCTTAGATAACAGTTCTGATCTCAGGAACCATCTTTCCAGTCACTGGTTTCAATCCCCAATCACTGTTAAGTATTGTCTCTCTTCTAGTAGGTAACACATTAGTCTCCCTCCTCCCGGTTTATTTCCATCTGCTCACTGTGTTAAGGATTACTAAACTCTGATTGTCTGAGAGAACGTGATGTTGCTTTACAGATTAGGGTAGCCCTGCGAGGCCATTCCAGAAATAGAAGATCTGATAATGACTAGTTTCAATGGCAAGAGTTAATTAAATCTGCTGGCAGAGCTGCAAGTGAATCATCGGATACAACAAAAATTGCTTCCCTTCCCTCTCCATCCTCCATCTTCCTGCTTAAATAAAACAAACAGTGCAATTTAAATCACAGAAGCTCTTTCCTCCTACAAGGAAATGAGTAGCTTTAAAAGGAACAACTTTAATCTGCCATGTGACAAGGAAGGCAAACCATTGAATAATTAGTTTCTGCAGGTAACGGGGAATCAAGGGAAGCAAGAAGCCCTTAAATTTTAATATTAAAACCAGGCAAATTTAAGATGAAAAGTGATTAGGCTATGGTTCAGTTGTCTTCCCCACACTCTACATTATGAAGTCAAAGCCACTGAGTTTGCACAAACGTAACCAGCACCCAGCAACTCCTGCTTCAAAGCAGGGGAAGGCAGGACCAGATGTCACTCCACAGAGGAGTGGGTACGCAACCACCACTAGACACAGTTCGTTTGTTTCTGCGTGAGAAATGAGTCAGTCAGCTCAAGGCAGGCATGGTGCCTGTGATGAACATGGATAGCCTCTTAAGCCTGTTGCAACAAACACATAGGCAAGATATACACAGCACAAGGTTTAGTCGCAGTTTCTGAAGAAGACTCTGCTTAACTCCTTGAACCACACAAAATAATAATTTTTCTTACTAAATTTAAAAAGCAAAATGATCCACAGTCATCTCTGGAGCTGGCCCAGGGGCCATTTCCCTACCCTTTCCTATAGAATGACACAAGAGAGATTTGTACACACAGCCTCTTCTCCCTAATACACCCACAGTTCTTCAGGAAATATGGCAGCAGCTGTCCCAGAGGTGTGCCTGGTAGCAGTTTACAGAACTAAGGGTGAGGACAGAGTTCATTACCAAGTTTCTTTGGGTCAAAATCTTCACTACAGCATAACAGGATGGTTACTAAAGCAAACAGGATGGTTACTAAAGCAAAACAATGAATATATAATCACTGGAGCTTCAAAACTGAGAAAGTACCTTAGATATATTTTAAGGGCATTAAATATAATTCACATATAGTTATTTCACTCATTTGACAAATATGAGACCCACCTACATATAAGGCAACATGCCCACAACTGGGGCTACAGTGGTAAATAAAAACAAATAGCTCCTGCTTTCTACTCCTAAAAAGTTAGCGCCAAGGTTTGATGGAGAATCTTCTAATTCCTCAAAATCTGCAAATTAAAACTATCAAACAACATCCTAAAGAAACAACCATTCTAACTACATGGCTTAAACACAGGGTAACTATGGACCATAGCTGAATGATTCTTCACTGAAGTAAAGCAAGACTGAAAAACTATCTCTACATTAGACCCAGAAAATTACTTCCAAAAGCACTGAAGGCAGTTATCACTGGAGGTCAGAGTGGAGATGGGGGAGCAGAGAACCTAGAAGCTGCCCTCTTGTTTATCAGGGCCTCCCTCATCAGGAGTGGATTAAGTATCATTTGTTTTCCATTCATGTGTGAAAATTTGAAGTTCCCTTTGAGATTAAGGTTTAGCCCCAGGTTTATATGAAATGAACACTAAGATATCAAATCACGGGAATTCCCTGGTGGCGCAGTTGGTAAGAATCCGCCTGCCAATGCAGGGGACACGGGCTCGATCCCTGGTCCAGGAAGATCCCACATGCCGCAGAGCAACTAAGCCCATGTGCCACAACTGCTGAGCCTGTGCTCTAGAGCCCTCGAGCCACAACTACTGAAGCCCACGCTCCACACCAAGAGAAGCCGCCGCAATGAGAAGCCCGCGCACTGCAACGAAGAGTAGCTCCCGCTCGCCGCAACTAGAGAAAGCCCACGTGCAACCCACCGCAGCCATAAATAAATAAATACATTTATTTTATTTATTTATTAAAAATAAAAAGGGTATCAAATCACAAAGATTTTCCGGATTCCCAAGTACCATACAAGAAGGGATCATTACCATGTTCAGAAGGACACAAAGTACCAAGACAACCCACTCTGTTATTAAGATCCAAAGGGGAAAGCATGAAGGCCCCCACACACTCAGGAATACTCACTTAGACTGGGTCTGTTTCGTAATGTTCCGAATGGTAGCACCTTCTTTTCCTATAATGGCTCCAACGAATTGGGTGGGAACCAGCAGACGTAGAGGCAAGTCGCACGGTTTCTGCTTGGACATGGATCCTGGAGACCCCTGCCGCGATGAGCCCCTCTGCCCAAACCCACGGCGACCTCGGGGCTGCTGCGAGGGGTTCTGCTGGGCAGCCATTTCGTCAGGGATGTAGGCCACTTTCAGTGTGAAGTTCTCCAGCTGGAATCCATTCAGTTTGTCTAAAGCTCTGAAAGTTGACAAGGAGCAGGGGGTGGGAAGAGGAACCGAGCTATAAAACAAACCTTTCAGCAAAGCAATACCCACCTAATCCACTCAGGATTACTGGCTCTAAAACTTCTGAATAAAGCCACTGAAGAAGTAGCAAACCCAGAACACACATACACTTCCCCCACCCCCGACGTGCACTTTTCCTTTGAAGGACACATAGGAAAGACCAACAAGTTTCCAAAGGGAACATATTTGCCATCTACCAATAAAGTAAAAAAAAAACATTTTGTCAAACCCTGACTAGGGAATTCCCTGGTGGTCCAGTGGTTAGGACTCAGCGCTCTCACTGCTGAGAGCGCTGAGTTCAATCCCTAGTTGGGGAACTAAGATACCACAAGCCGCACGGTGTGGCCAAAAAAACCCCAAAACAAAACAAAGAAACAAACAAAAACCCAACAAACAAACAAAAAAGAAAAACAAAAAAAACCCCACTCGTGACTAGGCTATTACCCATAAGGTCAGTAACAGCCTATGAGCACCGGCACAGCAAGAGAGGAGTGGGCAGTCGTCATCCTGGCCAGTTTTTCCAAATCAGAATGGAAAGGATGTAACGAATATACACCTCCCTTACTTCAACCTCTTAAATACAAATATTTTAAATATTTTAAGAATCAAAGGACAGGGACACTTCCCTGGTGGTCCAGTGATTAAGACTCCACGCTCCCAATGCAGGGGGCCCGGGTTTGATTCCTGGTCAGGGAACTAGATCCCACATTCTGCAACTAAGACCCAGTGTAGCCAAATAAATAAATAAATATTAAAAAAAAAAAAAAAGAATCAAAGGACAAAATTCTCTAAGCTACTCAACGGAGATGGGTAGGATTTAATACTCAGGTTAATCAATCACTATAAATTCTCAATACCTATTATGAGCCAGTCCCCAAGGGAGTAAGCAGTCCCTGCCCTTGTGGAGTTTATGATTTGATTTGGGGCAGAGAGACAGGGGTGGTAGTGAGCCAAAAAAAGCAAATGAAGCTGTTTTCTACCTTACCTATCTAACCATCCATCCATCCATGCATCCATTCATCTATTTTGAGAGGAGCTTTACTTTTGTTTTGTTTTCATTTTTGAACCTTATTATGGAAAAGTACCCAATCTTAAGCATACATCTCAATGAATTTTCACAAGGTGAGCATGCATATCGAGATGCAGAACTAAGACACACCAGTGTCCCAGAAGCCCCACCAACCAGTACCTCCTTCCAGTAACTGCCCCTCCTCTAGGCTTCTCACACCATAGATTAATTTTGCCTGTTTAAATTTCTATATAAATATATATGAGTAGACATGTAATCTCTCATGTCTGGCAACTTTTACTTACCTTGTTTATAACAGTCATCCAAACTGTTGTGTTCTAGCTTACCTACATATTCTAAAACTGAAAAACTCAATAAAAAGTTGACAGACGATATCACCAAGGTTTCAAAAGCATACACAGACATAATCCTAATAATACACACTCCCAGTGCACAACAAAATTTTTTTAAAAAAGGCCTCACACTTTCTCTAGCTTTACTCAGATTCTTTGCTCAGATGGTGCTCCAGTGGGCCCTGAGTTCAATCCAGGCAGGGACAGAAATACAGGCATGAAATGCTCTCTGTCTAGTTGCTCAGAATGATCATTTCTGGTTCACGTACTGCTTTCCTTATCTGGAGATCTTTCCATTTTTGACTTGGATGGAAAGGGTGGCGGGGGGAGATAGTCCCAGCACCAAAAAGGGTACCAAAACCATGAAACTGCATGGCAGATCCAAGCAACCAGACAAGGCATACCAATGTTCTTAGGACCCAGAGTTCTGCCCTTTCTCACTCCAATCCCCTGTTCCATCACTGTCCTACAGTGCCTTGCACATGAATGAACTCTTATTAGAAAAGATCCCAATCATACAGGAAAACAAAGTATCAAGAAATTTCTGTCACCATCACCAACCCTCCAAGACCCTTCCCACTGTAACTGTTAACTGTGATAACTTCTGCAAATGGACCAGTTCTTTCCATATGTTCACACAGGTGTGTACGTGTTCAGTACCCTCTTTAAAAGCGTAACTGAGATCATGATATACATAGTCTTGTGACTTGCTTTTTTTCCAAATACAATACATCTTGGGATATTTCCATGTGATTTCTGTATCAGAGGGCATTCTTTTCTAATGTATATATAACTGAATCACTTTGCTATACAGCAGAAGTTAACACAACATTGTAAATCAACTATACTTCAATTTTTAAAAAGTAGCTAAAGATGGCATTCTTTTCATAAGCTTCACAGGTGATGGCAGGCACACAGCAAAACTTGTTTTACCAATGCCCTGATACAAGAACCTTAAGTTAACACATTTTTCCTTGCTTCTTCTCTCTCCCCTTTTTTCTTAAGGAATATGTGGATTAAGGGCCCTAAAATATTTTGGCTATTTCTAAAGGAAGACAACAGCTGAGAGATTTTATTAATATCAATGATGTATATTTATTACAGGAAGTTGCAATTACAGAAGTTTCAACCAATTAGATATTCATTCAAAGTAACCTTTTTTTCGCCCACGCTGGGCCGCTTGTGGCATCTTAGTTCCCCAGCCAGGGATCGAACCAGTGCCCTCAGCAGTGAAAGCGCAGAGTCCTAACCACTGGACCACCAAGGAATTCCCCATTCCAAGCAACTTTAAACCTTTTAAAAGCCCAGAAGAAACAGATCATTGAAGGTTCTTTCAGAAGACATAAAGAAAGCCAAGCCCAGTGTAGGAATTAACTACACCTACAGGGATAAAAGGCAATACAGTCCATAGTGACTTCCTTTCCCACTATAAAATTGAGTACTGCCAGCTTCAGAAGAGGGTAAGTAAAGTTTGATTCTAGAATTAAGTCAGTAATGTTACCAAAAAAAGTAATTAGCTTCTTTCTTGAGTGAGAGAGGCAGGCAGACAGACGTCCTTCTCCATGGGAATAAACAGAGATAAACATGTAAGTCACCAGATCCTTTCATGTATTCTGGGGCTATCCAGATAAGGTCATGTGTGTCCCAAGAAACAACTCTCTCAAATTGGCATAAACTGTAATTCCAAACTTCACTGTGCTGCTTTAAAAAGATTTCTTGGAGGGGAAAAGAAAAGATTCTCTCACTTGGGAGGTCAGATAGCACAGGGCTCCACGACCCAGTGCGCAGTCTGGGTCCCAAAGGCTCTAAACTCAGGCTGCTCCTGTCAGAGAGCAGACAGCACACACTGTGTATATCCCACTGCTAACTGCCAAGGAAGCAGGGTTCCCAACCCCTCAGCCCACGGTGCTCCAAACTTGGACACAGCTAGCTGAAGGTACAGGAGTAACTTAACTGCAAGCAATGACTTTCTCATGACTGAAGATTCCAAGTTTCTGAATTTTAAGTCAACCACTATAACCTTTCTATGCACAAAGCTTAATATTCAGCTATACCATTTGGTGGTCTGCTGAGCGCAGGGGAAACCCTAATAGTATTTTCACCAAGCCTACTGTACGTGCAGGACGTGTGATCAACAATTGTCATCATAATTACTCAAAACACATGCGTTCAGCTCAACAGAACTCAAGGATGTTTATCCCACATGTGTATTACTCAGGAGGCTGTTTCTCATCATTACTTGACTCTGCTCTGATGCAATTTTAAGAGTCATTCAGAAGATGGTGAGTAGTTTTGCTAGCTGGTAGCTCTTAATTGCACTGCTAAGTTTATTGGGATAGATCACAGTGTAGGACTGAAAGGGCCTTGAGAGAAAGTATAAGTAGTTTATCTCAAGGATGAGAGAGTAAGAAGAACTGAGACCCAGAGAGGTTAAATTTATCCAATGGTACACACATACAGAGCTGAGCAGTGAAAGAGAGACCCAAATTCTAGCCCAGCTTGAAGACTAAGTAGCCATGGAACCCTGGAAAAGTCGTTTTGTTGTTTGGCATTAGCCTAGATTTATGGGTCCCTTTCAACTCTAAATTCCATGTCTAAAATCTCTTTTTCTTATTCCTAGACCTCACTGCTGCGTATCTCATAGATCCTAACAAAATGAGGCTTAGCCATTATTGAAAAGTCATACCATTCCATTTTCTCCTTGTACCAAGAATAAGAGGCTGAGACATACAATTCAGCGATAATTACCAAAAGCCTGATAATACCACTGCAGGGATGCATCTTAAGGAAACAATTATGGACAAAGCCCATATATTTACCTACAAAAGACTTCATTACTAAACTAGTTCTAAAGACAAAAAACAACTGCAAGCAACCTAGATGCCCAGTAGAGGACTTAGCTACACAGACTGTGGTAGGGATGAAATACCAGATAGAGATTACTAATAGTATAAATATAGTTAATGCAAAGACAACCTGCACAACTCTATAGAATGATCTTTAGCATTTTAAAAGTTGTAATGCATGGACAAAGTCTAACAAACTTGATGGCAAATTTCACAGTGGTTATCTCTGAATGGCAAAAAGGGCAACAAATTTCTTGGTCTCACTACCTGCTCTATTGTTTCTTTTTCCAGAATAAATCTTCTATTTACATAATTTTCAAAGCTTAAGGGTAAATATCCTCCCTTTAGCCATCAGCCAAGTTGTTTCAAACACTTCTGTGTGTACCCAATACAAATCTTCAAACTGATAGGAAAAGATATGCAGTAATAGCTTCAATATATAAACTATATTCCTACTCCCCAACAAAAAAAAACACACACCAGAAATAGGAACCCCCTGGACAACAAGGTCCTACTGTATAGCACAGGGAACTATATTCAATGTCCTGGGATAAACCATAATGGAAAAGAATATAAAAAAGAATATATATATAAAACTGAGTCACTTTGCTGTACAGCAGAAATTAACACAGCATTATTAAATCAACTACACTTCAATTTTAAAAAATAAAAAGTAAAATAAAATGCCAAATCAATCTTTAGAAAAAGCTCCTCAGATAATAAACAGCCCCAACTACAAAAAAAAGAAAAGAAATAAGAACCCTAAAAAATAGAACTAAATACCTACAAATTCTGAAGGGTTCTTTGTCACCCATTACAAATCTTCCAATGAATACTGTCTTTGTTATCTGAGCATCCCTGGAAGATGGAAGGAATAGGTATTCCACAGACCCAAGTCCCTCTTGCTTCCAGGAACAAGAAATACTAAGTACATACTCCTGTTTTTTTGTTTTTTTAATAAAGTGCTTTGAACTTTTTTTTAATTCATATTTTTTATCTATTTTTAAAATTTTATTTATTTATTTTCGGCTGCATTGGGCCTTCATTGCTGTGCGCGGGCTCTCTCTAATTGCGGCGAGCAGGGGATTCTCTTCATTGTGGTGCGTGGGCTTCTCATTGTGGTAGTCTCCCTCGTTGTGGAGCACGGGCTCTAGGCGCGCGGGCTTCAGTAGTTGTGGCTCGCAGGCTCTAGAGCACAGGCTCAGTAGTTGTGGCGCACGGGCTTAGTTGCTCTGCAGCATGTGGGATCTTCCTCGACCAGAGCTCGAACCCGTGTCCCCTGTATTGGCAGGTGGATTCTTAACCACTGCACCACCAGGGAAGCCCCATACTCCTGGTTTTAATAATTTATTTTTTAAGTTTTCATTGTTTTTACTCATGTATTATTTTAGTACATTAGTAATTTGAGGCTTGGGTTAAAGCAAATGCATGCATTTCCTAGTAATATTGGCACTGTTAACGTTTGATTTTTTTCTTAGCCACAAGGTGGCAGGAATTTCCATGCTAAATTCTTAGAGACATAGCCTTTTTGAAGAATCCTCTTAAAAGTGTCATTCACAGAGCTTAAAAAGAGGCTTTTGAACTTGGTCCCTAACTCCTGAGGGTCAGTGGCCAGTCATTATCTGAAATGAAGTATCCTGTACAATAACAGGGTGTTATCAACAGCAGTGAAAAATGTTGGGAAAATGTGTGATAGTTGCTAACTTAGGAACTCTTACCACCTTCCCATTTTACACATAGGGTTGAATTAAGACAGTTTAACTTGACCAGAGTCACAGCTAGAGAAGTGGCACAGAAAGTCCATTCCATGGAATTGGACTCTGGAATGTATCCTCTTAATCTCCATGCTCTACTCACTCCTGCACAAGCACATCCCAGTTACAGAGATGCCCATGTAACAGACGCTACGGAAAAAAAGAAGTCAGCTGAGAATGTCACCTCAGCCCTTAACACCTAAAGAAGTTAGCTTTGGATGGCTGCAATGGAAAAGGCAAGAAGAAATCATGCCAGGTTAGTTTAGGCAACAGTCTTGCTGGAGCTCAGAGAACAGGCTCTCAGGTTTCAGCAGAGCAAGGCCTGAACGGACCAGCCTTCCCCAGCTCCAGCCAAATCCAGCTGTTCTTCAGGTGCCCAGAAGCAGTGGGTTGAACAAGAATTATTACTTACTGTAAATTATCAAATTTATATTTGATAAGACCACTGTCTATAAATATGAGCATATATGCATGAATATATTAGTTTCTTGTCAGCCCTCATTTTGTAGCTGAAAAACTGAAGCTCAGAGAGGTCAAGGTTACAGTCAGAGCTGCCTGACCTCAGGGTCCATGCTTTCTCCACTACATCGAATGCCTCTCAAATAAAATTAGTTCTCCTCAAAGGATGATAATGCACTTCACATCTTTTTAAAAAACTTACTAGAAAACTAATAGTTTTCATAACATTGTACACAAAATTGATTTGTCCATTCTTTAAATCTATTAACTTTCTCTGAATACTCACTTGTTTTCTAATTCTCTTTGATCTTTGGAATTCTTGAGAGGGAGAAAACCCAGTATTCCTAGAAGGAAACTCAACTTGGACAGGAATTAAATCAGGTAATCCCTCTCCAAATACTTTTCCAGCACTGGAAGGCACATCCTTGAGGACAGAGACTTTGCCTTTATTCACTGGCAACTTTTGGTCAATAATTGGTACTCAATAAATGTTAATGGGTTGACTACTAGAATGAAGGACATGATGATTTTTCATTCGCTGAAATGCCCAGTTTATTTGTTTAGATTATAGAACTGCCTAAACTACAAACTCCTAACAGTCTTTTCGTCCCTCCTCGTGATCAACAGGATCCTGACAATCTCTAACAATCACTGCGAAGTGCTTTTAGAATTAAAATGTCTCCACATTCAGCTTGCTGTCATGCTGAGAGTACCTTCAGCAGGCATTCTGCCTTGGCTAGCAGTCTGCCCTTCCCATGCCTGTACTCTTAATGCTTCGGAATTTTTACAGGGGGTTGTGGGTGCTAAATGTCAGCCAGTCCCCATGAAGGCCCACTCCAGACATCTGCAAAGCTATGTGGGTATGTCTCTGACATGCGCTCTCCCATACAGCTGTGTAACTGCTAAATGAGACACCTCCCCTCTACCCAGCGAGCCTCACATAAACTGTCAAATAACACAACTGGGACAGGCCTCTGACAATCTCCAAATATCCTTGGGTTTATCATGCTGTCCCTCATCTCCCATCTAACAGAGAGTTGGCTCTACCAAGTAATATTCATTACAGTCTTTGTAAAGACTAACACATGTAAATGAATGGAGCCCCTGTGTTCTCACTGCTCACTTTTACCCCCAATCCACTTCGGGTAAAAAATGTGAAATTTTCTTGTTATTCCTCTTATATCATGATTGAAGAATAAAGTTTGTAAGAAATCAGTTTGTTTTACAACATATACCACAACTTCTATAATGTCCTCACATAAACTGTTAACATTTTAAAAATAAATGAATGATACAAACAGAAGGAAAAAATGAGTATTTTAAGATATATTAAGAGCCTCCACAGACGTGGAGATCAGACTTGTGGTTGCCAAGGGGGGTGGGGGGGGAGGGAGAGGGATGAACTGGGAATTTGGGGTTGGTAGATGTAAGCTATTACATTTAGAATGGATAAACAACAAGGTCCTACTCTATAGCACAGGGAACTATATCCAGTCTCCTGGGATAAACCATAATGGGAAAGAATATTAAAAAAAGAATGTAGATATATGTAAAACTGAGTCACTCTGCTGTACAGCAGAGGTGGTACAACATTGTAAATCAACTATACTTCAATTTAAAAAAATAAATAAAATATATTAAGAGTCTCATATTAAACGTGAATCTCGAGTCTTTTGCTCCTGAGAAAGAAAAGTGAAATTAACATAATTAGATACTACTTCTCACCCACTGGATAGGCAAAGTTTGACAAAGCCCTGTGTTAGGGAGAATTACAGAGAAATGGACTCTCGCACAGTGCTGACGGGAATTTAAACTAGTTCAAGCTTTAGGAAGGATAACTCATCAATATCCAACAAAATTTTTAAAATGCACATCCATCTTGACTCAGCAAATCTACTTCTAGGAATTTAACCTATGGCTATACTCGCACACTTGCAAAATGACTGCAAAAGGGATTCAATACATCATCGTTCATAACTGCAAGAGAACTAAAAATCCAATTTGGGAATAAGTCACTCCATATCCATACAATCAAATTCTATGCAACTGTAAGAGATACATTTATATGTATAAAACACTCAAATGTTATGGTATCATTTGGGTAAAAAGGAGGAAGAACACACACACGTGCTGTTCTTCCATACGGTTATCTACACGGGAGGGAACAAGGTAGGTGGGGAACAGCGCCGGGAGGAAGATCTGCACTGCATACATCTTTAGACCTAGACCTTTAAAATTCTGAACCATGTGAATATTACCAATTTAAAAAATAAAGTTCCACTCGTGTTATGCAAATTTCCATCTCTTTCCCACCCCCATCTTTCTTTTCATAGTCCCTCCATGCGTGGGTACTGCCTTTGGTAACCCGGCTCTATTCCCACTCTTGCTGCTGGTTTCGCCTTTCTCCTTTAGGGCTCAGGGTCAGCCAGCATGGTCCTTCTTTTCCCACACAGAGCACAGACAGTCTGTTCCTGCCTGCACTTTAGCTGGCAGTGGTCAAAATTTCCGTGGTCTGCTGACACTCAGCACTGCTGGGTACCTTGCATGCCATCCCTCCATGTTTGTGTTCTGAGCAGATCAGTCAAAAGAAGTATTTGTGGGATCCTCATTTCCTCTCTCTAGTGGTCAATCAGTTCATTCGATTATTCCCGAGCCTACAGAATTATCTTTTCCTAGGTAAGATTTTTTTGATCTGTGAAACTCTGCCTATTGCATCAGAATATATTTTTTTCCACCAAATTACATTAATCCCACTTCCGCACACTCCTAAATGAGAACAGTAATCAGAAAAATCAGCGAACAAGCAAAGTTAACAGCTAACACTGTTGTTAGTTTAACCCATGATAAACTTACCAGCTTTGGGCAAAACAGCAACAATATATGTTATCATAACCAATAACAAGGAAAAAAGTCTTTAATGTAATTTAGCAATGATACCCAGGCCCAGAGCTTTTTGCAAACAGGATGCAATTCAGCTTCGTACTGTATCACTACATTCTTGGCATTAAAGATATACTGAAAATGTAATAAAAACTTTAACCAATGTAGGTTCTTATTAGACATTCAAACTTAAAAAGAACTGCAAGGTCAAACTTTGCAAAATAAAGTTTATGTCTGCTACCCACCAGCCCAAAATATAAAAGTACTATATTTAACCTAGTTATTACACAGAGATTAAAAGTTTCAAACTGCTTACTGTCTAGCTTGCTCCTTACTGGAATAGGTTACATTAACGACTGCAGTTTCCGAGTCAGTGTTCACTAGAGGAAGAAAAAACATGAAGAGGAAAAAATAGGTTAGTTTTCTTTCTTCTTTCTTCCTTTTACAAATTTGAAAGCAATTGAGAAGACATGTACCTTGCTCACAGCTTTCCACCACTCCATACTGGACTAGTAAACTATCCAGCACCTATCAGGAGGGGGAGAGAAAATTACAAACTTTCAATTTCCCATGTTATTAACAAGGGCAGGATTAGGTTTTAAAATCACAAAGTAATTGTGATGGAAATGAGGCCCCCGCCCCCCAAAAAAATAACTGGGGTTTGGACCTACAGAAGTGAGGAAAGGGCCCCATAGGGAGCATACGGTGGGTTTTTCTCTTCTGCCTCTCCCGAGGTCCCTGACTTCGAGCTGATTTAACCAAGAAATATAGGGGCTCAGCAAAATATTCAAAGCTACAGCTGCTGGTCCCTGAGGCTGGAGGACAAAGAAGCATGTAATTCCCATACACACACCACCAACACATCATCACACTTCCTCCTTGTATAGCAAGTCACAAGACAAGGGCCCACGTTAAGTTTTATCTTTAAGATATTCCTTTTCAAAGAACTTCCTTTCACAGCTGGAACAGATGTATCAGAACAGACTACTCTCAAGGCAGGCTAGCAAAATGAAGAAAGATATTCTGCCTGGAGTCTTGAACTAAAGACTAATCTAAGTGGTTTATCAATTCTTGGGACAGTAGAAAGCATAAAAAGAAGTGAGTCTGTGCTGTCAGTCTTCTAAGCCTACACTGAGTTGGAAAAAGTACAGTTGGAACTATCTTTCCCATAGCTTCATTACTGCACATGCATGTTATTCTAATGAAAGGCTGTTAAAACAACAACTGAATTTTATTATAGTATAAACTGCAGGTGTACATCTCATCCATGTAAACCAAATTCAACTGTCATGCGCTTCCAAGAACTGGAACAGGTTTTTCTTGAAAAGTAAAACAAAATAAACTTCTATTAATTTATAGTGAACCATTTACTCATCAATTTAATTGCAAAATTTGAAGGACAGTCCCTTGAGAATGTTTTCTGGCCCCCAGGACACGGTAAACCACTAAGAAGCTCACTAAATAAGTTTCTATGGTAATTTCCTACTAAACTTTAAGCAAGTTCTTCTAAAGCAATGTTTACCTTAAGTGGTACCTTTCAGGCTTTTATTTTGTCTGCTGAGTCCAGATTGAAATCTATAGCAAGGTTTGTCTGGAGATGAACTTTTTATTTATTTATTTTTCCATTTTAAATAAGGTTAACACCTATTTGTGAATGGAATGGTTAGTATTTTCATAGGTAAGTTTTGACATAGGGAATTTCCTGTGGGTGAGGTCTAGAAGCACACTGATCTTTGTCTCAAATTATAGCTACTGCTTAAATCATAAAGCTTAATTTTTTACTTTTAATTCAGAACACTTAACTGACTACATAAAATTTCATTTGTCTGTCTCAGCCATTAGAATGCATGCTCGGCATGAACAGGAAGTTTTTGTTCACTGTACTAGCCCCAGCACCTAAAATACACAGGCAGAAAATGACATTCAAATAGTTCATAAATAAAGTGAAGCATTCTCAGGGGGAAATACTAGTATAGCCTATTAGGAACAGTACTCTTTATAACAGTGCTCACCTGTTTTAGAGGTAAGTCTGCCGTGCATGTAATGTTGATAAGAGACCTAATTTATAAAGGCCAAAAAATAGGAAACCTTTCACAATGCCATGCAAATAGATAGTACGCAACATGTAGTGCCTTTAAAAAAATTTAAACAGCAACCTACTTATACTTTTAAAACTAAAAAAATTTTTTAATACCAATAAATGTTTTTTGTGTAGATTAAAAAATTCTAACAAGGTGTTCATTCCAACTTAAATAATTAAAGCAGCAGGAAAGGTACATCTATCATTTAAAATTTAGCTTTTAAATGAAAGCCACTCCAATAGTAGAGCTTTACGAAATTTGGGTACCTTGAGGGGCAGGGGTACGGAGGCAGCTAGAGGTGGTGGAGGAGGCGTGTAGGAAGTAGGGGGTAAGTGCCAATTTAATAGATGTTAATTTAAATAAACATCATTCTTAATTCTTCCTAAAGGCAATTTGTTCACTAAATACGTTAGTCTCCACGTAGCTTAACTTACACTACATTAACTTTTACTACTACAGAGAAAACAGTACAAAAGTTAAATACCCATGATTTATAAACAATGTTGACTAAACCTACAATAATGCTAATGAAACTAATGCCTCCAGAAGGCCCACTGGCAAAGTGATATATGAATTATATATACATTGATATATGTATACACACAAATAGACATATATTTATATGTGAATATATATATATATACACACAGACACAATTAATACAAGTAAATTTTTAACTTGAAAAAAAACAGGAAATGTCCATCAAATTTTTCACTGCATGTATTATATATAAAGTTTAGTATGTTCAAAACAAAATTGCTTGTAAGAGTTCAACATTCTAAGTAATAATAAATGCTATTGGTTGTCAACTGTCCCATGTGTAAAATCTCTAGAAATTAGAAACTACAGTCCTATGCACTAAAAATGGTAATTTTATTGTATGTAAATTAGCATCCCCATTTCCAAGGCACCTTAGCTGACCTAATCCCCGAGATGAAAGCAATGTCATTTTATAATCTCTTCACCGATCTTTATTCTCCCACTAGACTAGTGATTATTGACCACAGTGATGTGATTATTTGTCAGGTGTGTCACAAGTAACTTATTCCTCACAGTTATACTGGCTTCCATACTCCAGATAATTTATACGTGTATGATCATAGACTCCAATCCTCCTTATTGGACACATGTGTTTTAGAAGATGATGGGACAGTGTTGGTCATTACAGTCCAGGCGCCCCCTTCAGTGTGGCTCCTCCACACAGGGCTGCACTTGCTTCTAAACTTCTTAAGGGAAGGGACCATGTCTTAGTGACCTGTGAGCCAAACACTGAGGAACAAAAAAAGGTAAGGGAGGGGTTAAAAAGAAGCCACAGAATAATTTTGGTCCTAAGAGCAAAGGAAACAAATTCCAGGTTCATTTAAAAGTCCATAGTGGGCTTCCCTGGTGGCTCAGTGGTTCAGAGTCCGCCTACCGATGCACGGGACACGGGTTCGTGCCCCGGTCCGGGAAGGTCCCACATGCCGCAGAGCGGCTGGGCCCGTGAGCCATGGCCGCTGAGCCTGCGCGTCCGGAGCCTGTGCTCCGCAACGGGAGAGGCCACAGCAGTGACAGGCCCACGTACCGCAAAAAAAAAAAAAAAGTCCATAGTGACATAAACAAGTAGGAATTTATCACGAATTCATATAAAAAAGATGTAGACGTGGAAAGTCACAAGCATTCTAAAAACCAGTAAAATTAAAATTAAAAGCAGGATATTTAACACTCTCTTGCCCCAGCACACCTTTCACTCATGCGCACGCACACACATACACACAGACCAATGACCTCCTGAACACCAAAACCAGACTCAGACTTCGAGGAGGGGTTACAAGAAAGAAGTCATCCTGCCTATTCCTCATTTCAGCAGGAGCATGAGAAAAGCCATCGGAGATGAAGGGCACTTCCTTCAAATACAGGTCAACACATTATACAGAAACAGCAACCAGCTGTTGCCAGATATGGATAAAATCATCCCGGGAACTTTGTTCTTTTACATCTATCTATAGAAGACCAGCTACATTAATAAACAAAGAACAATTTGATAATGCACATCCCAATAGCATTTCTAATAAATAATGGTACAAATTTCAAATACAAGGTAGTCTTTAGAAATATCTACCTTAATGTAGATTTTTATACAATGTTACCATTATAATTGGATAACATTCAAACCATTCCCTCTGAAAAGGACTTTCAACTCAAGGAGGTCAACGTACACACACCAGATCCCTGACAACCTCACAAGCCATGTTGCACACCATCTTCATCACCGATAAAATCCAGAGGGAGGGAATTCCCTGGCAGTCCAGTGGTTAGGACTCCACACTTTCACTGCCGGGGCCCGGGTTCAATCCCTGGTTGGGGAACAAAAATCCCACAAGCCGCACAGCACGGCCAAAAAACAAGAAAGATAAAAAAACCACCCAGGGAATCTCAGCCTCCAGTTTAACACACAGACCTTCCAGACCTCACAACTTTCTAGTTATCCTCAACTTTCACAAGTTACATCCTCTAACATGGGGAGGAGACTATAATTTAGGATTCCATAAAATCATGTGATCAGAGCGACCAAGAGAGAACAGTCCAAGCTACCGTCCACTCACACAGACCTCAAAGTGACAGAGAAAAATGAACACCAGAAGGGACCCTATTCAGGCAATGCTTGAGACCTGACACCTGTGCCCAAGCCCAATATTGAATCCCTTTCTCCTCTGCTACTGCGTTTTACTGTAAGAGGCAACACCATCTACAGTTATGTACACGAGGAACGTTGCATTCAACCTTGTTAACTGCACCTGCATCTCCCTCAAGCTGCTTTCTCTTCTGCCACCACCCTAGACCAAGCCTCCAGCATCTCTCTCTGGACTACGGCAACATGCTCCTAAGTTGTCTCCCATATTCATTTTGTTTCTAATTGTTCTCATAACAGACCAGCATCATCCAGGGTCACAGCCACTGCCTACGTGTGGCTATTACGCACTTTATTTATTTATTTATTATTTTTTTTTTGATATTACGCACTTTAAATGTGGCTAATCCACAACTGAGATGTGCTTAAGTGTAAAACAAACTGCAGACTTTAAATACTTAGTACAAAAAATATAAAATATCAATTTTTAAAATATTGATCACACATTAAAATTGTAATATCTTAGATATACTGCATTAAATAAAATATTATCAAAATTAATTTTCACTTGTTTTCTCTCTTGCTTTTTAAACATGGCTTCTAGAAAATTTTAAACTATCCAACAGAAAGCCTGAATTAGCTTTCTATTGGATAGTATTGGGCTAGACGGATTTTTAAAAGCTGAGCTAATCAACTCATACCCTACTGTAAACTCTAAGAACTTCCCTTTGTATTTGGGATAGGATCCGAAGTCCCTAAAGACGACCTCCCTGGTGGTCCAGTGGTTAAGATGCCTGCAGGTTCGATCCCTGGTCTGGGAACTAGGATCCCACATGCCACATGGCGCGGCCGAGAAGAAAAACCAAAAAGCAAAGTCCCTAATGAGTGCCCTGAAGGCCCCCTGTGACCTGCCCATCATCTAACGGCACTCTCTCCTCTGCAACAACACTGGCCTTTTTTTAGTAATAAATTATGAGTGATAACATTTGAGTGCTTTCTAGTAGCAGCACTGTCCCAAATGTTTAATTTGTTTTAACTCAGTTAAACCACACAAATCCCGTGAAGTAACGTCCTATTTTATAGATGGGTAAGTTATGACATGGAGAAGTTAAACAGTATTTCAACTTGGATAGATAGTTAAGTGATGGAGAAATGATTTAAACCCCAGCTGTCAGATTCCGGAGCTCACACCCTTAACCCCTTGGTCAAGTAAGCTACCGCATTTCCCCACACAATTAGAATAAAATATAATGGTACAGACTGAAAGCAATTTAACCCTTACTTTGCTGCAAGATCAAAATCATCCTTTCGTAGGCAAAGAACTTTATCAACTCTCAGGGTCAATAAACTTCCCCACCCATGTTCCAAGTGCTCAACAGTTTATTTTTATGTTCCTCAATCGGATGAAGATATTAACCAGCATTAACTTGCTCTATATCTTACTAACAGAAATAGTGGTTTAAAAAAAAAAAAACACTCTAAATAACGCAAAGTTAGGGTCCCTTTTGACTAGGTAATAACTTCCCAACCAGTTACTCCACCAAGTGCTAAAAGAAACCACTGTCAGTTTGGTGGGTCTCTCCACATGTTTTTAGAAGTATGTGTGTCACATGAAAAAATGCTTAGGGACTTCCCTGGTGGCGCAGTGGTTAAGAATCTGCCTGCCAATGCAGGGGACATGGGTTCGAGCCCTGGTCCAGGAAGATCCCACATGCCGCAGAGCAACTAAGCCTGTGCGCCACAACTACTGAGCCTGCGCTCTAGAGCCCGCGCTCTAGAGCCCGCACGCCACAACTACTGAGCCTGCGCTCTAGAGCCCGCACGCCACAACTACTGAGCCCGTGTGCCACAACTACTGAAGCCCGTGCATCTAGAGCCCGTGCTCCGTAACAAGAGAAGCCACCGCCATGAGAAGCCCGCGTGCAGCAACGAAGAGGAGCTCCTGCTCGCCGCAACTAGAGAAAGGCCACGCACAGCAACAAAGACCCAACGCAGCCAAAAATAAATAAATTAATTTTTTTAAAAAAGAAAGAAAAGATGCTTAAAACCATAAGTCATTAAGGAAATGCAAATCAAAATCACAATAAGATACCACCTTCATACCCACTAGTATGGCTATAATTTAAAAAAACAACAATGAAAATAAAATGTCTTGGCAAGGATGTAGAAAAATTAGAACTTTCATACATTGCTGGGAGGAACGTAAAACAGTGCAGCCTCTATGGACAACAGTATGGCAGTTCCTCAAAAAATAATAATAAAAAAGAGAATTACCATATGATCCAACAATTCCACTTCTGGTACCTACCCAGAAGATCTGCAAGCAGGGACTCAGAGATATTTGTACACCTATGTTCATAGCAACATTATTCACAATCACCAAAAGGTAGAAGCAATCCAAGTGGATAAATAAAATGTGGCAGGGGTTACCACTTCCAACAGCTACAAATTACTAGAGGAAAGGGGGAAGACACGAGTTCAAAAGCCTGAGGATGATTCCAACATAATTCTGGGTAAAGGCACTAATTAAGAAGTGACTTATCTATCTTTTTCAACCCAAGGCAAAAAGAGCACGCTGGAATAAAAAGTTGCCCATATCTTCTCTTCCCCTCAATCTTTGCCTCCATCCTCATTAAGATAAGTATCAGAAGACCAATTTCCCAGTAATTTCCTTAAGCTTCTAAGTGCTTGCTTGCACAAACGCCCTCTAGGCCCTAGGAAGGACCCTGGCAATAGATCATACAGTTAATTTTTCTTCAACTTGCAAAAGGAATATATATGGTGATTAAAATAAACACAACAGACCACTGTCTATTTCCACCTGGAATTCACCTCTGTCACATATCCCCTCGTGGAGTGTGCTGGAATAGAAGCAAGCACTTGGGGGATCCAGTTAGAGGGAGCTGGTTGGACAGACACCGAGTTTGAGACTAACAGGACAGCCTAAGGTTCACAATCATACAGCTTATGGTTAACTTTAAATTGCTAGCTTCCAGAAAAACTCCTACCACCCTATGCCACCTCACCAGACATCTGACCCAAAGTGTGCAGGGCTAGAGGGTGTGGATCATGTGGTTCACAAACGCACCTACAGCCCCCCTCTAAGACCTATGTAGTAAGTGGAGGAGAAACCAGGTTTGGGGTATATGAAACGAGAAACTAGCCAGTGGAAAAATTTTCCAAGCATCAAGAATGTAAAACTGTAAGCAGAGAATCAGGTTCCCATTTTGTCTGTTCGAAATGGAAGGCCTCTCCTGTAGGAATACAGTACATGGTGCATTTTACGTTTAAAAGAAAGAAGAAAAAAAATTTTTTTCTTATTTCGTGGGGAT